>NC_064848.1:163571198-163871198 GCF_024139225.1 Suncus etruscus | reverse complement strand
AGCCACACTTAGCAGCACTTGGGGACTCTTTCTGACTCAGGCTCAGGTTGCCCCTTCTAATACTCAGAGGACCATATGGACTAGGGAATGAACCTTGGGCTCCTGCAGGCCAATCATGCTCTCCAGCCCTTTGGGTCACCTCTCTAAGCTTCTCAGACTTCTTCACTTGTGATATGCTCACTCCCAACTGTGCTCGGAGATTATATGCTCTGTTGTTGTTCCAAACACCAGATCCCCCTGAATTGTTCTCCTGTATGTAGGAGTCACTGGAGATCAAGTTCATGAACTCGAACTTACAGGACAGGTGCTTTTAACCTCAGAGCCTACCTTCAAAGGTTTTGTAGTTGTTTTGTTTGCTTGTTTGGAGGCCACACCCAGCGGTGCTGAGGAGATGAAATCTGAGTTTGCCACATGCAATGCAAGCACTCTATCCCCTCCCGCTATACTTTCTGAATTTTTATTTTTTAAGTCAGTATTATTATTCTGAATATGGAAATGTTTGGTATTTATTTTAGTTCATGTTAAAAGCTGAGAAAAATGTGTTAAATAATTAAGGAGAGAGAGAGACTGGAAGATATGGGAGCTGTGTGTGTATGTGTGAGCGTGTGTGTGGTTGGTTTTTTGTTTTTGTTTTTGTTTTTTGACTTGGAGGCCTTATTTGACTCTGTTGGGAAGAACCATATGAGGCAACAAGGGTCAAACCAGGGTCGTCTGTGTACAAGACAAGCACCATAACCTCTGTACTATCTCTCCGGCTCTAAGATGAGAGTTTTTCTGTTTTGTTTTGTTGGTGGTGCCAAGGATTGAACCCCAGT
Source organism: Suncus etruscus (assembly GCF_024139225.1). NCBI lineage: Eukaryota > Metazoa > Chordata > Mammalia > Eulipotyphla > Soricidae > Suncus > Suncus etruscus. The sequence goes on along the minus strand of NC_064848.1, from coordinate 163,870,383 downwards.
CTCATGCACACAAGGCATATATTTTCCTGTTGATCTGCATTCTGGCCTGATAATTTTTTGGGTACAGGGTTCAATCAAATGTGATGGCACCAGCAAAGTGGGTCAGAGCAAGTTTCTTACCTTCTCCACTCACAGCTCTTTTTGCCAGAAATTTGTATGTGACCCCAAGCATATAAGCTAGGTGTACAAATCAGATGCACTGATAAATAAGTCATAAATTTATCTTAAAACAAACGTTTTGCCATCTCACATTCACTTACCATCTGGGGTTTTGACCCACAGTTGAACAAATGGTAGTTTATATGTATTAAAGTCCTAAGAAAAATGTATTAGTAATGATCTCATTCAAGTTCCCCAACAGCATCCTAAGAAAATTCTATGTGTGTGTATGTGTGTGTATTACGGACCACAACCAGTGGTGCTCAGGGGCTAACTGTGGTAGGTTTGAGGAACCATGCACAGTTGGGAATGGAATTTGGGGCTCTCACATGCAGTCAGCTCCCTGCTACTGGGGGTGCCACTCTCATCCATGGACCCTTCCATGACTGATATCCTGCAGTAGATATGCTGCCTAGGTCACTGAGCATAGTGGAGCCACTCCCAGTGGGTCTGTGGACCAGAAATAGGTGGCTATATCCTCAGCATGGTGCTGAGCAGGTTTTGACCAGAGCTGAGATCACCTGTAGGTCTAGGAAACAGTCTGGGGGTAACAAAGCCACTGCCTCACTCTGGGTGCCAGATGGAAAGATGAGAGTCCTCACCCAGTGACTCTGGCTGCTGAGCACCCATGTGACACCCTTTTGGCCCACCTCCAACCTGAGCCTGGCCTTGTGTCCGGAAGCAGGTTGTCCTGTCAGGTGAGGTTTTGGGTTACACCCTCCAGTGCTGAGTCACCAAGCCTGAGATTTCCCTCACCTGAAGTCACTTCCCCAGACCTTGGCGAGGGCCATCCCGGACATGCCATGGGCTCAGCTGAGGGAATCCTGCCAGGTGCAGCCCAGATACAAGCATATGAGATAGTTTCTCAGAGTGAGGGAAGCCACCCTGGGGAGCCATGGGACACTCTGGGGGGCAGCATTGGGCTTGCTTTCTGTTTGTTTGCTCCAAGAAAATTAATTTCCAGGGATGCTGAGTTTATTTTTTCTGAAGAGGGGGCCATGGGACAAATTAAGTGTCGGGATTCTGATTCAGGGACATCAGTGTATGAAGCCACCAGTTAGCTCAGACACACACACACACACCCCCATCCCCAGGAGAAGAGGAGGAAGACAGACAGAAACACAGGCATGGCATGGCTAGGGCTGAGGGGGGTATAGGAACCAGTGGCTGTGCCCAACAAGTTAGTCTGGCAGAACTGGAGAAGCTAGGAGACTGGGGTGTCTAGAAACCAAGCTTCAGAGGCCTTTTGAGGTAACACTCTGGTCTGAGGCAGGACGAGAGTTCAGTGGGATGGTCTTGTCTTGTGTTCATTTCCATTGTGTGGTTTTAGGGAGGAAGGTTCAGAGCTGGGGCATAAACCAGTAAGGGGATGAACTAGGAGAGAAGGCATTGCTGATGTCAAAAGCAGTATGGGAATTGTGAAGCCCAAGGCTCCATGGGGGGTGCAGTGCAAGGAGCCCAAAGAGAAAGCCCCACCATGAGTGATGCAAAGGGGTAGAGGGAAGAGAGTTGAGATGCCTGCATTGAAGCTGCAAGATCCTGCTCTTTGCTAAGCACAACCTGCTGCAGGTGCACGTGAGACTGGCACATAGCTTGGGGGTCCCTGTTGGCACTTGACAAAGACATGACTCCAACTTCACCTCCCATTTCAACGCTGTCCCCTACTTGAAGTCTTGAGCATGGAGCATCTCTAAATGGAAAAGTCACACGCACAGGGGGAATAGCCAAGATTGAAGACATGGAATGTCTAGCAGGTAACAGGCAGGCCTCATTTTAGCATGCTTCACTTTCATGTATTTTGTTTGTTTATTTTTTGTTTGGGGGCCACACTCAGCAGCGCTTAGGGGTTACTCTGGACTCTGCACTCAGAAATTGCTCCTGGTAGGCTCAGAGGACCATATGGGATGTCGGGGATCGAACCCAGGTCCAACCTGGGTCATCATGTGCAAGGCAAACATCCTACCACTGTGCTATCACTCTGGCCCCACTTTCATGTATTATTTATAAGACCTTCAGCCAATAAAAAGATTAAATCTTAAAAAAAAAAGATCACAGCTTAATGAAGGCCCCAGTGACATTTGGCATTTTTAATATTATTTGAGGGTGACTGGGGGAATGACCGACTGGTGATGCTCAGGGGTTACCCAGAAATCACTCCTGGCAGGCTTGGGGATTTTATGAGATGCCAGGGACTGAACCTAAGTCAATCATGTGCAAGGCAAGTGCCCTACCCACTGTTTGAGATTTTTTTTTAAAGACAAAATACATTTGCACACTACATGACCATTGTATAGAGTAAACATAATGTGTGTATGCACCATGACATTTCTGTGACTTGGTTTATCACAGAGGCCAGGACTCAAATTTACAGTAATTGCAAGGTGTGCCTGAAGGTTATTTTGTTTTGTTTGGGGTCCCCACCAACAATGCTCAGGGATTACTCCTGGCTCTGCACTCAGAAATTACGCTGGCAAGGTCAAGAGACCATATGAAATATCAGGAACCCAGCCGGAACTGACTGCCTTTAAGGCATGTGCCCTATCCACTGTTAAACTATCTATCACTCTGGCTCTAGGGTATTCCAGAACTGAACCTCTGGAAATCTTCCTCAGGCATGTATCCATATATCATCCACCAGCCCCTTAGGAATCCCATCACACAGTTTCAGAGAGTCCTAAGTGCTTGTAGATTCTGCACCTGTAAAGTTGCTAGAATTTAGTTGTAGCTCCCAACTCCATGTTAATCACATTTTCAATCATCCCTGAGCATTCTCAGTGATAAAGCATGGGCTTGGTCCCCCAGATTTGTCCTGGCCTTTTCCTTTCATCTGTTATTGTCAACAATACAAGATTCTATCAAGAATCTCTATAGTGCTATGTTTATGTACTTTTGTGTCTTTTATGAATGTATTTCCTTTGTTTGTTTGTTTGTCTTTTGGGCCACACCCGGTGACACTCAGGGGTTATTCCTGGCTATGCACTCAGAAATCGCTCCTGGCAGGCTAGGATATGGATGCCATATGGGATGCCAGGAACTGAACCGGGTCCCTCCCAGGTCGACTGCATGCAAGGCAAATGCTCTACCACTGTGCTATCTCTCTGGCCCCACAAAATTAATGCGAATGAATCAACAACATATATTATACTTCCATGGGTGTTTTCTGACCCTGGATCATGGCCTGACAGGCACCTGTGCTTCTCACCTATGCTTCTCCCCTGCAGTTTGCATGCCCACCTGTCTGAATTTTATGGCCCAGGAATGATGTGGCAAATGCCCAAATGGCCCTTATCAGAAACAAGCTTCTTCATCCCTGCAACATGCTTACAGCTGGATTCTGTACTGAGTGTGGAGAAAAAAGCAGGTGCAGCAGAACTCAGTATTAAAGGCCTAGCATCACTGTCAGGTGCTGACGTGGAGAGTTAGGAGCTGAGTGGAGGGCTTGAACCTGAGCTGGCAGGCCCCCTGCTCTTCACTCTCATGAATGCAGCCTTGAGGTCTGGGGTGGCCTGGAAGAAAGGTTTCTTTCTTAGGGCGCCCCGCATTGGCCTCTTCAGTCAGCCCTTCTCCCTACCTGAACACAGCCGCGCCTCATCCTGTGTGGTGAAGCCATGGAGCGAGGAACACTAGCTCAGTGTCCACTGGGCGCCCTGGCTTTCCCTTCCTGGCTGGCCCTGGGAGGGAAGCCACAAAGAACGTGTGTGTGCCTGAGCCCAAAGAGGGCCAGCTCAGGGCAGGGCGAGCCCGTCCTGTCTGCGGCCTGTTTACTCAGTCCTGGCAAGTCCTAGGGAGCCTTTGGCACGGGGCACCCTGAGAACCACGCCCACCCCACCCCCTGCTCACTGCCTTCTCCACCGCAGCTCGTTGCCCTCCTTCTGCTTTCACAGGGGAAATGCATGCCCTCTCCAGTGTTCCAGTAACCTGTCAAGTGACCATCATCACTCACTGTCCTTGTCTGAAGGTGATGCTCCTAACAGGAAGTGGAGTAGGGACTCACCCCACCCACTCACCCACCCCACACACACCACACACTGTGGATGGGACAAAATCCCAGTAGAAACAGAGGGCCTCTGCTGAGGGAATGAGGTAGGCTCCCATCTAGAGGGACAACCCTAGGAGAGCTGAAGGAAAAGCCTGCATTCAGAGTTAGAATTTGGAGTGTCAGGGTGGGGTCAGTTGCTCTCCCTGACCCTCTGTGCAGAGAAAAAATCAGGCAGCATTTGAACCCAGTCTCTCAAATATGGGACCTCTCTGGCCATCTCACAAGTGCACCCAGGGTAGTGCCCTTGGGGACTGGGGGTGCTGGGGAGGGGAGACTCAGTCAGGGAATAGAGAGGCCTGGTCAGCTCCAGCTGCCTCTAGTTCTTCTGTCTCTGAGTCTATCTATGCCTGACCTGTGCCCTGCTCAGGGACTCAAGTTTGAGTAATAAATTAGTGACTGAACAAGTGAAGGAATAAAGAATGAATTTCTTGGTTTTCCTGCGGTTGTTTTGGGGGGAGTGATCTCACATGTTTGATGCTCCCTATTTTCATAATAGAATAACCTAGTCACTGGGCTAGCTGCTTGGGCTCTGATGTTCATTTTTATTCACTTGTCTTTTCTCTTTGAGAAATTACTGAGCTCATTTTCCCCTCAGTAATATGGGACATTGTGTGGGTTATCTGAGTTAATATCTCATGAAGCGCTTTTAACAGGGCCCAGCACATAATTAGGGTAGGGAGGTATTTGCTATTAATATCTTTAAAGTGAATATAATTGAATGCGTGTGTGCTGGGAATCTGCGCATTGTTTTCCTCACAACAGTGAGTGGCCCATGTTACATGTTGAAAAGGAAAGAATCTTGCCTGCCCTGCATGTGGCAAACCCCGAAACTGACCTATGACGAAGCTGACTCTGTGGGTGGATTTCTGTACTCCGGGTGCTGCGACATCTCCCAGGGCCAGAGAAGAATTTTGCTGGCTGATTTAACCACCTTACTTTTCAAGAGGGCCGGATGCCACAGAGAACATCCTGAAAGCAATCTGTCTTCTCTCCTGTCCCTTGAGCCCTGGCCCCATCCTGATTGTCCAGACTTGGAACTGGGACAGGAGACCGTGGCTATGTGGCCCCAGAAGGTGTCTGGTTCTCCTACCGAGCAAGCCAGGCAACTAGGCTGCCCTGGCGTCTCAGGGCAGGACACTCCCAGGAGGAGTCACAAAGGTGCATGTAGGTAACAGCAGAAGTTTTACGTGTGCATAGTTGTTAAAATGCTGGATGTGTTGGGGGCTGGAGTGATAGCACAGCGAGAGGGCATTTGCCTTGCACGTGGCTGACCTGGGACGGACCCAGGTTTGATTCCCAGCATCCCATATGGTCCCCTAAGCCTGCCAGGGGTGATTTCTGAGGGCAGAGCCTAAACCCCCACCAAAAAATGCCGGTTGTGTAGACCATCAAGGATGATGGAGGACTGGAATGTTCTTATTTCCTCACTCTTTTAGCATCCCTGTTAGTTTTCAAACTTCTCCGCTTTTCAGACGGTTTCAATTACTGACAATAAGTAGACTTGTGGTACTGTAGCAGAGCAACAGACCCTTCTAAAAGGGAATCAGCAGTTCTGGGTGTGGATCAGCTCTGCCAAGCTGGTTTCATCACTTACCCTTCTGCTTCTCAGTTTCCTCATCTATAATATGGGTGCAGTAGTGTCTCTCTCCCATGATAACTGAATTAAAGTGAGAAGAAATAGAGTAAGACTGGCACCCAGACTTTCTGTCCTCTGCAGCGGTTTTCCATAGTGAAGTGCAGGGAACTGACCTCTCAAGGCTCAGACCCCCACCCAAGGCAGCCAGAGTCAGGTATCATATATTCTGGAAAGAGGAAAGCAGGATCTTGGAGAAAAGGGGGTTTTCCTCAGGTTCTGTTTTCTTCCTTTGATGTCTTAGGAACATCAAAAAAGTTGCTTGCTAAGTCATGCTAATGAGATGCCTCACTGCTCGCCTAAATGTCCTTAGTCTTATTCAGGGTCTGAAATGTTTGACAAGTGCCTACTTGGAGTATTATATGTCAAAGTCTGAAGTTACTAAAAACCAGGCCCCGCCTGAATTGCATTATGGTAGGGGGGTTGGCAGGAAGCCAGTCACCCAATACAGGGTGTTCCTCAGTAAGTAGCAGGGCATCATGGAAGAAAGTCTTGATGTAGTCTCATTGCAGGAAAGGCTTCACTTAGCAGGGCATACTTGTGTAGGGTTCTGAAGAAACTAGGAGTATTCCTAGTGATGGGAGGAGGCAAAATGTTTTTGCCTAACTAACACAGTATCTAACCCCAGTCTATTCACAACAATGCCCCCTTTCTGAGTTACTCATTTCTTCTCTCTGGCCTTGTGTTTACCATTTGCAGATCACCTCCAGCTTTAATATATTCTGGTTTCATGTCTCTAGGCTGCAATAATTTCTAGAAAGCACTCATTCTTGCAAAGCACTTTCAAAAGACTTTGACCTTTTCTCTGTCACCGTGCAGTTCAGTCTTATGGGATTGGTGTTTTATGGTATTGGTATGAAGAGGAAATACTCTCTTAATTTGACTGGATTATATGTTCATTGTATAATCATGGCAGATTTTTGTTTTGGAGTCCCACTCAGCATCACTAAGGGGTTACTCCTGGCTCTGCGCTCAGAAATCGCTCCTGGCAGGCTTGGGGGACCATATGTAAAAATATGTAATATGTAATATGTATTGAACCCGAGTCATTCCTAGGTCGGCAGCATGCAAGAGAAACGCCCTACCACTGTACTATTGCTCCAGCACCATCATGGCAGATTTTTACCCAAAATTTTTTGCAAATAAGTGGGCTGTGACCATTATGTGAAACTCTTTTATGGGAGCAGAGAGTTGTTTGGGCAGCACCCCTTAGTGCTTGGGGACTAGTCCCAAGCACTCCTCTAAAGTGCTAAGGATAGATAGGATTAGGATTGGTAATATGCAAGATAAACACTTTAATCTATGTACTATTTTTTTCAATTGTGCCATATTTAAAAAGCAGAGTGCAAATAATTATGCAGTGGCAATGACTACATGTTGAAATATGAAAGTTCATGCTGGTGCTGCTACCACTTTCTGAAGCAAAAATCAGAGCCTAAAATCCTGTTTGAAAATAGGACCCTGGCCTCAAGTTTCTCTTTCCCTTCCCCTGCTGTGGTTTTCTCCTGAGCAGACATAATGTATTTTTCACCCTTTGTTTGTTTGTCTAACTCCCGCCACTGGCCAAGGCTTGATCAGTCACAGCTACATCTCCAATGTAGCACAGAGACTAACATGTAGATTTTCATTGAGTCCTGCTAAATGAATGAGTAAGTAAACCAATGAACAAACAATGCCTTGGCCTGCACGTATGCCCCAACTCCCACTTCGGCAGCAAGCTTTTAGCCAAGTGGTTCCCACCTGTGAGTGCATTGGATCCCTAGGTAGTTTTGAAAGACTCTCTACTGACTCCCATCACAGCCTTGACTCCATGTCACAGGTGACAAGCCAGGCATCACCATTTGTTAAGTTCCCCTGACTAAGGATAGTGTAGTATGTAAAGTGGGGTCCATTCCTAATAGTCAGGGACTCAAGCTGCTAGTGTGGAAGGTGGAGGGAAGCATTGGAAGGACAGGAAATATAAGTTTATGTGCTCCTGGGCTTGCAGTGCCCTGATGGAAAGGAGGGAAAGGGACATTTTCCTTTCTGCCTTCATCTAATCCCAGCTGAAATAAGACCTTGTTCAACTCCCAGGTCCCTGGCCACTGCTTCCTCTTAGACAACTGAGCAAGTCAAAGGAAGCTCGACTTTCTCATCATTTGGTTTTGTGCAAGAAGGAAACCTCATTATTTACATACACAGATAATCACACTAGAACTTGGCCTCTCCATGCACAACAGTCAGAGCAGGTTTCATCCCTCCGCAGAGTCCAGCCAGAAAGGAGGGCACCCAGACCCAAGCCTGCCGAGGACACTTGGACAAGAGACAGTTATCAACACTAGGTGTTTGCTGTGTTTGTAGGGCACATCTGTGACTAAGAGCTGGTCTTAAAAGAAAAAAGTGTTTGTGGTGCTGGGGCCTCACATTTGCAAGGTGAGTCACTGAGTCAGATCCCCCGCCACCAAGATCTAGTCTTAAATTAGCTAGTCTCTTAAAATAGTTCTATTTTTTATGTCATAGAGTCATACTTCATTTGGGGAGGATGAGTCTTGGGCCACACCCCAGTGTTCTCAGGCTTTACTCTGTTCTCTGTTCATTCTGACTGTGTGAGGCAACTGCCTTCCGCACTGCACTATCTCTGTGGTCCCAGAATCACACATTTTAAGCTAGGAAACCTCTCTAAATAAGTAGCTACTATGTTCTTCTCCCATTTATAGATGAGAAAACTGAGACTCAGAGAAGGTCTGGTGGTGGATTTGCCCAGGATCATAAGATGGAAAGAAATTAGTTGCCCAATCCGGCCTTTTAGAGAAAACAGTTGTCTGCCTCTTCTTTACCCCATGCAGGTCCCCTGCACAATGCCCTAGGTATGGAGTTTGCTTTTCTTTTTTTTGTTTTTTGTTTTTTCAGGCCACACCCATTTGATGCTCAGGGGTTACTCCTGGCTAAGCACTCAGAAATTGCCCCTGGCTTGGGGGGACCATATGGGACTCGGGGGGGATTGAACCGTGAACCATGGTCCTTCCTTGGCTAGCGCTTGCAAGGCAGACACCTTACCTCTAGCGCCACCTCGCCGGCCCCTATCTTTTCTTTTTAAAACTTAATTTTGGGGCCAGAGTGATAGCACAGTGATAGGGCATTTGCCATGCACACAGCTGACCCTGGACAGATCCAGGTTTGATCCCTGCGTCCCATATGGTCCCCTGAAGCTGCCGGAGTGATTTTTTTTTTTTTTTTTTTGGTTTTTGGGCCACACCCTGTGAGGCTCAGGGGTTACTCCTGGCTGACCCTGGACAGATCCAGGTTTGATCCCTGCGTCCCATATGGTCCCCTGAGGCTGCCGGAGTGATTTCTTTTTTTTTCTTTTTTTTTTTTTTTTTTTTTTTTGGTTTTTGGGCCACACCCTGTGAGGCTCAGGGGTTACTCCTGGCTATGCGCTCAGAAGTTGCTCCTGGCTTCTTGGGGGACCATATGGGACGCCGGGGGATCGAACCGAGGTCCGTCCTAGGCTAGCGCAGGCAAGGCAGGCACCTTACCTCCAGCACCACCGCCCGGCCCCCGGAGTGATTTCTAAGCACAGAGCCAGGAGAGTTGTGATCCAAAACTCAAAAATAAATAAATAAAACTTAATTTAAATTATTACAAAACATTGTGTTGTTGTTGTTGTTTTGGGGTCACACCTGCAGCACTCAGGGGTTACTCCTGGCTCTACGCTTAGAAATCGCTACTGGCAGGCTTGGGGGACCATATGGGATGCCGGGATTTGAACCACCACCCTTACCTCCATGCTATTTCTCCGGTCCCAGTACATTGTTGTTTTATACTTGCAGTGCTGCTACTCCATTCCAATCACCAGACTGTAGAAACCCTCTTACATTATCCCAAAGTCTATCCCCAGTCTCTTTTCAGATCACCGTTCTGTTGACTGTATCTGAGGGTTTCCACTGGGAACTGTTAGATCCCGTATTTTGCTTTCTTTTTTTTTTTTTTTGGGCCACACCCGGCGATGCTCAGGGGTTACTCCTGGCTGTCTTCTCAGAAATAGCTCCTGGCAGGCTCGGGGGACCATATGGGACACCGGGATTTGAACCAACCACCTTTGGTCCTGGATCGGCTGCTTGCAAGGCAAATGCCGCTGTGCTATCTCGCCGGGCCCGTATTTTGCTTTCTTAAGCTCCACCTATGTGAGCTCCAGTTTTTCTGAGCAAGTATCTGGGAGGACTTTCCTCAGGTATCAAGTGGCTTCTGGCTTCCCAGGGTCCTTCCCAGGTGGTTGGTACTTGTTTCTCTTTCCAAAGTCACTGCTGAAGTCACCTGATGTTCCATTAATCTTCCCCATAAAACACTGAGACTTAATAGTGCGAACTGACACTTCCAACCCTGAAGTTAAGAGGGCCTCTAAAGAAAGAGGGGTGAGAGGCCAGGATGTGGCTCTGCAGGAGGTCATCTGTGTCACATATGAAGCACTGGGTTCAAACCCCCGCACCATACAAAGAGGAGAGAAGACAAGCATGGGAAGGTCTCAGAGAAGAGTTTTCTACAGTGAGGCAGAAGAGAGGCAGATGAGGCCATTTGGACAGAAATAATGTCAAGTTTGGACTAGGGACTCACAGGATCATTCCGATTAGTAGCTGATATCCCTCTCTCTTAAAGATCTCTGGAGAGACATGAATCCTGGCATTGATTGTAACTCTGCCATGAACTAAAGGACCTGAGGAAAGAAGCCATTTCCACTTGTAGGCTCCTTTCTCTGCTGAGTGGTTCTTTAGAGCAATGTTTTGAATTACCTTTTAGGCAACACAACTCTTTTTTTTTTTTTTTTTTTTTTTTGGTTTTTGGGCCACACCCGTTTGACGCTCAGGGGTTACTCCTGGCTATGTGCTCAGAAATCGCCCCTGGCTTGGGGGGACCATATGGGACGCCGGGGGATCGAACCACGGTCCGTTCCTTGGCTAGCGCTTGTAAGGCAGACACCTTACCTCTAGCGCCACCTTCCCGGCCCCGCAACACAACTCTTATGTTCACATAAAATCACAGGTGGAGAGTGACATGCAAAGCAGACAGAAGTGGAATTGTTCTTAGCACTCACCATGACCTCTTGCAGGGTCATAACAAAATCCTGTCAAGTTCCCCGCTGCCCCCCAATCTCCGCTCAGATCTCATTTCTGTGGCTATTCAGCTAGTTCACTTAGCTAATGAGGGTTGGTTTCAGTTGTTTGGCTAATGCTGTACTGGGTGATATTCAGAGCGCTCTTTACCTATGATAATAATGCCATATATGCTAGAATGGCTCCCAAATATATACAAAAATTTCCTTTTCATACCATCTGATAACGTAGCAAGCAGTAGAAGAAAGCAGAGAACATATGTTATCCTTTTCCTTCACCTGAAGCACCCCAGTGACCCCCCCCCCCATTCATATGTGGAGGGAGGAATCTCACCTCCAGCCCTCTCTCCACTTCTCTCTGGCAGGAGCATTCAGTGTCATATCCGCAACAGCAGACTGGGTCCATAACAGGAGAAGAATTCATCAGAATGAATTGCCATCTGAAGATATTTCTAGGTCCATTTCCTGGGAGACTATTGCTTTTTTGTTGTTGTTGGGTTTACTGTTGCTGTTGTTTGTTTGGGAGCCACATCCAATGGTGCTCAGGACTTACTCCTAGCTCTGTGTTCAGAAATCATTCCTGGCAGGCCCTAGTTGGCCTCATGCAAGGAAAGATTCTACCCACTGTACCCACTCTGTCCTATCATTCCAGTCTTCCCTGAGAGATTTATGGTTTTGTTTTATTTTGGTTTTGGGACATCAGGAGTTACTTCTGGCTTTACATTCAGGAATCATTCCTGGTGAGATCAGGTGACTATATGGGGTGCCAGGATTGAACCCGTATCAGCCATGTGAAAGGCAAGCATCCTATCCTATGTACTTTCTCTCCAACCCCCAGATTTCTAATTATAAAGAGAAAACTCTATCCTAACAAGGCCAGTTAGACCCCAGAGGACTGGGTTGGCTCTATTAAGGAACAGTCCCATCCCTCCCTCCCACCTCCTGCCTCTCTTATCCCACTGTGGTGTATTCCAGTGGAGTGGGAAGGAGATAGTGGTTTCCATTTCTGCTTTCTGACATCTTGCTATGTGACTGCACAAATAACCAGTCCTCTCTAAACCATAATCTTTCTATATGTAATAGAGGAGAAGAGCTAATGAATAGATTTTTTTTTTTTTGGTCACACCCGGCGGTGCTGAGGGGTTACTCCTGGCTCTATGCTCAGAAATCGCTCCTGGCAGGCTAGGGAACCATATGGAATGCTGGGATTCGAATCACCGACCTTCTGTATGAAAGGCCTTACCTCCATGCTATCTCTCTGGCCCCATGAATAGATCCTTATTCAGAGATAATACTTATCCAGGTGAAAATGTTTGATTTTTTGACCTTAAAACCTAGGTCTGCAATGTGACCAATGTAACTCCAACCCTTCCTTCCCTTATAACTCACTCTCAGCCCCACTTGTACCAAGGACACTGAGACTCCTAGAGCCCATGTTGGGCTAGTTACCTCAGTTCTCTTGTTTCCTTTCATGTGTCACCAGCTCTCATTCCCAGCCGCGGTCAACCATCACTACAACCCCAAAATCTTTGGAAGGGGTCAGGCCCTCTCCTGCACCTCAGTGTACTGAGTTCTCCCAAGAGCCGCCTCAGGCTGTCCTCTCAGCCTACCCAGCCTCTCAGTGGAGGGTAAACCACTTCTGGCTACTATTTAACCAGCACCTATTTTGTGCGAGGGCCAGTTCTATGTATTTTACAGAGTCTGATTAATTTGATCTTCACAATAAGTAATGCAGACAGATCTGTAATCTCCATTTGGCAGAGAAGGAAATTGAGTCACTGATAATTAAACTTGTCCTTGATTATCTAGTAACAAGGTGGTGGGATTGGGGGTTTGGACACAGTCCCCTGAGTACCCTGGGCTTCCCAGATGCAGGTCCATGTTCCCTGAGTGTAGGGTCAGGCAGCCAGCCTTATTATCACTTCTCAGAACTAGAGCCATAGTACAGTGGGTAGGGTGCTCGCTTAGCACACAGCTGACCTGTATTCAATACCCAGCATTCAATATAGTTCCACAAGTACTGTCCAGAGAGTAATTCTTGATGGCAGAGACAGGAATAAGACCCTAAAAATCTTACTTTCATTTCTCTGAAACTTCCCCTTGAAAAAGAAAGTCTTCTCCCTATTTCATAGTCCTGAAACTTGAGGCATTATATGACTTCCTGGGAAGACTGTAGAACATGGAGGACTCTAACTCTGGAGTCTTTTGAGTTCAGTTTGGGACCTCTCCACACTGCCCCTTGGCATGCTGCTTCACAGGACAGACACCTAGAAAAGCTCCCACTTGTCTGCCTTTGGGGGAAAAAAATTAAGAGGCATGGCTGTTGCCATAGCCACACAGTGCCTTGGATCAGGTCTCTCGGGTGCCCTTGGGGGACAGGGTGGGGACTGGAGGTGGGACTTCTCTATGACCTTCTGGCAGAAAGCCTGGAACCTGAGAACAGCAACCTTCTTAGCTTCTCCTTTCTTCCTCCATTATGTGTGAACTTTTACTGTGACCTATTTTCTGAAGTATTTGGGTCCTTAGGGGTAATGTGAAAATAGAATGGGAAGAGGGAAAAGAAAATTGGACCCCCAGTTCTCAGACCCATCCTAAAAGCTTGATGGTGTCTCCTGAGCTGAGGGCTCCGGGTGGAAGTGGAAAGATGGAGCAGACACAGGGTGTTGTGAGGGGGTTTATTTGTGTACCCCCTACCTTTTCTAAGTATCTAAAATGAAATGTTTCCCCTGTACTGGGGTACACCTTGAGCAGAAGGTGTCATTCCTATACTGAGAGATGATGTGGCAGATTCACATATGGCAAACTGGATTGCACCCAGGCCTCTGTGTTTCTGAAGCCAGTGTTGTCAGTAGGCTGAGGAGTGTGTGGGAGCAGGTATAGAAAGTCTGTGATCCCCACTCATAACTCTGAACTACAAGGCATAATTAGAGTCTTCTCTGTCACCCAAACTCCAACCTTCCCTTCTATGTAATCCTTACCAGGAGGGTCCCACCTAGTTTATGTTGTTTGCCCTGTTGGAGAGTCCTTGACAGGTCTAAAAGGCCTATTGGCACCCTCAAAGACAGACCCAAGTACACCCAGAGCAGCTGGGAACTTCCTTGCAGAAGTCTGGGAGATGGAAGAAGGCCAGAGGGAGGGACTCAGACAAGTGTGTGGCCTTGGGCACAGGGCTGGATTGAAGCTTTAAACAGCCACTGCCCCAACCCTGCTGCTGCCAGTATGGGAGTGTGGGTTTATCTTAGGCAGAGAGGACTCAGGGTACACAGAGATGCTCCATCTAGGCTTGACCCAGCTGAAAAGACTGGGGAGTTCAAAGATTTACTGGAACCACACTAAATAAACTCCCTGTGGGGCAATTAGGGGTTGTTCCTGGTGATGTTTCTCCTGGTTATGCCCAGGGGACAATAAAGTGCTAGGAATCGTATTTGGAACTCTTACTTGCTTTGGGGGCCAGACCCTGCAATGTTCAGGGGTTACTCCTGGCTCTGCACTCAGGAATCACTCCTGCAAAATGCTCAGGGAATTATAAGGAATGTGTAGAATTGAACCTGAGTCACTACATGCAAGGTACCCTATCTGCTGTACTATCTCTCCAGCCCAGAATTGTTCTAAATTTAAATTCTATTTACTAGGATTCAACAGGATTCCTCTGATTTTTGAATTCTTGTTATCAGTAGGTCTTTTATATTCCAGGGCTAGTTAGTAAAACAGCTTAATTTTTTTCCTTTTTTTTTCCTACTTTATGTAACAGCTTATTTTTTAGTCAATAATTTTTGGGGGGTCACACCCCGAGGCGCTCATGGGTTACTCCTGTCTCTTCTATGCTCAGAAATCGCTCCTGGCAGGCTCGGGGGACCATACAGGATACCGGGATTTGAACCACCGTCCTTCTGCATGAAAGGCAAACGCCTTACCTGCATGCTATCTCTCCGGCCCCTAACCAATCATTTTTAATTAAATCACCGTAAATAGTTTACAAAGTTGTTCATACAATGTTCCAACACCCATCCGTTTACAGCCACAAATGCCCCTTTTATTCCTTTCGCCCTCCCCATCCCCATACCAGGCATTTCTGTCTCTCCGTCTCTGTCCTCTCTTTCTGTCTCTCTGTCTGTCGGCCTCTTTCTCTCTGCATGGGACAGTTGTGATAGGATTCAGGAATCAGGATAGGAAGAGGATATTCAGGAACAGGATAGAAATCAGTTGGAAGCCACCAAACATAGTAAGTTTGCAAGTAAGTTTGAGAGCAAGCTGCAAAGAGTAGCATTGGCGGTGACAGCGTCCGCCACACAGCCTCAGCCCCGTCTCCCGTCCCGGAACCCCATTGGCCCAGGTTTGGCCAAAGCCCCAAAAAGCTGAGGGGCTTGAAACCTGCCGGGGGGGTGGGTGCAGATTCGGGAAGGGACCAGGCAGGGGAGTTGCATGCGCCGACCACCGTGCGGTCTGAAAGTCGGGTCTGGCGGCCGCGCGGCTATTGGTCCGAGACAACGCGGCACCTGCCCCTTACCTTGGGGGCGTGGCCAGACCGGGGCGTGGTTACCTGGGGCACGCCCCTCGGCTCAAATTCCCAGGCCCGCTTCCTCCACGAGGCCACGCCCCCGCCGGTCCACGCGCCGGGCGCCGCGTGATGTCACGGCCGCTCGATACAAAGAGCCCCGCGGCCCACGCGGGTCTCCCGGCAACGGCGCGGCGGGGGCGGGGCCGGCGCCGGCGCTCGCTCGCTCGTTCGCTCGTTCGCTCGGCGGCCGCACTTGGAAGAGCCGTTGGCGCGGCTGCTGCGCTGCTCGGCTCTGCGGCTCCCGCCTCGCCGGCCACTCGCCCTGTCGCCCGTCTCGGCGCGGACCCGGCGCGGAATGCGCGCCCCGCCCGCCGCAGGGACCCAGGTAAGCCGGCTGCAGGGGTTCGGGCCGGCCCGGGGAAGGGCTCACCTTCGCCTTCGGGGGCCCTGGGAGAGGTGCCGCTTGCTCATCCCGCCCGCGACTTTCAGGAGTGTTTGGGGTTTTTGGGGGGATCCTCGTGGCGTCCCCGGCTCGGGAGGTGTGTGGCCCGGGTTCGAGCGAGCGAGCAGTTTCCCCGAAGCGGTGCGTGCAGAGGGACACCCCCCCCCCCCAA
This sequence comes from Suncus etruscus, assembly GCF_024139225.1. Taxonomy (NCBI): domain Eukaryota; kingdom Metazoa; phylum Chordata; class Mammalia; order Eulipotyphla; family Soricidae; genus Suncus; species Suncus etruscus. Next base: position 163,854,354 of record NC_064848.1, on the reverse strand, counting down.
GTTGAGGATCTGGGAGCCGGGCTCTGTCCCTTCCTAGCCCAGGCTTTTGGGGGACGTCAGAGCTGTGTCCCGGGCGCCCAGGTCTTGCCCTGTGTTTGCTGCTGGTTGGCCAGCGGCTTCCCTGGAGAAGCATGCATGCCCTGCACTGGCCGGGTGTTGGTTTTGGGGGGGGTTGGTTTTGGGGTCACAGCCGGCGGTGCTGAGGGGTTCCTCCTGGCTCTATGCTGAGAAATCGCTCCTGGCAGGCTCGGGGGACCCTATGGGATGCCGGGATTCGAACCACCGTCCTTGTCCTGCTGCATGCAAAGCAAATGCCCTATCTCCAGGCTATCTCTCCGTCTCCTTATCCATCCCTCTTATCCCTAACCGCCTCCAGAAAATCTCTCTCCCTGTGGCCATTCTTCGCAGTCCAGTGCTCCTCGGGTGTCCTGAGTGACATGCCAAAAGCCTTTTACTGAGGAATCGAGGAGGTAAAGCAGGGGTCTCAAACTCGCGGCCCGCGGGCCGTTTGCGGCCCTCCGTACAACATTTTGTGGCCCGCGGCCGGCCTTCAAACATCGCAGTATTCGCGACTATTTGTTTACCGAATAATCGCAATAAAAATTGCATTAGTAAGAAAAAAATCGCATTAAACATTCGCATAGTTCGGGGTATGCAAATGTTTAATGCGATTTGTTTTTTGTTTTGTTTTTGGGCCACACCCGGCAGTGCTCAGGAGTTACTCCTGGCTGTCTGCTCAGAAATAGCTCCTGGCAGGCACAGGGGACCATATGGGACACCGGGATTTGAACCAATCACCTTTGGTCCTGGATTGGCTGCTTGCAAGGCAAATGCCGCTGCTGTGCTATCTCTCCGGGCCCTAAGCGATTTCTCCGGGCCCTAATTGTGATTTCTTTTCTTACTAATGCGATTTTTTATTGCGAATATTCGGTAAGCGAAATCCCTTATGCGGCCCTGCCTCACCCCGACTTTGCCTCCTGTGGCCCCCAGGTAAATTGAGTTTGAGACCCCTGGGGTTAGCCGACTGGCTTCCTGCACTCAGCCCGAGCACTGGGCAGGTTGCTGGTGACCCACAGAACCTCCCCACTGTTCTTTCCCTAATCCAGCCACTTCCTGGGAAGGAGGTGTCTTGGCACAGCCTCTGGCTGGGGCTCTCTTCCAGGCAGGGCCTTCCCCTAATTTGTGAACCTGGTGACTGGCAGGTTACGAAAAGGAATCTTGTTTATGGCAACTCACCTTTCTGTACCCTCCAGCCCACCCCCCTGACCCAGACCCAAACCTTAGCCTGCTGACTTGAGACACTCCCTGCCCTCCGGTGTTGCAGCTGTTGGGAGCCTGGAATCTGGCTCTGGCTCCAATTGCTCCCAGCTCAGAGCCCATGCTTTCACCTGGGTTCCTTCTGGGCTTTATCAGTGTGACTGGGAAGAATTTGGGATTTGAGTATCAGTCACGGGGTTAGAGCCTCCAGGGAACAGTGTTGGAATTTGGGGGTGGTGGTGGTGGTCCCTGGGCTTGTTTGGATGGGAGATGTGGTGTGGGGCTCTCCTTTAAGGCTACCCTGAGAGATAAGTCTATGCCTAGGGCAGGTTCTTCCTGGCCTGACCAGGTGAGCAGGCCTGAGGTTTGACCTTTGCCCCAGGGAGACTGTGGGAGAGACAGCCTGGAGCCGGGCCAGAGCTGTTAGGTCAGTAGGGTTTTGCACACTGCCCACCGGACCCAGAATCCCATATGTTCCCTGAGCACACCAGAGCCTGGAGTAATGCCTGAGCATTGCTGGGTGTAGCCCCAAAATAAAAACAAAATAAAGAAAAGAAGGAGAAACCCAGGCCACTGCTTATTCCCCAGGGTGCTTATAGCATGATTTTCCAGGATCCCCCTTACTTCCTACCAAGCTCACCACTCCCGTCTCTTGTTTTGGAAAGGGCAAAGCTTATCAGAAAGTAGAAGGGAAAGAAACTGCCTGCCTGGGGAGGAACTGAGTATAGGACTATATAGATATAAGGTGGCCCTTTATGCCAAAGGAACTTGCACAACAAAATCTGCTTCAGGGCATGTGTTCTTCGTGGGTGGGATGCTCCCAGCAAAATAGCTGATGAGGCCCCTGAAGAGGCGGCCTCTGAACTCGACTTAATGAGGGGACAAACTGATCAGTTGAGCCACCCTCCAGCCCTGTATACTGGTCCCATGGAAGGAAACATCTTTAATCTACGTGCCACCTTTGGCAGTGTGTACAGGCTTGTGTACATTGTATCTAGGCCTTGCCAAACTCGCTGGCCCTGAGGTTGTGTGCTGTTTCCTCTGGGTCCTCTGATGGCCCTGATGGCATCATTCGCTGGCTTCTGTTTGGAGGAGGATACACCGGCCTTCCCGGCCTCCTGTAGGGCATGATGGAACAGGCAAATTGGTGTGGCCATGCCACCATGCCACCTGTGTCACTGAGCTTTGTGTGTGTGCCCTATGTGTAGGGCTTCCCTATAGTGTAGGGAAGCAATCCTCTTTCGTCCGAGGGTATGACCAGACTGACACTGCCTCATGTGTTTGCTTGACCTCCAACCTGTCACGGGCCAAGTGCAGGCTGAATTCATTAGTTCAGGGTGCTTGGAGGAGGAGGGCAGAGGGGGGAGCACAGATCAGAGTAGGAGATGGAGGGAGGAGGTCAGAGAAGAAGGAGTGGGCCCGGAGAGATAGCACAGCGGTGTTTGCCTTGCAAGCAGCAGATCCAGGACCAAAGGTGGTTGGTTCGAATCCCACTGTCCCATATGGTCCCCTGTGCCTGCCCGGAGCTATTTCTGAGCAGATAGCCAGGAGTAACCCCTGAGCACTGCTGGGTGTGACCCAAAAACAAAACAAACAAAACAAACAAACAGAGAAGAAGGAGTGCTGGCAGAGGCTTCCAGTAGAATAGGCCAGGAAGTCCTCGAGAAGGTGGCAGCCACCACAACAGAAGATGCACAGGAAGAGGGGGCAGCAGCTACAAAGACCTGACGTATAGCTTTTGGTAAGGTTCAGAAGTGTAAGCTGGGAAAGCAGAGGCACAAGGCAAAGTGCTCAGGGTCCCTAGTGCTGCTCAGAACTCTGATGGAGACCAGCCCCGGCACCAAATGCACCCATTGCTATCTTCATCAAATGTCCCAAGACAGGGTTTGGGTGCTGAGGCCTTTCTTGGGAGAGTCATCTGCATGTGACCGTGACTGCTCTGCACCTTCCTGTCTTCATCTTGGCGTGGGTCAGATAAGCCTGTCCCCATGAATGTGGAACTAGAATTGCCAAACTGCTGCTTCCCTCAGCAAGGCTGAAGCATGAGGTGTAGAGAGCTGTGTCTGGGCAGGTGGGTGCTGTTCTGGACACTCCCTATCACCATGTCTCTGCTTCAAGGGTATTGAGCAGCTGCCTCAAGCCCCAGAAAGTGGCAATACCCCTGTGCTTGCCTGAGCTCCATCCTCTGTCACCATCATCCTTAGCCCCAGAGGATGTACCTCATGTCTCCCTCTCCCCATGGACTGTTGATGGCACAGCTCTATGCTCTGCTCTCATATGCTCATATGGAGGCTTCTAGGTCTGGGATTAATTACTCTGCCCAGCTTCCAAAAATATGTGTTATGTGTATATGATGTGTATGAGAAAGAAAGAGAGAGAAAAGAGAGAGAGAAAGAGAGGAAAGAGAAAGAATATGAATCATATATCCTTAGAGGGGAGCATGGAATTGAGGGCAGTGATAGAGCTGGATTGAATTGTGGGGCATGGATGAACTCTAGCTCCCAGATCCCTCTGGCATGCAGGTACAAGTAACAGCATTTCAAATCCACTTTCTGAGTTCCTTTAAAAAATAGGAAGTTGTTCAGCTATTGGGTAAATTTTGAATTGACTCAACCTGTGTTTTATCTTCCAAGCTAAAGTGGAAAGCGGGTTCCTTGCTAACATCGTAAACATGATTGAAGTGAAAACAAAGCTCTGTAGCATTATTATTAATATCACTGGTCCTGTGCCTTTCTTTTAAGAGAGCCAAAGGAAGGCCTAAACAGAACTGAGTGTGGGAGAGTGAGTGGGAGCACTCCTCCTGAGTCATCTTTTATCATCTCCACCCTCCTGCACTGCAGGCTGATTAGCATGAAAAGGTTATGCATGTTTCCATAGCTGACTTCCCTAGACTTGGGGTAAGAGAGCTGAGGTGTCTGCTTCAGCCCCCCTCTAGCACAGTAGAATGAGGAGGAAGGAGCATGACTCCAGAGTTTCCTGTGGGAATAGACCTTGTTCTCACTTGCCCATATTGCTGCTATTGATTTTTCACAAGGTCCATACCCAGGGGTGTATGCAGTACTGGGGATTGAACCCAGGGTCTACCAAATACTAGGCATGGGTTATTCTATGTTGAGTCACTTGCCAGCCTCTTGTCTTTTTGTCGTCTGTCTTTCTTCCTTTCTCTGACCTTTTTGTTATGATGACCAAAGGTTACACACATTCATTGTGGTGCCAGAGATGTACCCAGTATTGCTCACTTGTGCACGTAGAGTGATGCTGGGTACCACACAGTCCCATCCTTGAGATGGATGGCAAGTACTTTGCCATTGGGCCAATTGTGGGTCCAAATCCTGGCTCTACTGCTTTGTAGAGATGAGACTCTAGGAAGCCTCATAGCCTGGTCCACACTTTCCCCATCTACAGAATGGACTTGGCACTTGTGTCTACCTCCAAGCTTGTGACCTGTAGTAGGGAGGGTTTTTAGTTGTGCTTAAAAGAGATTAGTTGATGAGACAGGCAGGATAGAGCAGTGTCCAAGGTTTGGGACCCCAGAGTCAGGCTACTGGGTTCAAGATCTCCCGCTGTTTTCTGATGTTTGCGTAATTGCAGACAAATAATTTGTTCTATGTGTCAGTTTCCCCATCTATAAAATTAAGTCCCTTTCTTGTGGGGCTGTTATGTGGATCAAATATGTAGATGTATAAAAAGCATGTAAGTGCCTAGCATGGGCATGTGCTGCTATTTTTAGTTCTTGCTAGTTCTTCCTTGTTTGATTCTTGTGACTGATAACCTAAGCTTGGAGAGACTTACCAGGAGAATGTCAACACAGAAGCAGGAAGGTGGGGGTGGATGGTGCCTGTTCCCCATGTCTTCCCAGGAGCAAGGTTCTGCCTTCCCAGGATTTGGGTTTTTAATTGGCATCATGGCCCCAACAGAGGCAGACTCTCTGCAGCCTGCTGTAAGGTGACTGGTGCCCACGTGCAGCCTGTGAATGAGATGCAAAGCGGGTTGGAGGTGCCAGCCACCTTCCAAGGCTGCCCTGCTCCTTCCTCCTAGAGGTGTCTGCCCATCCCGCCTGGCTGTGGCTAGTCCAGGGAGGGAGGCTAGGGCCCTGCCCATCACCCTTTGCCCCCTTGGGGCTTGCCTGTCCATGGACAGTGAATGGCCTGCCTGGGAAAGTGGGCTTGGAACACTGTGACTTGACTGATTGTGGGGCCCCAAAACATGGAGAGGGCTGAACTGAAAATGCAGGCAGTGTGTGTGAGGCTACACCTGGTGACTGCAGCTTCCTAAAGGGCAGACCTACCTGTTTGGCTGGCTCAGGTGATGGGCTGGCTGGGCAGTGAGGTGACGGCCACCTTTAACAGGACAGATGTGGTCAGCATGTTTCTGTGTAAATTATCTACATACACAATGAGGCCAGTTGTTAGCAAAAGAGGAGGGTCTGCAGAAGTGACGGGAGAGGGAACTTAATGACCACATGTAGGGGACACCTGCCCTTCAGGCCCTAGTCTCAGGGATCTGCCCTGAGTCCCCCCCACTCCTCACTCATATTCATAGAGTATTTTATAGCTACTAAGAGATACACTTTTTTTTCCTCACTCACATTTTATTTATTTATTTATTTTTTTAAATATGGAACGCTTCACGAATTTGCGTGTCATCCTTGCGCAGGGGCCATGCTAATCTTCTCTGTATCATTCCAATTTTAGTATATGTGCTGCCGAAGCGAGCACCCTCACTCACATTTTAGCATCTTAAAGTGGTATGTGTTATATAGTCGCTGGTGTTATAATTTAATTGACAGTGCTGTTTCTTTCTTGGTGTACTCAAAATAACAGTGCATTTTTAAATGAAAAGGCATCTTGGGTTTTGTGAAACACAGAAAGTAGGTAACCTCTAGAGGACTTACATAATTTGCCTCGTTTCTTCGAGGAAGGGAGTAAAAACTGCCGGTGATGGTGGGAGATTTCTATGGTGTGGTTTAAAGGAACGAAGTTGGGTATCAGGCAGCCCTAGATCTTGAATTTAGCCTCCCAGCTCACTAGCTCTGTGCATTGTGGGAAGTGGAGCTACCTCTCTGGGCCTCATGTTCTTCCTCTGCCAAATGGACCAGAGTTCCACAATCAGGGTTATGTGGAAGTCCCTTGCCCTATCCTCTCTGAGGATCATCTGTGCCCCTTCCAGCCCCTGGCAAGTGGAGGCTGAGGACAGATCTATTTAGAGACTCTCTCAGGGTCTCAGCAGGAACCTTCGATGTCATTGTACGGGGCTTCTTGACTCAATTTATAATCCTGGAGCCTCATTAATCCCTTTCTTCCGTCCTCATCCCACTTTGCCTTTTCATCTTCACATGTGTTTCCTTTTCCAGTTGCCTTTCAAACCTCCCTCCTCTCACATTCTGTAAATCCTCCCACATGGGGCCTTTTTGAAGCTCTGCATGGTGGGAATGCAGGTAAAGAGGCTTGGTGATTGGGGTGGCTTCAGCTCCAGGAGTCTCAGTTGACAGTCACCAGTGGTCTTTATGTGCTGTGGTCGGTGCTGAGTTCCAAGTTTTGGAGGCCACTGGATTTGCTAAATCGTATTCTTGGGCCAGCTCTCTTGGAGCACAGCAAGCCAGCTCATTGCTGAATGTTGGCTGCTGCCATTGCAAAGTTTTCCCACCCCCACCCCCCACCCCTCAGTCTACATTCCATCTGATCTTGTTCTAATCCCAGCCTTGCTGGCTCTGTGACTTTTTTTTCAAGTTACTCAACCTTCCTGAGGCCAGGTTTTCTCCTCTGAACAGGGAGTGAAGGACAGAAACATGGTGCAGAAATGTGTTTTTATTTACTTATATATTTGGCCATACCTGGCAGTGCTCATGGCTTACTCCTGGCACTGCACTCAGGATTTACTCCTGGCACAGTGCTCAGGAGACTATATAGGATGCTGGTTATCAAACCCAGGTCAGTCACTTTCAAGGCAAGCACTCTATTCACTGCACTATCATTCCAGCCCCACAGGAGATGTGTTTTGATGGACGTGTTCACTGCCATTTTCTCTTAGATACCTTTAGCTGTTTTAAGACTCCCCTGGGTTTCTTTTAGCTAGGTGCTAAGGACTCTGGGAGCTTACACCTACCATGTTCCTCCCTAATACAAGAGAGAGGGTTATAGGTCACAAATATGGGGGCCGAGGTAGATGAGTGTGCCACTTAATCAAGTAGGAACTGGAGGAACTGGAGGAAGGGGCTATCTTGGATTCCAGGAAGATGGCTGTATGGGGCACATCAAGCCAGAAGTGGGCCACTTAGTGTGGGGCTTCAACCAGAATGCTGGCTGGAAGGAGCTATTCCAACAGGGATGGTTTTGTTCTCGTATTCTCTTATGACCCCTCTCTGCTTCTTTTCTTCCTGAAATTCTGAGGACAGTTTCTTGTGCAATTGCCACATTGATAAGGGGGGATGAAAAGGATCTGGCCCCCTGTCCCTCTCCTTGTTGCAGTGCCCCTGTACCAGCTAGTGCAGTGTCCCTGTGGAGTAGAACCTTGGAGACAGTTGCTTTTCAGTGCTAGCTGGGGACACAGACTCTTAGGTCAGCTGAGCCAAGGCTGCCATGAAGAGATCCCCTGGGGACAGTGGCTTGGGGTGGGGTGTGGGCCTGGTGTCCCAAGGACCAAGACATGGAAGCAGAGAAGGGGCTCAATAGAGAGTGTCCTAGAAACAGATGTGGTCACTAGAGGCTCAGGATGTACATGCAGGTCTAGGGTTGGGGAGGGCATTGACTTTCCAAGAACACTCATTTGCTAGTTTAGGCTCATCTGTGTCAGTCTGGGTTCAAGGCAGAAGAACTGGGAGCAGGGTGTGGAGCAGCGCTGTGTCCTGAGGCTGGGACCTGCAGGACAGGGCAGATGGTGCTGGTCTGAGAGGCAGGACATGGTTTCTCCTTGCTCAAGTCTGCTGTGGCATGTCTGGCCAGGTCTTTGGCCAGAAATGCTACCTGAGCATGTTTTGAGGTCACCCCAGCACACATGGAAAAGGCTGAGCTGTGGAATGGGCTAGAGGTTAAATAAATAGGGTTGGGGTTGTGGGGAGTCAAAGGGGGAAGAGAGATGCCCTGTCACAGTCCTGCCTGATTCCCATCTGTCTGCTTCAGAGGCAAGAAGCCAGGGACATGTGCTACAGTGAACATTGGCACTTTCGGGCCCTTCTACACCAGGCCAGGGTAGAATCAAGCTGGCCTTAGCCTGTAGCTGAGGTCTCTTTGGTATGCCCTCTCTGAAGCTGACTGTGGCCCTTCCCTGGGTGGTGCCCATCATGCCACAAGAGTGCTCTGCCAAGGGGCCTTTCGGATGGTTGGAGGCAGGAAGAGTTATCACAGCCATCACATCATGGCCATCACATCTCTTCCCATGCTAAGCTTTTATTTGTAGGTTCACCTTATCATGATGACATGATGACAAAACATGAAGCCCCCAAAGCAAGTCCTACAAAGTTTTGTCTGTGTGAGTAATTAAGCCCTCACTTCAAAGAGCCCATTTTTAAGAGCTGTAATTTGTAGCCCAAAATAGCTGTCTGTTCAGAGAGCCAGGGGCACCCTTGATGTGCGCCCCTTTCAACTTGCAGCTTGTTAATTTGCCTTGACATTTGAGTGCCTGACACCCTGCCCAGGCCCACGGTTTTCTTCAGAATGGGGAGAGCTGCAGGTAACAGTGACTGGATGGAACTGGAGTTTCCTGCTGCACGCTTGGGAAATCTTGACATAATAGAAGTTATGGGGGTTACTCTGGTTCATAAGGTAATACTTTTGTGCCAACCAAGGGACATAGAAAAACTGTAATTTTAGGGGACATGCAGAGCAGATTCAAATGTGCCAGCCTGGGCTTGCAGGGTTTCAGGGCCATGGAGACACCTGAAGGGGAGGCCAGCAGTAGGCACTGGCCAGCAGGGAGCTTTTCAGCTGTCTGTTCTCTGTCCTCTCTCTGGTGGGCTTCCCTGGATGTAGGTGCCTGGGAAGCCTGTGTTACAGGGAGTCTCCTGACCTGCAACTTTTCCCTCACTGATGTGCCTGTAATTCTTGGGCTGGCTGCTGGATTTGGTTTACAGATGTGGCAGTAGTTTCAGTGCTATTTGTATAAACTCCAGTAGTTTCAAGACAATTGGCTTTATTGGGGGGGAGAGAAGATCCCCCCTCACCTCCACTCAATTCAGAGAGTAGATCAAATGGCTCCTTTGAATTCTTTTTGTTTACAAAGTAGGTTCACTGGTAGTCTCAGGTCTGACAGCCCCAGCTTTGTTGGGACCGTCTCACTCCATGAGGGATTGGCCCCTGTGGAAACAGAAGAGAGGTCCTGTGACTTTTTCTTATAGGCAGCACTTAGCCGTATTTTGCTGCAGAATCTGCTCTCTGGGTCTCTGACCCTGCAGACCAGCCTGGGGGTGAAGCGCAGGACTCTAGTTGCTACTGCCTGAGGGAGGCTGGACTCTTAGCCCACTGAGTACCACGTAGTGATGGCAGCCCTCCTTCCTGAACTGATGACCACAACAAAGGGAGGAAATCTGCTCTCCAGTTTAAGTAGCCAGAAATACTGCCTGGCACAGAAAAACTGGTAATGTCTTGCCCAATTACTGAGTGCTGCTAGCCACAGGGGTGATGTGAGCCAGAATGAGAGACTCTGTGGTTTGGTGGCCTGTGGTCCCTTGTAAACCAATCAGTGTCTACTAGGTGAATGAACTTTGACTTTTGGGTTATAGCTATACTAAATACAGTTCTAGGGAAACTTGCAATTTTTTTTTTTTTTTTTTGGTTTTCGGGTCACACCCGGCAGTGCTCAGGGGTTATTCCTAGCTCCAGGCTCAGAAATTGCTCCTGGCAGGCACGGGGGACCATATGGGGCGCCGGGATTCGAACTGATGACCTCCTGCATGAAAGGCAAACGCCTTACTTCCATGCTATCTCTCCGGCCCCCGGAAACTTGCAATTTTAAATGCCTCTGGCTCATATTTGATTCTTCTTTAAAACTAAGATATGGGTCCGGTTTGATAGCACAGCAGGTTAGGGAGTTTGCCTTACATGTGGCTGACCCATATTTGATCCCTGGCATCCCATATGGTCCCCCAAGCCCATCAGGAGTGATTCCTGAGTGTAGATTTAGGAGTTAGTCCTGAGCATTGCCTCTAGGTGTGGTTCAAAAATTAAAAAAATATATGGAAACCAGAAGATAGTACAATGCCTGACCTGGGTGTGGGCCCCAGCACTACATAGCTACTGCCAAAGGAGGGGCCAAGTACCACTGCAGTGACATTTTTGGTTCCTGGCACCACAGAGCCCAAGCAGCCTAGTTGACCTAAAGGTTTCTTGTTGACCACTGGGAGTATTCTCTGGACTCCCTCTGTATGGCTTGGGAGTCCCCACACCCAATATTAAAATGCTGTTATCTAAAGGGTACAAGAAATGGAGACAATTTACTGAGATTCCCATATGTTTATATATACGTTTATAAATTATTCCGATGATCAAATTATTCTGATGGTCTCTTTACTGTCAGCCTATCTCAGTGTCACCATGGAAGAGGTTCATGAGATGGGGGGAATCACAGTGTCTCAGAGAGGTTCTGTTGGTCTTGAAGGGTTTTTACTTTCGTAAAGTTCAGAGTGGGAATGGAAGTGGGAGCTTGGACTAGGCAGCTTCACCCTTAGGCAAGACCCAGCATTGGTGCCCCCCACTAGGTTCCCTGTTTGCACAAGTTTTATAGTCAGGCTCTGAATTCCTGGTTTACCCTCTGGAAGTGATCATTTGTATAACTTGAGCCATTGATGGCCCTTGGCCTGCTGATATATAACAAAGCTTAAGTTATATAGAGAGCATACTTCTAGCACACTGAAAATTAAGATGTGTGAGAACTAATTACAGCTGCAGAAATGCCATCAAGGGCATGTCTGGGAATGGTATCCCAAGGGCCTCCCCAAGGTGGTACTACCACTTTTTATCCCCTGTACTTCTCTGCTGCTCTCCATATTGCTGTCCCAGAACTATTGACTTTCAGCCACATAGACCAACCTCTGTAATCAGGACAGACCTTCATAAAGTAGCAGAAGCAGAAAACAGCTTTGTTAATGGTTTACAGTGTCGTGGTGTTGCAACCACACTTGCTTTCTCTAACTTTTTATTTTTTTGTTTTTGGGCCACACTTGGCTTGGGGGACCATATGGGACACTGGGATTCAATACACCGTTCGTCCTGGATCATCTGCATGTCAGGCCAATGCCCTACCGCTGTGCTATTGCTCTGGCCCCTCTAACTTTTTTGGATGGGAAGCCCTAGAAAGTTAGGCAAGATGTTATTAGACCTGAGGAAATTTCTTCTTCCTAACTATATAGCGCTTAATTCCTAACAAAAATCATAGTTCCTTAATATCAGCTAGTCCAGCTTCTCTATTTGCCCACTAAAATTCTGTCAGTTAGGGTTTGGGAATGTGGCTCAGAGGTAGAGCACTTGCCTTTGTGAGTTTGTGTGTTTGATCCCTGGGTTTGATCCTGTCCTTTTGAAGAATATGATCTGTTAAGCTGCATTAGGTGTTTGTTTGTCTTCCTTGATTAGATCCTAATCAGTCAGTTTTTATGTCTCTTGATTAGGACAGAGGTTCTCAAAAGTGTAACCAGAAAACCTGCAGCATTATTAGCACCAAAGAATTGTTAGAAAATCATTTTATTTGGTTTTTGGTTTGTTTTTTTGTTGTTGTTTTTTTGTTATTGTTTTTGGTTTGTTTTTTTGGTTTTTGGGTCATACCCAGCAGCAGCGCTCAGGGTTACTCCTGGCTCTACGCTCAGAAATCGCTCCTGGCAGGCTCAGGGAACCATATGGGATGCCGGAATTTGAACCACTGTCCTTCTGCATGCAAGGGCAAGGCAAATGCCTTACCTCCATGCGATCTCTTCGGCTCCTATTTATTTGGTTTTTGGACCATACCTGGCTGAGCTAAGGGCTTACTCCTGGTTTTTGCTTAAGGATCATTCATACCAGTGCTTTAGAGATCATAATGTGGTATCAGGGATTGAAATGGGTATATAGCATGCAAGGCAAGCACCATATTGCTGTATTCTCTCCCTGTCCCCTAGAAATGCATTTAACTTATAGATAGAGCTGCCCCTTTTCAGACTTTACTTAGGACCTGCCAAATCACATTCAGTTTGAGGTTTATTGTACCCATCCTTCCTACCCCACATTGCAATTCTAATGTACAGTGAGTTTGAGAATCCTTACATTAGAAAAACTCCCTTCTTTCAGAGCATTTATGGAATTCTCTTTCTGATAAGTGAGGTACTTACCTTAGAAGGTTCCACATACTTTTCTGTGGAAATGTGCAACTTGTTTATAATCTCCCCCTTGATCCCATTTAGTAGAAGCTGGCCCTTAAGGCTTCACTGAATCCAATGTTTTGTTAAGACTGTTAGGTGATGCTATGTCCTGTCAGAAGTTCTGTGTCTGGCTTTCCCAGTTACTGATCTGAATTCAAGTAACTGGAGGCTCCTCTCTCCATGGTAGAGTTTTGCATATAGTGGGGTTCAGTGTTCTGAAGCAATCTGCATGTTGATTCTGCAAATACTCAATTTCTCAACAACTTTTTTTTGTGTTTTTTTTTTTTCTACAGCTATTGAGTATAGTGTTCTATATGGGTCAGATCTTCTTTCTAGTTCTCTTTCTCCATCAATTGCTTTTAGTTTTTGCTTTATTTTTGGCTATACTTGGCTGTTCTCAGCCTTACTCCTAGCTCTGTGCTCAGGTATTACCCCTGGTGGGACTCAAGGGACCTTGTGGGATGGCCAGGGATTAAACCTGGTTTGGTCACATGAAGATAATATCCACCCCCCAATTATCTCTCCTGCTTTATGTATTTTAAATTAAGGAAGTTTTTGTTGTTGTTTGTTTTTGGGCCACACCTGTTGATTCTCAGGGGCTACTCCTGGTGCTATGCTCATTAATCGCTCCTGGCTGGGGGGGGGGCATATGGGACACTGGGGGACGTGGGGGGAGGATCGAACCTTGGTCTGTCCTAAGCTAGCATGGGCAAGGCAGAGATGCCTTACCCCTTGCGCCAGAGCTCTGGCCCCTGCTTTATGTATTTTAAAACTGTTACATGAATGTTCGGTAGGATTACATGCTAAACTGGGTTTTCATCATGTTTCAACGTCATCTCTTTATATACTTGAACATAAATATGTGCATCCAACTTCTGCGTTTGTATAACATCTTTTTCTTTTTAACTTTTGAGTTGTATCCTTATTATTTCTCTTATAAATTGCACATTGTGGCAGTGATTGTTTTTAGATAGTTTTCCTTATTTGTGTTATCTTCCCCCTTCTTTCCCTTTGTTGTTGCTGTTCTGACCAGTGGTCTTCCCATTTGGGGTGGTGTTTATTGGGACTTCCACATACTTTTGTTGTGTACTGAGAGTTCCATGTGACTGGGATTAAACTCACAGCTTCAGACCTGGAAGCAGATAGTCCACCACTGAGTACTTCCTGTGGCCCAATATTTGTCTTGTAATAGGGTGTTTTGTTTTAGTTTTAATGATAACACAATCAGATAGTCTTGCTGACCATATACATAAGTCTATTGCATTCACTCCTGCATCTTTTAGAATGATATAATCATTTAATTTCATTTTTTCCCTCTGTTGTATTTTTAGTTACGTTTGTTTTTTCTTAACTGCTTTTCAAAGAAATACAGTATGGTTTATTGCAGTGAGGCTGGTTTATTATGGTATGGTTTATTGCAGGGAAAGAAACACATGGGACCGTGTCCAGGAAAGTTCCAAGCAGGGAACTTGCCACTGGCCTCTCCCAGTAGCATCGTGGACAGGGCTGGATTGTCCAGTAAGGCTGTGTGGCTGTGTGTCTTGCCCACCAGGGAAGTTTGTCTAAGGCTGGGTCACGCAATCTTCATCAAGGTTTTGTGTATAAACAGGACCCAACTACCCAAATAGCTGAGTTTACCCTCTAGGTGTTTCAGAGGTTGAGGAATTAGAGCAAGACCAGATTCTTATGCAAACAAAAACACTTGTCTGGTAAGACCTGCAAGAATTTACCTTCCCTGTTCCAAGGGTAAAGACCACACCTCTCAGTGAATATGAACATATTTTTTGTCTTGTTTGTGGGTTCTTTTTCTCTGAGAAATTTAAATATTACTTCTGATTTTAGGTTGCATAACATGATTCAGCTTTTGTGCACCTGACCTGCACAGTTTTCATAAGGTTTACTATACATAGTTGCAGCAAAACTTTTTTTTTTTTTTTTTTTTGGTTTTTGGGCCACACCCGGTAACGCTCAGGGGTTACTCCTGGCTATGTGCTCAGAAGTTGCTCCTGGCTTGGGGGACCATATAGGACACCGGGGGATCGAACCTCGGTCTGTCCAAGGCTAGTGCAGGCAAGGCAGGCACCTTACCTTTAGCGCCACCGCCCGGCCCAGCAAAACTTTTTTGATGACACTTGATGACAGTGTTGATGACTGCAGTCTCTATACTTTACTATATGAATTGAATCACTGTGACATACATGGTGAGCGAGAGGCTCGCAGGGTCTCCGTGGGGCCCTTGACCTCGGTGAGTGGGCATTTCAGTGAAATCACCACATGCTCCAGGGACAGTCTTTTTTTTTTTTTGGGGCCACACCTGGTGACGCTCAGGGGTTACTCCTCAGAAGTCGTTCCTGGCTTGGGGGACCATATGGGACGCCAGGGGATCGAACCGCGGTCCATCCTAGGCTAGCGCTGGTCCATCCTAGGTTACCTCTAGGGCCACCACGCCGGCCCTTCCAGGGACAGTCTTAGCAGAGTCTGAGAGTACTGAAAACTATCTTGTTGGACATTGCTACATGGGAATCCCTTGATGGAGCCAGTTTGCTTGTAGAGAGAATTGTGCTCTGCCAGGAGCTTGGGCAGCGGCTCCCACCCCCCTCCCAATATTAGCAGCATCCTAGGAAGATTGAATTGATGGTGGATAAACTTATACAGAGTAGAGGTGCTTTCAGTCTCCTAAAATGTCTTGTCCCAGGGCTCCCAAATTAATTCAGCCTTCTTTCAGAAGAAAAACCACTTTTTTCCCCCTTCCCAGCAATCTACCCCCTTTAAGTGAACAATTAGAAAGCAGCCCCCTGTTTGGATCTAAGGTGACTACTGTCTCCTATTTGTCCCAGCTCCCAGAGGGTGCCTTTACCCTCTTTGGGAAAGTCTATTCAGTCTCTGCTCTGTCACCCTTCAGAAAACTTGCCTTCTTGGGTCCAGCTGTGCTCCCAGAGATGTTCTGATATCCTGTTCCCCCTTTGCTTGATTGCTGTGCTACCCCATAGCAGCAGAATCTGCTGTGAGGAGGGTGCCAAGGGTAGGAGAGTTCAGCAGTGGTCCATGCCCCACCGCCCTGTGTGCAGGCACAGATTTCCCTCACTGACTGCCTTGCCTTGTGGAAAGGGCTGACACCACTTTGGTTTCCCTGGTTTTTCCCCCCCCCCCCCCCACTCTCTACTGAGGGCCACAGTCTCAGGTGGGGCAAGGGCAAAGGCCAGGACAAAAACAAGTGTGCAGTCCTTAGAATTGGGTGATTAGAACCTCCCTTGGGGAAATGTGGTTTCCTCTTGAGACTGTATGCTCCTAGGCAACTGGGATCTGCGTGCACAACTATGAGCAAAGGCACCTTGGCCTGGAACCCCTTCTTGGAGGCTCCTGAGGTATATGGTTGGCTCATTCCCTCTACAGGAGCTTTGCTGCAGGTTGTAGGACTGATCCATGAGTTTGGCTGGCAGGGGAGACCCCCCACAAAGCAGCAATGGTTGCAATCCTGAAGCAGGGTGGGCTCCTGCTTCCCTCTCTACCTAAGGGATGCTGAGGAAGGGCAGGAGGAGTGAGGTGCTGCCTTCTGTCTTGAGTTCTGACCCATCCCCACCCCAGGATGGGGCACTGATAATGCTGCTCAAGGACCTCACAGAATGAGCCAGTCTGAAGGCCACCTAAGTGGATGGGGAAGGCTTGGAGAGCTGGGGCACAAGAGGGCAAGGCATTAGCCTCCATGTGGGTGCTCAGTCCTCTCTTGCCCACCATCCTTGAGCACTTGGGTAGATCTTGGCTGAACCAGAGCTTCAGGTTTGCCACAGATGCATGCCAGACATCTGTCAGTCCTGCCACGCCTGGCATGGGAGTCAGAAGCTGACCCTGGCCAACAGGAGGCAACCACAGCCAGCTGCTTCCCATCCATCCTGTGCACTGTGCCATGGTGATCCCAGCCAAACGCTGTTGCAGTGGCACATTCCCAGCCTGGGTTTCCCCTCCCAACTCTGTCTATGGATGAGGGGCTTTGGCTCTCACACACCTGCTCTTTCACCACACCTCCGAAAGCAGAGACTGAGGCAGACCCTGCTGGGAATGTGCTCTGATCTTTCTTCGGCCATGTCTCCAAAGTAGCTCCACCTCCTGCAGGGTGCCACTGTGAGATGGATCCATCTCTCCCTGCACCCTTTCCCTGCAGCAGGATTCCACGTGGTGCCTGGCTGCGAGGGAAGTGGGATGTGCCGCTTGGGCTATTTTTACCAGCCCTGTCCCCACAGAGCTGTTCTTTGGCTCAGAGTAAGCACCCAGGGAGCAGAGCAGTTGCCAGGGCTGGGGGTGGATATGCCAGAGCCTCCGAGCCTTCTGGGTGCCCTTGCCCAGGCAGCATTGTGTCCTCACACTTATTAAAAGGTGTAATTAACTTGCTAGAGGCCTTCTAGGCAAGTGGGCAGAAGACCCTGGTGGGAGAAAAGTGGTATTTGGAGAGCAGGTCTGGCTTCCAGAAGTGTCATGTGCTTCCAGGGTTCAGAAGAAAGAGCCCCGCACTGGATGGAGCAGGCGGACACCCCTGCTTATCTTCTCTACACACTGAAGGCAGGCAGTATGGAGGTTTATCAAGCACTCTCCGTGGTGTGTAGGGCCTACATCGACTCTTCATCCTACTAACCCTTTCAGGGATGGGGAAATGGAGGTACTGAGTTCCACCAACCAAAGGTCCCAGAGTTGTAGGTGGTGGCACAAGAATTTGGGACCTAGTCAAATCTGCCTCTGGAACTTGCCTGGCTCTGTCCTTCCACTCTTCCCTGTATACCTCAGAGTATGTGGGTGCTGTGGTGTTTTCACCCTGATTTTAGAAGGGCCTTAAACTGAACTGCCTGCCCAGGCTGCCTACCTGCTTTGCATTCTACTTCACCTCCAAACACCTGCCAGACACTGACCATGTGACTGAGGACTCAAAGGTAGGGATCCTGAGGATGGTTTGTCCCTCAGGGAGCATGGAAAGTTGGGGGGGGGGGGTCCCCTGGAATCAGTTTCAGACAAGTACATGCTGCACATATAGAACTCAGCAGGGTCATCCCACAGGGACCAGGTGGGGAGGGTGAGGCCAACTGATGCCGTTGAATCTGTATGGGCTCCTGATGTCTCTTCTGAGAGTAGAGACAGTGGCATGGGGGTGGGGGTGGGTTAATTGCCGACCACTTTGAGGCTTGGAGGCCCCTAGCCCCTGTAGCACACTCCCAGCCTGTTGACTTCCTCCAAGGAGCCCCAGCCAGCCCACTGTGGGTGCAGCAAATACGTGCGCTCATGTGAAACTGAGTGGGCCTTCAGGTTCCTGCTTCAGGCGGGGTGGGGGTGGGGAGAAGCGCCTTCCAGTTCCGCCTGAGACTGCAAGTGTGGAGGGGACACTGGTGGCACATGGAGCTGACCTGCTGAGCATCTGGCTAGGGCCTGTTTGCCCAGTCCTGAACCTCCAGGAACCACTGATCTTGACCAATTCCCCTAGCTCTTCCCCTGAGGTGAGGCTCTCCTCAACTTTTGATTTATCTGGTACCTTATGGGGTTCCTACAGCTCTTGGGATCCAAAGAGTCAGCATTTGCCCTGATGGAGACCTTTGGAATTTGCTGCCCTCTGGTGCTTTGAAAAATAGTCATGGCCTGGAGTCACCCCCAGAGTCCAAGTGACTGTCCCTCTTCAGCCAGACAGGAAGGGGCCTTTTACCCTAGGTCACAGCTCATGAGTGGCAGCCAGATGCCAGAATCACCTCATCCAGGCCCTCGGCGGTCAGGAGGAGGGGACTCACCTGTGAGGAGGCCAAGCATGGGCCAACCTGGCCTGTGTCCTATGGGGACTAGAAATTGCTAAGGGTGGACTGTGGGTCTTCAGGGACAGAGTTTTGGATATAGGTCACCCACAGTCACCCAGAACTGCTGGCTAAGGATACCCCTTTGCTTAGTGCCCCCCCCTTTCTGTGAAAGTCCTTTCTGCTTACTCCCCAAAACCTGCCTCTTGACTGATCAGGAGAAGTGAGGACCTCAGCACAGAAATGTGGATGGAATGGGATGCCCCTGCCACAGGACCCCCAATCAATAAATAAAGTTTAAAAAAAGAAAGCAAACTTTGAAAGCAGGTAAAAGTGGAGCTAGGCTCAAATTCATCATTCCTGCCACAGGTACACACCTCATTGTCATCATGAGGTGTGAAGGAGCAGAGGAAAGGTACCCTCCGGGCAAGGGGGACCCCTTCACATTTGCTTAGACATCGGTGCCAGCTCCTGTCTCCCCCAGGGGTGTCTTTAGTGGGCAGACAGCATGCTCAGTCAGATCTGAAGGCTGGGTGCCATGTAACCTGGACGAGTGACCTGTAGACAGTAAGCATTAGTTTGACTTTAATTACAAGTGGTAGGCCTTGTTCTGACTT
Source organism: Suncus etruscus (assembly GCF_024139225.1). Taxonomy (NCBI): domain Eukaryota; kingdom Metazoa; phylum Chordata; class Mammalia; order Eulipotyphla; family Soricidae; genus Suncus; species Suncus etruscus. The sequence goes on along the minus strand of NC_064848.1, from coordinate 163,835,398 downwards.
TATCAATCTACCTATTGCCCAGATAGGAGCCATGTTCACTCACCACTGCCTATTTGCCCCTTCTTTCCTTTTGTTGTCATCACTGAGACAGTGGCACTTGGCTGTGGTGCTCACCATGCTCACAGGGGTCACTTGTATCTTTGTGCACATCGGCCCATAGTGTTCCTGGCCCTGCTCTCTACATGCGTGGCTGGCTGCCATACATACCCAGTGTTGACAGAGGCACTCTCGGAGCCCAAACTATGCTAGGGTGCATTGAGGATGGGGAACATGTTCTGGTGGGGCCAGGAGTTAGTGCCACACAGCATAGCTCACTTTTTCAAGGCAGGTAGTTTTGCACTCAGCCTGCCGTGTGCCCCTTACCCTCTGTTCTGAGTCAATACTCAGGATGCCCAGCACCATTCTTCTCTGAGAACAGAGGTCACCTGACTGCCCTTGTTGCTAGTACTTTTTATGAGGTCTTGGACTGAGGGAAGCTCTGCTCCTCCTAGCTGGGGAGCCTACCACAGGACCCTGGGAATGGACTGAGCTTCCAGGGGTCTCAAACTCAATTTACCTGGGGGCCACAGGAGGCAAAGTCGGGGTGATCCTTGAGTGCAAAGTCAGTAGTAAGCCTTGAACATTGGGGGGTGTGACCCAAACAACTAAAACAAAACAAAACAAAAAAAGATTCCTCTAGGGCAGGGCCACAAAATGTTGTATGGAGGGCCGTTTGCAGCCCTCAGGCCACGAGTTTGAGACCCCTGGTAGACGGACAGCAGGGGAAAGTGATGCCTCGTGGACATGCCCAGCTCAGCAACAGTGCAGTCCCCAAAAGGGACTGAGAGGTGCCAGCAGACCAGCTTCATCTCCCTGAGGACAGCCCCAGCACTTTGGGCCCATCATTATACAGCCCAGGGGTCAGGCCTGTACCATTGCCTGCTCTTTGACCCCGCCTGCCCATTTCTGGCCCAAAGTTCAAATTTGAAAGGCCAAGCCAGAGAGAGAATGTAAGGGTTTCAGGCCCCAGGTTCTGTTTCATGCACCACAGCCCTCCACCCCAAATATGTAATCAGGTATAGCTCTGGAGGTCCTTGAATAGCCTGGGGTAGTCCTGCAGGGTCCAGTATGGCTAGGCCTGAGCAATACTGCTTCCTAAGAAGTGCTAACATTGACTTGATCTGCCCTAGTTTTTTTGTTTTCGTTTGGTTGGTTTTTGGGCCACCCCTGGCAGCACTCAGGGATTATCCTGGCTCTGCACTCAAATTATTCCTGGCAGGCTCAGGAAACCCTCTGGGATGCTGAGGATCAAATCCGGGTCAGCCATGTGCAAGCCAAACACCCAAACTGCTGTGCTATCACTCCAGCCCCCCTAGGATTTCTGAGTGACCCATCCCCTTCCCCACCCTACATTGCTTGCAAAGTCCCACCCACCATGTCAGAAAACAAAAGACGGAAAGGTCTGGTATTGGTGCTCCCTAGAGTGGCCATGAGGATCAAGGCAGCTGTCCTATCTCTAGCTCTCCACTCTCCACTTCTTGTGGTCAGGATTCATTCTCTGAGGTGTGTCTAAGATCTCCATGAACAGAGAAGTTCAGAGAGATCATCCTACCTGCCCAGAATCTTGGATGTCTCTATGCAAACAGCCCTACCTCAGACTCACCTAACTCACCTGGGTTAGGTATTTGTACTTGGTGTTAAGGACTCTCGAGAGCCATCCATGCAGGGACATGCAGTACTGGCTGGTCTGAGGCTCCCTATACCTAACTGCTAAATTCCCACGAGGAGCTTGCTGGGACCCCCAAAGGATGCTCTGTGCAAGCATCCCAGCATCAGTCTCCCTGCACCCCAGTCTGTCCAGCATGGCCCTGCCGATATCCTTGCTGTCTGTTAAGTACTGATCCAGAAGCAGCTTCACTCATTCTGTCCCCCTCTGTCTTTCCAGGAGAGCGAGGGACCAGACCCCACCTTTGCTGATGGCGAGCTCATCTCCCGGGAACCCAGCTTCTTTCCTGAAGATGAAGAGGAGGCTATGATGCTGGCGCCCCCCGAGGGCTCTCTGGACTCTGACATGGACAGCCCCATGGAGAGTACCCATTTGGAGGGGTCTGTCGGGTGCCCCCCTGAAAAGGATGGGGGGCTCCGGGGCCTCTTTCTGCCAGAGGACAAGTGAGTTAGAATTGATGCTCAAATCCTAAGCATCTTAAAAGTTACACACCAATTTGGGGGCCGAAGTGATAGCACAATGGTGGGGTGTTTGCCATAATTGTGACTGACCCGAGACCAACCCAGGTTCAATCTCTGACAGCCCATATGGTCAGTCCCCCGAGCCTGCCAAAAGCGATTTCTGAGTACTGCTGGGTGTGGCCCCTAAAAAAAAGGAAAAAAAAGGTTACACACTAGACTTGCTTTTGATTCTCCTGTTCTCCTTTCAAAACACTAAATTTCGGGGCTGGAGAGATAGCATGGATGTAAGGCATTTGCCTTGCATGCAGGAGGTGGTTCGAATCCCAGCATCCCATATGGTCCTCCGTGCCTGCCAGGAGCGATTTCTGAGCAAATTGTAGAGCGTGACCCCTGAGCACTGCCAGGTGTGATCCAAAAACAAAACAAAACAAAAAACAAACAAAAAAAGAGCCTGGGGCTGGAGAGCTAGCACAGTGGTCAGTATCGGTAGGGCGTTTGCCTCATAAGCAGCAAACCCAGGAGTAGCCCCTGAGCCCTGCCCAGTGTGACCCAAAAACAAACAAAACAAAACAAAAACACTAAATTTCTTATCTCTGTGTTATGCTTCCTTATTTCCACTGTGGAGAAGTCTGTGTTTGCTCTTGAATACACATTTTTTTCCCTTTCTTTCCCCTTACATCTTTCAAAATATGTTTCAATAAAAACTTTTTTTTTTTTTGTGGTTTTTGGGTCACACCCAGCAGTGCTCAGGGGTTACTCCTGGCTCCATGCTCAGAAATTGCTCCTGGCAGTCACGGGGGACCATATGGGACGCCGGGATTCGAACCAATGACCTTCTGCATGAAAGGCCAACACCTTACCTCCATGCTATCTCTCCAGCCCCTCAATAAAAACTCTTAAAAAGAAGAAAGTGGGAAAAAAGTTTATACCAGTGTTAGAAATAGAATTAAGTAACTGACAGATGTAAGATGTATAATCTATGAGGTTTTTTTTTTTTTTTTTTTTTTTTTTTTTTTTTTTGATTTTGGGCCATACCTGGCAGTGCTCAGGGGTTACTCCTGGTTGTCTGCTCAGAAATAGCTCCTGGCAGGCACGGGGGACCATATGGGACACCGGGATTCAAACCAACCACCTTTGGTCCTGGATCGGCTGCTTGCAAGGCAAACACCGCTGTGCTATCTCTCTGGGCCCTAATCTATGAGTTTTTTAAAAAAAAACTCAGATGACAAGATATCCATGTGTTCATCTTAGTTTTATTTAAAATCAATAACAACCACCACCAAGAGGTCCAGAGCAATAGTATAGCACAGGGGTCTCAAACTCGTGGCCCACCGGCCATTTGCGGCCCTCCGTACAACATTTTGTGGCCCTCGGCCGGCCTTCAAATTTCATGATTATTCGGTAAATCGCAATAAAAATCACATTAGTAAGAAGAAAATCACATTAAACATTCGCATACCCCGCGCAGTTCTGTTAGGGGTATGTAAATGTTTAATGTGATTTTCTTTTCTTACTAATGCAATTTTTTATTGTGAATATTCGGTAAGCGAAATCCCTTATGTGGCCCTGCCTCACCCCAACTTTGCCTCCTGCGGCCCCCAGGTAAATAGAGTTTGAGACCCCTGGTATAGCAGGTAGGGTGCTTACCTTGTGCACCACCAACCCAGGTTTGATCCCAGACTTCTCATGAGGTCCCTGAGCATCACTAGGAGAGGGATTCCTGAGTGCAGAGCAAGGAGTAACCTCTGAGCATCACTGGGTATTACCCAAAAAAGAAGAAAAAGAGAAAAAAAAGAGCAGGAACATGACTCACAGTAGTGGGCTTGCCTGCATGTGTGAGGCCCTGAAATTGATCCCCAAAATAAAATATAAAAACATAAATTAGGAAAGGCCTAGAAAAAAAAATACTGCCAGATGCCAAGACGCAGCTCAGTGGTAAAGCACTTGCTTTTCATGGCTGAAATCTGGGTTCCACCCCCAGCACCACCCAAAAGACAAAAAAAAAATTCCAGGGCATTTAGCATTGGGGGGGGGGGGTCACACCCAGAGGTGCTCAGTGATTATTCCTGTGTACTCAGGAATCACTCCTGGTGGACTAGGAGGATCATACGGGCTGGCGATCAAACCCGGGTCATCCTCGTGCAAGACAAATGCCTTCCTTACTATCACACCAGACCTGATCCAGCATTTCTCTCAGAATGCTAATTACCTTCTACTTTGCTCTATTTTCTCCATTGCTTGTGTAGTGTCTTAGAAATGTTCCAAAGGGCCGGGTGGTGGCGCTGGAGGTAAGGTGCCTGCCTTGCCTGCGCTAGCCTAGGACGGACCGCGGTTCGATCCCCCGGCGTCCCATATGGTCCCCCAAGAAGCCAGGAGCAACTTCTGAGCGCATAGCCAGAAGTAACCCCTGAGCGTCACAGGGTGTGGCCCAAAAAACAAAAAAAAAAAAAAAGAAATGTTCCAAAACATTTAGGGCCAAGACTTCCCAAGGCGTGGTGTCCCCTTTAGTTGGTCAGCAGAGATGTCCCTTCCTGCCATGTCCCTCCCTGCCAGCTGCCACAGTCTGAGGAAAGGCAGCTCCATTCCACCCCAGGAAGAGTACGCCACCCGTCAGGCTGCCCAGAGGTTTGGGAGAGGGGGAATGTCCTCTTATGTACTGAAACGCAGGAAACAGTCAGTTTGACCTTAAACACAGATTGCTTTGTACAGTTCACCAAAAGTGGTGTTTAGGGTAGGTTCTCAAACTTGGTGGCTCTTTGGTGGTGGTTCTTTTGGGTCCTAGGAGCAGTGTCCTCTTGACCAGCTGACCCAAGGATAGATAGTCATAGATATCTGACCTTTTAGCTAATAATTTGCCACTTGATCATTAGCTCCTAATGCCTTCTGGGACTGGACACTAGAGGCAGCTGCCAGTAGGTATTGTCAAGAATTTCAGTGAAATTTATGGGCTGGAACGATAGTACAGTGGGTAGGGCACTTGTGTTGTACACAGATGATCTGGGTTCGATCCCCAGCACCCCATATGGCCTCCTGAGCCCCATCAGGAGTGATCTGAGTGCAGAATCAGGAGGAAACCCTGAAGGGGCACTACTGTGTGTGGCCCAAAACTCCAAAAAAGTTTTTTTAATTTTTTTTTTTTCAGTAAAGTTTAGGAGACACAACTGAAGAGTAGGAATATTGTGTCTCAACTGCCATGGGCAGATGAATGGTAAAGATGTAAATAAAGGGTCCTGAGAGAGAGCACAGCGGTGTTTGCCTTGCAAGCAGCCGATCCAGGACCTAAGGTGGTTGGTTCGAATCCCGGTGTCCTATATGGTCCCCGGTGCCTGCCAGGAGCTATTTCTGAGCAGACAGCCAGGAGCAACCCCTGAGCACTGCCGGGTGTGGCCCAAAAACCAAAAAAAAAAAAAAAAAAAAAGATGTAAATCAAGGCAACATCAGGAAACTTGCTCTCAGCATTGTCAGTGCTGAGATTTCTGCACAGGACAGAAAGCAGTTCTGTGGGGGCTAGTGGAGAATTCCTGCCTCAACCTGGCGCATGCCCTCCCCACTGTATGTGTGTGTGTGTGTGTGTGTGTGTGTGTGTGTTTCAGACACACTGCTGACACTCAGCTGTGATCTGCTCTGTATTTTGCGTCTCTCTAGAATAAATTGCCCTGGGTGTCTCCTGTAGTTTCTGTGGTGAACGTCCCTTGGGTTGCTGCCCTCAGGGCATCACTCCCAGATGGAAAAACATCTTAAGTCTCTAGCTGCACCACCCTTCCCTTTGTGGAAGGGCCTGAAGGCCAGATAGGCACCTGAGAGTGCCTTTCTGACATGTACCTGGTTGCCCGTAGGTCCCTGGTGCACACACCATCCGCGACACCATCGGACCTGTCTACACACTCCACCACGTCACTTCTCAGTAGTGAGGAGCAGTTTGAAGACTATGGGGAGGGGGACGATGTGGACTGTACTCCCAGCAGCCCTTGTCCAGATGACGAGACCCGGACCAACGTCTACTCGGACCTGGGCTCTTCTGTATCTTCCAGGTGGCCCCTGGCTTTGTGTTGTGTGTGGGGTCCCAGAAAAGCAGCAGAAGCATCCCCACCTCATCGTGGAGGGTCAGGCAGGCTGAGGCCTGACTGTATGGGCTAGACCCAGTCTTTGCCCACTGGGGTGTTCTGGGACTCTCCACCCTGCCCATTGGTAAAGGTCCCCCAGAAGGTCTTTGTGGTCCTCCCTCCTAGAACATTTCAGGGGACCTGCTATGCTGCTGCTACCACTTACCAGGCTTCCACTTGGAAGAGGAGTGCAGCCTCTTGCACACCCCTTTACATGCTCTCTGTGTGCATGAACCTCCTCACAGGGAGGGGCAGAGGTCTAGTGTTCTCAGCATGGGGATGGGGCAGCAGCAAGTGGGGCCCGAGCTAAGAGACTCCCTTCTCCTCGAATCAGTGCTGGGCAAACTCCCAGGAAGACACGGCACATGTACAACAGTGAACTGCTGGATGTTTACTGCTCTCAGTGTTGCAAGAAGATCAATCTGCTGAATGACTTGGAAGCGCGACTAAAAAACTTGAAGGCCAACAGGTGAGATGCAGGGACACAGCCGAGGGTGGACACTGGGAGGAGACTGCAGGGACCAGCAGCCAGAAGGGCGACTCCACCCTCATGGCAGAGGACAGTGCCCTGGGGAGTTTATCCTAGGGACTGGCATAGGGTGCTGCTCCTCTGGACCCTACACATTTAGTCAATGCCATTCACTTGGAGAGGGGGGGGTGGGTGTCGACATCTGCTCACTGACCATCTCTTCCCCGCCATCTTCTCCTTCTCTTCTTCCCTCCCTCCCTCTCTCTCTGTACCTGTATAGCCCCAACCGAAAGATCTCCAGCACAGCATTTGGACGGTAAGTCCTCTGGACAGAGAGTATGGGACTGGGCTCTGGGGCAGCCACAGGAGCCACTGCTGAAAGGAAGGGTCACTTCCTCCCTGCCCACCTGCCCCACTGACAGCAGGTGGGTGGCGTTTCTGAGCCTCTGTTTCTGCTGCATCCCCAAAGACCCTCAGCTTCTGTTGGTGGGTGGTGGGTGGGTGTGAGCATGTCTTATTGGAGCAGGGCCTTTACTCCAGGAAGTAGTGCTGCATAGCCACTGCCCCGCACTGCCAGCATCCTGCCCTGCTTCTCCAGCCTGGGTCGAGACCTACCAGTGAGTGTGCCCAGGAGCCGGGAGATAGGCCACTGAGGCTGTATTTGCTCCGTCAGGACTGCCACCTGCCACCCTGCACTGACACTTCCAGCTCCCTACAGATGCAGTGGACCCAACCGGGGGTGGTGGTGGTGGTGGTGTGGGAACGGGGACGATAGAGGTGGGCCAGCTAGGGTAGGGTTTATGTACTCACCTGCTCAGGTCACTTGTGGCTGGTCAGAATCCTAGTGCGAGAAGTTGTGGGCAACAGGAAAGGGTTGGGGTGGATTGCTCAGGAGGGGCCCTGTGGCCAATGTGCCTCCTCTGAAGGGTGAGTTCAGAGTCATCCTGCCCTCTTAGGGCATTCTAGGCATCTCCCTGGGCCCCAGGTACATTGCATAGCCTGCCTCAATCTGCACTCTTTCCCCTCTGCCCCACAGGCAGCTCATGCACAGCAGCAATTTCAGCAGCAGTAACGGTAGCACCGAGGATCTGTTCCGGGACAGCATTGACTCCTGTGACAACGACATCACAGAGAAGGTGGGCCTCTGGGAGTGATGAGGGAGTCCAGGTATGCCTGGTTGGGATGATGTGGCACAGCTATGGGTATCTACAGCCCACCCAGGACTGTCAGTTCCAGATCCCAGCCATCACTGTATTCAGAGTCCTGGTCCTCAAAGCCCCAGCATTCTCTCCATCCCATCTCTGCTCCCCATGGCAGGTAAGCTTCCTGGAGAAAAAGGTGACGGAACTGGAGAACGACAGTCTTACCAACGGAGATCTGAAGAGCAAGCTGAAGCAGGAGAACACTCAGCTGGTGCACAGGTCAGCATGGGGCAGGTCAGGCCCCACGGGGCAGGTGGGCTCTTGCTCTGCCCACACCTGTGCCCAGCAGAACAGGTCTCTGGGCACAAGGAGACAGGTCAGAGCCTGCCCTCACCCCCTGGGTATGAGCGCCTGGGCAGACAAGGCTAGAGTCGGGAATGTCTTCCACTTCCACCAATGGGGATCATGGGAGAGAACATCACTTCCTCCTGTCCAGCCTCATCTCAAGGTCCAGGATACAGAGAATGGCAAAATTGATTTCATCCCCCAGACACCCTTGGGGCCTTACTATCAGGGAGATATGGGTACTAGAACTTGGTAACTGACCCCACTCCATGGGTCCATTTCTCACCCTTGAAGAACCAAAGATGGAACCTGATGCACACTCCAGTAAGTCAGTGTCAGGGAGGGGACTGCTGCCAGCAAAATGTGCTTCAGATGGTGTACCTTCTGGGCTGTCGGGGTGGCTAGACATTCAGCTAGACCTGCCTGCTTTGAGCATTGAGGCAGTTGATAAATTGAATGGTAGGCCCTGTGGGGTATGGCTGGGAAGGAATAAAGTAGAAAGAGTCAGGGACCAGTGTGGTAGTATACAGATAGGGTGCTTGTCTGTATACTACCAATTCTGCGTTTGATCCCTAACATCCCGTATGGTAACCCAAGCATAGTCAGGAATGATTCCTGAGTGTGGCCTGGATGTGGCCCCAAATGGTAAAAATATAAAGTGGGAAGAGGCAGCGAAACCCAAATCTGGGGGGGTGGGATCTGAGACTAGCTCCTCAGGCATAGCACCCCCTTCCTTCAGGGTTCACTGCTGGGGCAGTCATCCCTCAGTGGTGACACCAGTCAATCTAAACACCCAGCCTGTGTCCCTAGACCCCATAGGGAAGATAGATACGACTGACTCAGTGTCAGGGCCCAAGGCCCTAATGGTCCCTATGGGTAGGCGAGCTTGCCCTGGACTGGAGTGTGTGTCCCCTCATCAGGGTGCATGAGCTGGAGGAGATGGTGAAGGACCAAGAGACGACAGCAGAGCAAACCCTGGAGGAGGAGGCCCGGCGACACCGAGAGGCCTACAGCAAGCTGGAGCGGGAGAAGAGCACGGAAATTGAGCTGCTCAACACCAGGTGGGTCTGTTGAGTCTTTCCCCAGAGCCCCACCCTCTGCTGGGCCACCCCTGCCAGTCTTAGGCAGAGAGAGTGGTTGTGTTCACAGACAAACTCCCGGGGGCTCCTTCAAGCTCTTAGATCTCTCCACGCATGAACACAGCTCCTGGGTTCTTTCTAGGAAGTCTGTGGTGGCTTTATTCACATTAAGCAGAACTGGAAACAGTGCCTGTCTGCTAGCCAGAGAATAGGTAAAACAAAACTATTGCCGACACAACTGATAGTACAGCTAGTAGGGTGCTTGCCCGCAGATGTTCAACCTGGGTTCGATCTCCATCACCCCGTATGGTCCACCGGACATTACCAGGAGTTATCCATGAGCACAGAGCTAGAATCCATACTGAGTAGCCAGATGTGTTTCTCCAACCCCCAAAAATACCAGCAACAAAACCCTTGTGAACTTGCCCCTATTCCTGGGCTGGCTCTGATGTATGGCTTCTGAGCGCCCCCTGCTGCTGGATCCTCCCCTAATCCAGGCCCTGAGTTTTTGTAAAAGGAAAAGCTGTGGCTGCCTCTGCCCGAGAGATGCCCAGGGTACCTGAAGCAAGCAAGGTAAGGCAGTGCGGAGTGGGGGTGGGCCAACTGCCCTCTCAGATTTTCAGTCATGTTTCAGAAGCTGCTGTTTTTCATCTGTTTTTAGAAGCTAGTAGCTCATTAAGCATCTCTGCTTACACCTTCTGGCCAGAGAGGCTGGCTGAGAGACCACATGGATGAAGGACCACATAAAAACAGAACAAGAGCCCAGAGCCCAGAACACTACTGACCCTCTAGAAACTAATTCCTGTGGCCTCCTCCCCCATTCCATCCTCCCCACAGTCTCTGTGCTTGCCCAGTAGTCTTGCTCCCTGTTGAGGGAGCCTCACATGTGTGACCTAGCCTGCGGACCTCTCCAGAAATCCTAGAGGGCAGTTTGATCAGACCACTATCTGAGTAGTCATTGACAGTGGGAAGGACAAACGATCATGGGCAGCAATGCCCTCCTCTGGCTGGGTGGCACCACCTGTCTGGGTCTCCTTGGGAGTGCCAAAGAGAAGGTCAGGATCACCTTTGGGAATGCAGCTCATGGGTGTGTGAGAGCTCAGATGATGCTGAAGTGCAGCAGCCATGCTAGACATTACATAGGTGGAAGACTTCAGTGAGAGGGCTCCCCCACTTAGCTGGCAGTCACCCATCCCACCCCCATCTGGTTTCCAGCTCTAGGATGTGTGCACAGAGAGGATATTAGATCACAAATAGTATTCCTTTTTTAAAAAAATAGAGGATTTAGTGTCTGTTTGCCCTTTTGTCTCTAATGACAGGAACCTCTGGGCTATATTCTTATTCATTCATCCATTGGTTCACTCATCCTCATGCTCTCCTTCCCCTTCTACAGAGAGCAGAGAATAGCTGCAGAGGGTCAACCCTTGTGAGATCATCTGCGTGGCTGACATTGTGACCCTTCTTTTCCCAGGATGCAGCAGTTGGAGGAAGAAAATTCGGATCTCACCACCACAGTGGCCCGGCTCAGGTCACAGACAGAGAAGCTGGATGAGGTGAGCCAGTGCAGCTCTCAGGGTTGATGGAACCCACAGAGAGACAGGATTGGCCATCAGGCCTCTTCCCTTCTAGTTTGAGATGCATTTTGCTTTGCAGTCCCTGGAGCCACCCCACTGATACCGTGTGACTGACTGTATAGACCAATTCAGTGCTTGGGCCAGTAAGGCTTTGAGAGCCCTTTAGACCCTCACTTGGTAGAGTTCAGGAGACCCTGAAGTGCCACAGATAAACCTAGAGGCTTTTGTAGACAAGGCATGCATGTCCTAGCTCTTCTAACTGTCTCCTTGGTCAAATTCCTAAAAATCTAATAAAATGACCCTACAGAAAATAAGGAGGGAGGAGATTCGATCAAATTTGAGCAGTGATTTCTATTCATACATAGATAACTCCCAAAATCTGTTCATTGAACATACTTACATGGTTGGGTGAATTAAAAAGAGTGAGAACAGGGGCCAGAACAATAGTACAGTGTGTAAAGTGTTTGTGCTTTGCATGCAGCCTACCTGGGTTCAATTTCTGGCATCCCATATGGTCCTCTGAGCCTGCCAGGAGTGATTTCTGAGTGCAGAGGCAGGAGTAACCCAAGTGCTGCTGAGAATGGTCAAAAAAAAAAAAGGGCAACAAAAAAAACACAACATAATGGTTGGATCTCCTTGATCTGCCTCCATTTGTTCTAGCTCTGCATGGCTTGTACAGGGAAACTGCTCACCGAGACCCCAGGGAATAGAACCCCTGTAGGACCTCTCCCTACTGACCACTTCCCCACCTTCCCACTCCCATCTTCAGGAGCGGCAGCGCATGTCTGACAGGCTGGAGGACACCAGCCTGCGGCTCAAGGATGAGATGGATCTGTACAAGCGCATGATGGACAAGTTGCGGCAGAACCGCCTCGAGTTCCAGAAGGAGCGGGAGGCCACGCAGGAGGTGGGTTCCCAGGCTGGGGGCCAGGGCTCACCCACACCTCTGCTTCTACCAACAACCCCTTCTCCCCACAGCTCATTGAAGACTTGCGGAAGGAGCTGGAGCACCTGCAGATGTACAAGCTGGACTGTGAGCGGCCAGGCAGGGGCCGCAGCTCATCCTCCAACCTGGGCGAGTTCAATGCCAGGGCCCGGGAGGTGGAGCTGGAACATGAGGTGAAACGGCTCAAACAGGTGAGCCCTGGACTACAGTGCCACCTACCCTAACTTAACTCCTGCTCCCCAGCCCCCATCTCCCTGCTCAGAGATGGACAAACTATGTCTGTGAGAGCCAGGAGTTTCCTGCCCATAGACCAGATGCCACTCCAGTCCCTAATGCAGGGTTGGAAAATGAGACTCTCCTGTTGAGGTCTCTTAGAAGCAGACCCACTGCCCAGAGTTCCATCCCATGTCCTGTCCCATCCGTGGAAACCAACCAGGTGTGGGGCAGTAGGAACAGAAGCAGTGAAGGTTGGACAACACCTCCACTCTTGGGGCAACCCACGGCATTCCTATTCCTGGCCCTTTCCTCACCCCAGGCAGGCCCCCAGTTCATAGGAACTTTAGACAAAAGCTGGAAGTATTAGGGTTCTTTGAGTAGGGAACCATGGGGCTGGCAGTCCTGGGGGTAAGGGTGCACCACAAAGAACCACAGGGATTTTTGAGCAGACCTGCTAGCATGGAACCCCCAGATAGCTGCTTTTCTCACCAAGGTATGTTCTCCCACGTGGCTTCAGGGGCACCTCTGGGTAGGGGTTCCCTGCTCCCCAGTACTCACAGACACCTAGGTTCAAGCTCTGTGTCATTCCCCCTCCACCACCACCACCACCCCTCACCCCAGGAATTGAGGCCACGTCATCTCTAAGTAGCATCAGGAGACAGGAGAGGCTGGGGAGGAGGCTTCCAGGAGCTTCTCGTGTTGATGTTACCCTTTTCCTGCTTCCTAGGAGAACCATAAGCTGCGAGATCAGAATGATGATTTAAATGGACAAATCTTGAGCCTCAGCCTCTATGAAGCAAAGAACCTCTTTGCCACCCAGACCAAAGCGCAGTCTCTGGCTGCAGAAATAGACACAGCCTCCCGTGATGAGGTGAGTGTCCCTGTGCTCACCTGGAGGCCTGGACTCCCACACTCCCCACATGCACAGCCCCTGAGTGATGGGCAATGTATGAGAGCCCATCAGCACAAACACTCGCAATGGGGCCACCCAGGAGTGGCTGAAGGCCAGGAATGGACACCAGCATGTCTGCCTGCTTGCCACATGTTTTCTCAGCCTCTAGCAACTCAGATGTTCAAGACAAAGGGATATCAGTTAGTAGGGGTTGAGGGTTCTTGTGCTGAAGCTCCATCTTTCTGCCCCATGAGGATATGTTTATGAACTAACATCAGCCTTCCAAGTCCCCAACTCCCTTATGTTATCACATGAGCCATAGCCTTTGCCATATAAGCTCTGTGTTGCCTCAAGCTTCAGGCAGCTTTTAGCCAAGGCAGTCCCAACTCTTCAGGCTAGTTTGGGAATAACATTTTGGTTGCATCCAAAATCAACAACACAGAGCCAAAGAGATAGTAGAGTGGGGAAGGTGCTTGCCTTTCACACAGCTGACCCAAATTCAATACCTAGCACCCATTTGTTCCCCTTAGCACCACCAAGAGTGATCCCGGAGTACAGAACCAGGCATAACCCCAAGAATTGCTAAGTATGGCCCAACTCCCCCTACCTCTCCAAATTTAAGAATAAACAAGACATGAGTGATTGGTTGGGAGAAGGCAGTGGCAGATCCAGAGAGGTGTGGGGATCTTTCCTGGTAAAGGAAACAACTGGCAGCCTTTGTCATGAACTAGGGCCTAAAGACAGAAGCATCAGCATAGCCTGGGCTTAACTCAAGCACTTAGCTGCAGGATAGGCTCCTCATGAGTGACTGTCAAAAGCAACAACGCTTTTGGTGGGGTCAAAGCGATAGCACACTGGGTCGGGCATTTGCCTTACATGTACCCAACCCGGGTTCAATGCCCAGCATCCCATATGCCCACCAGAAATGAATCCTTAGCTCAGAACCAGAAGTAAATCCTGAGTGCCATCAAGTGTAGTCTCCAAATCAAAAACAAACAAAACATAACACTTTAGTTCCACGTTCTCTGCCTTTGCTGAAAACAGCCTGGACCTGGGCCGCTTCACATAGTAGTAAGAGCTGAGCACGAGGGACACAGGTAGTTAGATTACTCCTGAATGCTCAATGAACCCCTGCCTTAGACTACTATCCTTACCTAAGTTTGACTTTGGATGGGCTGCACTATTTATCAGCTAGCCCACTGCCAGCCAGGAATTTTGGCTCTGACCAAACTGCACCCAATTCAGCCTCTGACTAGCCTTTACCATTCATTCCCCTCAGCTCATGGAAGCCCTAAAAGAGCAGGAGGAGATCAACTTCCGGCTGAGACAGTACATGGACAAGATTATCCTGGCCATTCTGGACCACAACCCCTCCATCCTCGAGATCAAGCACTGAAAGCAGGAGGCTGGCCAAAAGGCCTCCTACCCCAGGGGCCAGGGGCAAGCCTGCCTGAGGGTGCAGTCCAACAGGCCAGCAGACTGTCAGTGTATCACTGGCCACTGGGGGACATGTACACCTGTGTGAGGGAGGCTGTTCCCAGTGGGGAACGGGCATGGCAGGGAGACTACACGGTTCATTCACTTTGTCGTCTCGCTGCAGGAGTGCCCACTATAGGAGTTCGTGTAATAAGGTCTGGAAGCTTGTAAAACTGGATGAAATGATTCTTCTACCTCTGGGTTAAGGATTAAAACTACTCTAACAAGACACACTTTTACCCGTCCCTTTCCCCCCGGGAGTGGGAGCAAAATGATCCTCTTTTCCAGAACTTGAATTCCCAACAGCCATGTCCTTGCCAACATCTTTGGCTATTTTCCTGCCCAGGTGCTTGAACCCAGTGAGGATGGCAAGGGTCTGGGCTTCAGGAGCCCCCTATCCTGGCCACAACTTTCTCCTGAGGGCCTGGTGCATGGAGTGTCTCAAGGCCCCAGGCTGGCAGCAGAGCCATTGGGAGTGTGGCCCCATAAGGGTTGGTGGCATTATTAGAGGTCTTTGCTTCCTCTTGTCCCTGCTCACCTCCCTCCTTTTTGCATTTGCTTTGATAATAGGAAAGAGACAGAGAGATATTACAGTGGATAGGGTGCTTGCCTTGCACATGGGTGGATTTGGGTTCAATTCCATGGACCCCAAGTAGTCTCCTTGCCAGGAGTTATTCCTGAGCACAGAGTTACGAGTAAATCCTGAGCACTGCTTGGCGTGGCCCCCAAACAACAAACAGGACAGAAGGAAAAGGAGTAGGGACTGCTTTGGGAAGTCTGGCACACACAGCACTTGACACGGACATGATTTGGGAAGTGCACGCTCTTGTTCCATCAGTGCCCTTCTCAAAGCTGTGTATTGCCTGGAGTCAGTGGCGATGTGAAGACCCAGCCTGAGTTTGCACTTTCCCAGTCGGAATTCTGAGCTCAGCTCTGCTGGGAAGTGGAACCACCTGGGCCCGTGTTTAGAAACATGATTTTTGGTTCTCAGCCAGAGATCACCATGCTCTGTGGTGGGGCCCTGGTTGGGACGATGTGTGTGTTTTGGAGGGACGATCCTATGTAGTCTTCCCTCTGTGTGACTCATGTAGGACTTCACCCTGAGTTTTAACATGTTTCTGTCTCAGGCTGCTGAACATCTGTAGATGTGAGCCTTTTTCTTGTCTTATTTGTCTCCCTTTCATGTGGCTTGTCATCCCTTCCTTAGCCCAAACTCCTGAGTGTGGTGGGTTTATTGGTTTCCCATCCAACTGGTTGGTTTCTTCAGCTCCTCTAACACAGAAAGAAAGTTAGAGCATGTTGAGCAGAAGCACAGAGGGTGTGTGCAAAGAAAAGAAGGTACAGAGGTCTATGTAAGCAGTGGGAGTTGCCTTGGTCTAATGCAAAGGACTTTGGAGTCCTTTTGGGATCACCTGGCTAGACACATTTCCAGGATTCCCCGATGGGACTAAGAAGTGGCAAAGGAAAGAGGGCAGACGGAGTGGGTGTCTTGAAAATTGTGTGAGGGAAAAACACCATAGGTTACAGGAAAGAAGAGAGGAATCCCAATGTGGCTATGGTCTGGCTGTATATTGGAAGGCAGCCTGCAGAGAGAAGCTGCCTGTTCAGGGTCTGGTTTCAAGTGGGGGCTCAAGAAGGTGCTCATGGAACTCCAGAGAAGGCCTCAGAAGCTAGAGTAGCATCAGGCCACAATTGAGGGGGCAAGAGTTGGAAAGTTTGGGACCTGGCTCAGCACCTGTCCTCCCTGGAGAGGAGGTGATCTCTGATCAAGTGCAGCCTTTTCATTGATTCAGCCACCTTAATTCTTTCAGCCAGAATATACCCCCAGTCTGTCAAACTGGTTTTTTAAGATCATTATCACGCTCCTCTGTGTCTTAAATCTAACTAGTAAGAGCGCAGGTGCCACATAGGTGCCAGCTGTTTCTCATAGGCTGGATCCCAGCCAAGCTGGACCTGCTTTGGGCACAGGTTGATGCCCTGGCCCCCATTTCTAGACTTTGAGGTCTAGGTGAGGGAGCTCAGTTTTCAGCCTCAGCAGGGGCTGCTGGGTTCATACTGGATATATGTCAGGATTTTAGTGAACAGAAATGGGTCTGTGCAAAACTCCAGGGAGATTAAAAACTGGGAGGTGGACACATTTCTGCTAATAGTGCTGGCCCTTCTGGTGACCCCATCGTTGGGACTCTTTAAAAGGCCTCCTCAAGGTGGTTTACCTGGGGGGTATGAGTTGGGAGGGTGGTTTTGATTCTGCTAAAGAATAGCAGTGACTTATCTTGGGTGTGGAGTGTTTTTCGGGGCTGCAGAGGGCTGGGTTTCAGGTCCATGCCTGTTTTCTATGGTGCAGGTTGCCCTGGCAGTGTGGGAGAGTCAGACCATACTTGTTGACCTAAGTGTTTTGTTTTAAATAGAAAGCAGATTGCTTTTATTTAAGAATAAGAGAGAAGGGCCCGGAGAGATAGCACAGTGGCGTTTGCCTTGCAAGCAGCCGATCTAGGACCAAAGGTGGTTGGTTCGAATCCCGGTGTCCCATATGGTCCCTTGTGCCTGCCAGGAGCTATTTCTGAGCAGACAGCCAGGAGTAACCCCTGAGCACTGCTGGGTGTGGCCCAAAAACAAAAAAAAAAAAAAAAAAAAAAAGGAAAAAAAAAAAAGAATAAGAGAGAAGGAACCCCATAAAGTAAAAGGACAGAATCCCATACCCCCAAGATGGGACACAGGTGATTCTGGAATGGAGCATGCTCTAGTGAGCTTCCTACATATCCTGCCTGATAGAATTGGAAGCTTCTTCTGCAAAAGCTTGGCCTATATTATTGGCTTTAAGCTTTTATTAGAGTTTGATCACAGTTATTTGATATTTGAAGGTTCTTTGAAGATTGTCTTTTGTCTTGGCTGTTTTTGATCATCTAAAAACACTGAGCTCAAGAGTCTCTCAAAGAAAGTACTTGAAACTGCACAACAGTTCTCAGCGTGGACAGTGTGTTGGAATCCTGGGGAGATTTCAGTTGTGCTGACTAGGTGAATCTCCCAACTCAGATATAAATGGAGTAAGTGCAGTCCAGGTATTTAGATGCTTAAAGACCTTGCCAGAGGAGAGAGCTCAAACAGCCCAAGTCCAGGTCCCAGTTCAGCTCCCGACACCACATGGTGCCCTGCGTACCATATGTGGCCCCACATCCAAAAATTAATATTTCAAATTTAAGATAAAGAGCTCCTCGGGGATGCTCTTGTAAAAGAGAGCCCTATCCTCACACTTTTAGACAGAAGTAGAGAAAGTGAATAGAAACAATAGCTGGGCTTGGTTGCCAGGTGCAAGCAAGTCCAGGATGAGTGGCTTGCCCCCCCCCCCACTTCTTTGGTGATAACATTACAGGAACTTATCTCCAGGATGGGATCTACTTTCCTCAGGACAGATGCTCGGGCAAGTAAGCTAGGTGGGCAAGCCCCTGCCTGAGTTATGGAAACAGCCAGTGGCATATGCTGGAGCAGTTTATCCAGGCCCATTTGGGGACAGGTTGGGGTGGAGGTAAAACAGTCAGGCTGCTGCTGTGGGTTTGCTGACTTCAGGGATGGGGAGGGAGGGACAGGATTGGCTCAGTTCCTCCCACTGGAACCCCTTAGTTGACCATGCCCTATCTGGGCCTCTGTCACGCCAACGAAGATGAACTAGTTGCGACGTCTCCAGAGTACAGTGGCATCTGGGGACTGGGGGGCTTAGGATTGCTATGTGCTCCCAATGTAGTTCTTTACTGCATTTGGCTTTTTTTTTTTAGTTCAACACGGACATTAGGACATTAGTGGAATAGGAGTGGGAAGTGTTCGAAGAGTTTTCTGACATGTGGTCAGTGACTTTCACAGAGGGACTTTGGCAGAGTCTTAGTAGTAATGTCGCTCAATCTTCCTCTTTGGGGACCTTCTAGGCTGTTCCCTCTAGGGCAAGCTTCCTGTTGGTAGAGTGAGTCTTCTCAGGGGCCACAGGTCAGAGACCACATGTCCTTTCCCTGCACTGACCTTTTGGGCCCCAGGCTCCAAGTATGCAGGTGGGCCAATCTGGGGAAATAAGAAATAGCTGCTTTCTAGAAAGAGCAACTTTTCAAAGTGTGGTGCTCCAACCTCATAGGCGGTGCCTCTTTCCATTATGACTAGAGCTCAGGAGGCAACAGGTAATGGCAGCCCAGGATGCCCCCTGAAAGAGAGGGCACCCCTAGGGCCACATGCTGGGACCCTCTCTGCTTTGCTGTGCCGCACAGGCTGTTTTGTTTGCATGGTTTGGGGTCGTCGTCCTTGTGCCTTTTTCCTCCCTGTCCCCCTGTACAGGACATTTCCATGTTAACCACTGCCCCCTTTTCTAGATCTCGTTGTGGCCTGGCCCTTCCTGAGCCCTGTAAATGTACAGACATAGTCCCGCTCCATCCCAGCCCCTGTGGGATCAGGCTTTGCTTCCCCACACTCAGTCTGCAGGCTGGGTCACTTTATAGAATCAGAGCTGGTGCTTTCAGGAAGGGGAACTGTAGAATGTACTTATTCCTGCAAGTCTCCTATGGGATGTCAATGTGAAGTGGAAACAGGGCAACCCTCTATGCAGGGATGTCTGGTGTCTGCATCTGAGGCAGGGCCTCTCAGAAGAAGGTGCACTTCAGGCCCCAGAAGCAGCTAAGGGTGTGTGGCCCTCCATGCATGCTACTGGGGCTCAGGGCCATTGCTACTGTATAAGCAGATGGGCTTTGGAGCCCAAATGGTCAGAAGGGAAAGGCTCTGGCTGCTTCCCAGCCTGCTCATTAGCAGCCAAGTGTACCCCTACACTGCGTGGATTAAACTTGACCTGGACCAGGTGCCAACTTCCTGAGGAATGCTTCTTTACAGACAATGCCTTGCTGGGACCACCTCTCTCCCTGCCTCTCTCCTGCTGGTCCAGCTCCTTGCTTATGGTTGGGCCTTTAGAAGTAGGTGAAATAGGCAGTGTGTGTCCAGTGTTCTGTGCTTTACCTTCCATGTGGTTCCACTTGTATTCTGCCTCCGGTCTCCCATCTGGAAGCAGGTTTCGGTTTGGGGCTGGGGAAGCCCTACACCTCAGAGTGGGAAACCTGTATGCTAAGACCCCATAGCTATGCCCTGGGGTCCCTAGATCTTTGCCTCCTGCCTGCTTCTATCCAAAAAGGGGTGGCACTCAAAAGCAGTGTAAATAAACCCTCAGCTTTCCCACCTGACTTGGTAGTGAGTTTCTGTATCTGTGTGTGTGTGTGTGTGTGTGTGTGTGTGTGTGTGTGTGTGTGTGTCTGGGGGGTGGGGTGGGCTCACTGTACGGTGCCAGGGCTCCGAGGGACACAATGACATGGGTCCCCCTGCTGCCACCCCTGAAGCCCCTCTGATGCCAACGTTCCAGCCCTGGGCACCTGAGAGCTTCAGACCTGCCCTACCGACCAACTCCTTCCCCACAAGGGTCCTAGTGGCTTGGCTTCTTCTGATCTCTGACAGGCACCACCTGCCTCTGCCTGGGCCCCTCCACTCCCTCTGGTCACAGTCAGAGGAATTTCTGCCCTGGGCCTGCAGTGCTCCCTCTCCAGAGCTTAGAGCAGAGGGCCCATACTTTCTTAATTCCAGGAAAAAAAATCCCTCTGAGGGACCGGAGTGGGGGCATCTGACCTAGGATGAATCTCAGTTCGATTCCCCTCACGTCCTATATAGTCCCCCAAGCCAGGAGCAATTTCTGAGTGCATAGCCAGGAGTAAGCCCTGTGTCACGGGGTGTGGCCCAAAATAAATTTAAAAAGAAGTCCCTCTGTGTCCACCTACATTCTTAACTTTTGCAGGTAGCTATTGCCCCCACCAATTGCACTCTGATGTTTTTAGTGTTCCCTGGGGCCTGTGTGGCCCACTTTGGAAATCCTGCCCAAGCTTGAACCTAGTCCCTCACATGCAAAGTACACACCACCACTGAGCTGTGCCCTCTAAATGCAAACATGCCCTTTCAGAGTAGGTACAAAGGAGGCCCTGGGGGCCAAGGTGGATCTTATTCCTCAACAAGACAAAGGTCCTACCATTAGACTCAGTAGATATTCAATGTCAAGTGAGTGGTAAGCTATGACTCCAAACAGCTGCATCAGAATGCTGACACTGGGGCCAGAGAGCACAGCCATAGGGCCTTTGCCTTGCATGGGGCCCGACCCGGGAAGGACTCGGTTTCAAATCTCGGCATCCCAGATGGTCCCCTATGCCTGCCAGGAGCGATTTCTGAGTGCAAAGCCAGGAGTAACCTGAGCACAGCCGGGTGTGACTCAAAAGCAAAAAAAAAAAAAAGCGCATACACTGGGGGGGGGGGGGCAGCAAATCTTTGAGGACAGGGGCTAAGGACCAAGGAAGAAAGGGGGGAGGTCAGGTGGAAGATACGGGGGTAAAGACAGCAGGAGCAGCCTATTTAAAGACTGGAGAACCAACGTGATAGTACAGTGATAGTACTTACCTTGCATGCAGTTGTCCCAGGTTTAATCCACAGCATTATATATAGTATCTCAAGCTTAGTGCAAAGCTCCACCAAAAAAAAAAAAAAAAAGTACAGGGAGGACAGGGTTGCCCAGTTGAAGAATCTGAGCCAGGGAGCCGCCTACTTGGAGCTGAGTTCCCCAAGAATGGCAGGGCTGTAGGCTCCTGAGGGCCTACATGGAAACAAGGTAAGACCAGAGTTTTTTTTTTTTTTTTTTTTTTTCTCGTTTTGGGTCTTCAGGGGGCTGGGTTATTTAGCCCACGACTCATCTGTTAGCCTTCCTGCCCTTTTAGAGTCACAGAGTGATCAGCAAGCATTTTGTTGGGAGTAGATATGGGCAGAGAGAGGGAAAATGGCAGGGAAGAGAGAGACAAGAGGGAGAGGGAACTGAAGTGCACTAATTCCAAGTATAAGTAGTATAAGGGAAATAAGGGATGAAAGAAAGAACTGAATGGCACTAATCCAAGTACAAGAAGTAGAAGGGAAATGCATACTACCCATGTGGTTAGCTACTCTCCAGAAAAGTTTTGTGTTGCACTGACTTTTCTTGCCTGTTAATAGTTACCTTTAAACTCAGAGCTGGCAAAGGGACTGAGGCCTAAGAGAAAGAAGAATCAGTTGTTGCTGGGTCAAGTCGGTAATTTCACTCTGATTTTAGCAGTGAATAATGTGGATTGTTCCTGTTTTTATGAATGCAGGGCTATGGAAAATGGCTACCACTCTTGTTCTGTGGATGAGAAACAGGAGATGAAATGGTGCTGGCAGACACAGTCTGGCTCTACATGACCCAGAATTACAAGAACTTTTATGGGTAGACTGAAGGACACACCCAGGGATGCTCAGGGGTTACTCCTGGCTATGACCACAGGAATTAATTCTGGCAGTGGTTGGGACCATAAGGAGTGCTAAGGTTCATGTGAGGCCAGCACCCTACCTATTGCACTATCTTCTGTCCAGCCCAGAAACGTATTAGTTTTAACTTCTCTATGCAAATCACCCCAGTCTATTGACCTGAACAGGCAGGTGTGATCAGTGAAGTATGGTTGTCACAAACCGCTCTCAAGATGCATCTGAGAAAGCTTATTTTCCTCCTTTTATGGGTGTGTCTGCAGGTGGTGTTGGCTGGCCCAGCCTTTCACAGCTGCTCACTGGCCGATGACCTTCCTCACATAGCGGCCTCAGAGCAGGATATGAAAGAGTAAAGGAAGAGGCTGTAGGGTCTGGCTTTCTACCTCACTCTCTGAGCTAAAGCAAGTCCGATGGCCAAAGAAGGCCAAAAACCCCATCTCTGGGTGGGACAAGCTGTGAAGAACGTGTGACCGCCTTTACTTCATTATTCCACTCTACTCAATAAGCTGTTCCCAATCCCAGAGCTACTCACCCATCTATGCAGCATCTTCCTGATACCACCATCGGCTACTCTGAAGATGTGTTATGATCCCCAACAAGGGGACTGGCATGCAGTGGCTGCTCAATGAGTTATCTGTTTAAGGAATGAAGGAATGAATGTTCTTATTCCATGGAGGGAGGTGTTGTAGGCTCATGTCCACTAGGTATTCTGTGTTCTAGAACATCTCTGTCAGTGCAAAAACTCCAGATTAAAAGTGAGATAAACTAGGGCCAGAGCAATAATCCAGTGGGTAGGGTGCTTATCTTCCATATGGCTGACCCGAGTTTGGTTCTCAGCACCTCTTATGGTCCCCAGAAATGACCTGAGTGCAGAGCCAGAAGTAAAGCCCTGAGCACCGCTGGGTATAGCCTGAAACACATTATATGAGTAAAATCTAACCATCAACAACCTTTTAATTTATGATGCAATTTAAAAAAATTTACTTAAAAAAGAAAAAGGTGAGGAGGCGGAGATATAGCATGGAGTCAGGGTGTTTGCCTTGCATGCAGAATCATGGTGGTTCAAATCCCGGCATCCCAAGTGCCTCCCCCACCCCAGTCTGCCAGGGCGATTTCTGGTCGTAGAGCCAGAAGTGGCCCCTGGGCACCACCGGTGTGACCTGCCCCCAAAAGAGAAAAAGGTGGGCCGAAGCAATAGCACAGTGGGTAGGGTGTTTGCCTTACATGCAGCTGACTTGGGTTCGATCCCCAGCATCCCATATGGTCCCCTGAGTCTGCCAAGAGTGTTTCCTGAGCACTGTTAGGTGTGCCCACCCCCCAAAAAATGGGACATATGAATTTAGAAAACACAAGTTAGATTCTGCACTTAGGACTGCTCAGTCCTGGTAAAATCAGGATTCTGGAGCTACCTAGCTAAAAGATAGATCCACAGTCACCAGTCAGAGCAGGAGGCAGAATAAAGGGTTCATACATTCTTTTATTTATTTATTTATTTATTTATTTATTTATTTATTTATTTATTTATTTTATCACACCAGCGTCGCTCAGTGGTTCCTCTTGGCTCTGCGTTCAGAAGTCACTCCTGGCAGGCTCATGGGACCATATGGGATGCCAGGATTCAAACCAGAGTACGTCCAGTGTTGGTTGCGTGCAAGGCAAACACCTTACGGCTATGCTATCATGCCAGCCCCTATTTTAAGTATTTTTTTTGTCCAGTTTTTTTTCCTTTTTGATTATTTTCTAGTAAGTACGAGGTTCACAGCAAAGTACAGAGTTCTCACATACCATCTTCCACCCACCCCCCAGTTTCCACCACTATCAACATCCTGTACTAGAGAGGTTTATCTGTTACAACTGATGACAAGATCCACTTTGAAGAACAGAGGAAATGCGTACACTACAATGGGGGGGGTGAGAAAAATCAGGTCATAAAATAGACCCATGAGAAAAATGACTCCTAATTGTATGGTATATACTTTGTCATCAAATTGATCACACTTTTTGTTTTGTTTTTGGGTCACACACCTGGCTGCGATCAGGGGTTACTCCTGGCTCTGCACTCAGGAATTGATCCTGGCAGGCTCGGGGAACCAAATGGGATGCCGGGGATCGAGCCCAGGTCAGCTACTGCAAGGCAACGCCCTACTGTTGTGCTATTGCTCTGGCCCCTGATCACACTTTTTTAAACATTTTTCATATGCCAGGAAAAAGGAAAAAAGAGTGATACCACAACAGGTAGGGCATTTGCCTTGCACACTGCTGACCCAGGGCTGATCCCCACTTTCCCATATCGTCCTCCAAGCATGCCAGGAGTGATTTCTGAGTGCAGAGCCAGGAGTAACCCCTGAATGCCACCAAGGTGCCTCCCTCCAAAAGAAAAAGATTTGGTAACTGAACTACCTGTGCAATTCATAGCAACAAAAAAAAGCAAAGGGAAATAGGGGAAAAATACAAAAACAAGGGGCTGGAGCAACAGTAAAATGGGTAGAGTTTGCCTTGCACGAAGCTGACCCAGGTTGATCCCTTGCATCCCATATGATCCTGGAGCCTGTCAGGAGTGATTTCTGAGTAAAGAGAGAGGAGTAATCCTTGAGTGCCACCTAGTGTGGCTAACCCCCCCCCCAAATAAATAAAATAAAAATAAGAGCCAGATAATAATGCAGCGAAGGCACTTGCCTTACACATCGTCGATTCAACTTTGATGCCTGGCACCTAAGCACTACCAGAAGTAATCTTAAAGGGCAGAGCTTAGAGTAAGCCTTGAGTTCAGTCAGGTGTGGGCCAAAACCCACAACCCCGCAAAAATATTGTAAAAAATATAATGCCATTTAGTTATTATTTCATCTATTGTAATTGATTGTCATCCTATTTTATAATTGTAAAGAACGTGGAAGGAGAGTTAGAGAAATGGTACAGGGATTATTGGTACAAGGATACACTTACCCTGCATGCCAACCCTGTTCCATCCCAGGCATCACAGATGGTCCCTGGGCAGAACCAGGAGTAGCCCCCAAACAAAACAAATGTGAAAAAAGTTCATACCTGGAGAAATGCATTACAGTATGTTTTACACACACAAGGAAGCAAGCAGATGTTTTGAAATGTTCTCTTTTATTTATTTTTAATTTTTTGGTTTTGCGGGCCACACCAGGCAGCGCTCAGGTGTAACTCCTAGCTCAAGAGCTCAGAAATCACTCCTGGTAGGCTTGGGGTACCATATGGAATGCCAGGGGTCAAACTCAGGTTGGCCGTGATTTCTGAGTGTAGAGCCAGGAGTAACCCCTGAGTGCTACCAGGTGTGGCCCTAAAACAAAATTAAAAAAAAAAAACATATGCCTAAAACTCAACTATCAATAACTTTGTAAACTGTGGTTCTTTAATTAAATTAAAAAAAAATCTCTGACACAGTAAATCAACAGAGTAAAAGGCTTAAAGTACAGAACAGCTGGTGAGGTGGCGCTAGAGGTAAGGTATGTCTGCCTTGCAAGCGTTAGGACTGCGGTTCGATCCCCAATGTTCCATATGGTCCTCCCAAGCCAGGGGCAATTTCTGAATGCTTAGCCAGGAGTAACCCCTGAGCATCAAATGGGTGTGCCCCCCCAAAAAAATAAAATAAATAAAGTACAGAACAAACTTGGACTGGAACAACACAACAGTAGGTAGAACATTTGTCAACCTTAGCCCACCTGGGTTTGATCCCCGGGATCCCATAAGGTCCTCTGAGCAATGCCAGGAGTAATTCCTGAGTGTAGAGCCAGGAGTAACCTCTGAGCATCTCCAAGTGTAACTCAAAAACAAACCAAAACAAATTAAATAGACACTATACAAAAAGATACATAAATAAATGGTCAATAAGTGAAGAGAAATACTCACACTTCAATTCAATGGACTGAAAGCAACATGGACACAGGAAATAATCCACACCAAGTTAGGGAGATGAAACAGGTTCAGAATTTTTCACAAGCAGCTGTCAGCAGAACAGGCTGGCAGAAAAGCAAGTTGTGGAACAAACTCTGGAGACTTCCCTGACCCAAGATCTTTATTGGGAAGATTTGGACCACTCCCATGGGTAAAGAAAGGTGGACAGGGAGCCAATATGGAGGTTTTACCAGCCCAGGAGGGATAAACATACAAAGAAGCCCTCCAGATCAAGAAGACAGGTCATTCCAACAAATAAGCGTATAAAAAGATGCTCCTGATCACTAATCAGAGATGAGATACAACCTCATATCCATCAGATTGGTCACTAATAAAACAAAAATGCAGGGGCTGGAGCAATAGCACAGCCATAGGGCATTTGTTTGCCTCGCACGCAGCTGACCCAGGACAGACCATGGTTTGATCCTCAGAGGCCCATAGAGTCTCCCAAACCAGGAGTGTCACTGGGTGTGGCCCCAAGCCAAAAAACAAAACAAAACAAAACAAAACAAAACAAAAATGGTGACAATAGGGGGGGATGGGCACGGGGGGGAGGGAGAGAGAGAAGGAGGGAGGGGGAGAAATTAAAAAAAAAAAAAGGAAAAATGCTGACAATAACAAGCCACAGCATGAATATGCTGCATTGTTGGTGGTACAATCACAGCGGAAATCAGAATGAAAATTTAAATTCCTACAAAAAATAAAACTGAACCACCATATGATCCAGACTTCCCACATTTGGTTCATAAAAAAAAAAAAAAAAAAAAAAAAAAAGAACTGAAGACAAATTCTGTTAAAATTATTTGCATACCCAGGTACCTTACAGCATTACAATAGCCAAGAGGTGAAATATAACTAAACTTATCCATGAACAGATCAAAGGAAGAAAAAAAAACCACAATGGAGTATATATTACTAATACAGCAGAGTATAATAGGGTATAATGAAATTATGTTTTATACTAATGCTGTATACTACATGTCACACACACACTAAAGTAATCAAAGTGCACACTGCATCACAGATGGATGGGGAAAACAAACAAAAACAAAGTTGGAGTGATTCCTGAGCAGAGCCAAGAATCATCCATTGATATCATCACTGATATGTGCCCCCCACACACATATCAAAAGAAAAAAAAAAAGACTTACTTCTGGCAATGTTAAGGGAACTAGTATGCCAGAGTTTGATTCTGGGTCAGTTAGGTGCAAAGCAGGGGCCCCACCTGCTGCAGTAAAACTCTGGCACCAAGGCGTGATAAAGGTGCGGTGTGGTGGTTGCTGCTAATAAAGTTTCAATTTTGTGGGACGGAGAGATAGCACAGCAGCGTTTGCCTTGCAAGCGGCCGATCCAGGACCAAAGGTAGTTGGTTCGAATCCCGGTGTCCCATATGGTCCCCCGTGCCTGCCAGGAGCTATTTCTGAGCAGACAGCCAGGAGTAACCCCTGAGCAACGCAGGGTGTGACCCCCCCCAAAAAAGAAAAACAAACAAACAAAAGTTTCAATTTTGCAAGATTTGGGGGAATGGGCTGCAATCTGAGTGCAAACAATTAACACTGTTTTCAAGTATATGGTTAAAAATAGTTACTTTGGTCAATTGTACACATATTTCTGTTGCACAAAAATAGCTGTCTCCAATCTCTGTTCGCTCTGCTTTTTAAGACTTCTAATGATAGTGAAGGTCAGCAGCTTGGACAATGGTGTGACTGGGCTAGTCTGTGTACCTGTCCCACACAGCAGGGGCTGGGCTGGGATGCTGGGCACTCCTACCCCCAAAAGCCAGGCTCCTTCCTCTTCCTTCTTTCAGGCCCCCACATCCCTCGGCTCAAACAGGCCAAACAAGGACAGAGCCCTACATCCACTCCCACCCACTTCTTTAATTTAAAGAAAACACACCACCAAAAACAAACACAACTCACCAAAAAAAAAAAAAAGGGGGGGGGAGGGCATAATTATGATCCTCTCAAGCTTTTTTGACAATTTTCACAGACCTCACCCCAAAGTTCCCTAGCAGTCTCCCTCTCACCTAGTGTTCCAATAAATGTTTGATTAAATCTGCAGCCTTCGTATATAGCCTTATCCTTAGCTTGAACCAGCAGAAGGTCCTGTCGTAGGGTTTTCCACATTGCAAAGACTGTCTACAGTACGATCACCATGACTGCGTCCAGCTCAGGCCTTGGAAGAACGACCCTCTGGCTGCTGGGGGGCTCAGCCCGACTCGGAATTCCTGCATTCAGAGGCCTCCGGGTCCACACACTCCCACTAGCTAGCAAGTCGACCCGCACATGCCCAGGCCAGAGCCTCTGGGTGGGCGCCCGGTTCCTCCTGGTTCATTGGTTCCTCTTGGTTCCTCCTGGTTCATCGGTTCCTCTTGCAG
Source organism: Suncus etruscus (assembly GCF_024139225.1). Classification (NCBI taxonomy): domain Eukaryota; kingdom Metazoa; phylum Chordata; class Mammalia; order Eulipotyphla; family Soricidae; genus Suncus; species Suncus etruscus. The sequence continues at coordinate 163,807,369 of NC_064848.1, read as the reverse complement.
ACATCCATTCTGCAAACCCCTTTTGCAAAGGGCCTGGGCAGGGCGCAGGCGCGCGGCGAGCTTCGGTGGGTGGCGCGGGAACTCGGGGGGCAGAACCCGGAGGAGGCTCCACCCTACCCGCGCCTGCGCCGCCTCCCCTCCACTGAGAGCTTCCACCGCTCGCTCGGCTGTCAGGCGCGGTGGCCAAGTGGTAAGGCGTCGGTCTCGTAAACCGAAGATCGCGGGTTCGAACCCCGTCCGTGCCTGGACTCGTAGGTGGTGGTTTGCTCTTGGGGTTCCGTCTCCCCGGCTGCCACGCCTCCTCTGAGCGGAGTGGTATTTTTATTTATACTTTTCTGATTCTATTAGGAGGTTCTTACTTTCCTTCTGGCCCTGAGCAGTCCGAGAGTGGTGCACCATGTCCTAAGAATCCCTGGCTCCACACTTTAGGAATTTGGGGGCGTCTGTCTGTAGGGCTTTTGTTGTTGTTGTTGCCGGTTTGACCCGGTTTGTTTTTCCCTCGTGCTGATCCCTCACTCCCCAACCCACAGCATTGGGGGGCTCATTTCCCGTTTTGCAGGGAAGATCCTGAGACTTGCAGTGCTGGGGCCAGTTTATGCTGGGCCTTACTGTCACCAACTGGCTGGCTGCTTTCTCTCTCCTGTGTTGAGATGGGAACTTTCCCCTGAGGGTGCTTACTTGAGTTTCTGCAGGTGTGTTTTCTGGTTTTGTTCTTTAAAGGGCCTTCTAAGAATTGTGCTGGAAGAGCCCTTATTTCTCCCCAGGTTCTGGTGAATAGATCCGTTGAATCTGACACACACACACACACACACACACACACACACACACACACACACACACACACACACACCACCCCAAATAGTTACTGACTCTATCTACCCCAATGAAAGAGTGCCCCTCATATGATCCTGGCTGTTCCCCTTTTGAACTAACACATGCACTGAACATAAACCCTCATATCGCTTCTTTCTACATCCCATAGTTCTGTTAATGTTACTAAAAAGCACTGTGACCTTTGGGGGCTTCAGATGCATTGAACGTCAGCAAAGACTCGTGGGGCTCAGGCAGCTAGGAAATATACACCGGCTGTACCCAGGACTAACTTTAATCTGGATTCCAACCAACTCCTGGTCAATATTGGACTTTTTAACAAATGCTAGAATTCTACTTTTCTGGTGTCACCCACAGTTGGGGGAGGGAAGGGATGAATCAAGCCAAAGTCAATAAGAGTCAAGAAATAGATGCTGCGGGATACATGTGACCCCAAAGGGGAAGGGTTAGAAGTAAGGGGGAAGTAAGGATCTAAGTTAATGGTGATCAGTAGAGACATCCGAATATTAATGAATGGAAAATAGTGAAGGTTTGGTTCCACTGCAGCATCGAAAGACCCAGGGACAGATGGAGAAGGGCTTTTCTGGCAACACACTGGCAGTCTGGAAGATGGCAGAATTCCATCCTCCCAGGAACCATCTTGCCTACAACACCGAGAACAGGGAAGCACATAGTAGATAAGGCTTGTTGTAGACTGGTGGGCGCCAGTGTGAGCAATAAATCCCCTGGTGGGCTGAGCTGGTCCCTGAGGCCTACTCCATCTTATCTGCAAACCTGAGCAAGAGGTTTTAGAGTAAGGGTTCAACATGTCCTTATCTTAGGGGGGAGGGGATGAGGGGAAGGTCAAGATAAGGATAAGTGCCCCAGAGAGCCCTATGGTTGCTTTGTGTGTTAATTTTGAAGTTAGGTCTTTATTGTTTGTTGTTGGTTTATTTGGTGGGGTTACAGCCTGCAATCCTCAGGAGTTATTCCTGGTTCTGCTCTCAGGAATTATTCCTGGCAGGGTTTTGGGGGTGGGGCTAAGATAGGATGCCAGGAATTAAACCTAGATCCACCTTGTGCAAGGCAACCACCCCTACCCTCTTTACTATTGCTCTAGCCCAGGTCTTTATTTCTTTTTTGGGTCACACCCGACAGCGCTCAGGGGTTACTCCTAGCTCTACACTCAGATCGCCCCTGGCAGGCACGGGGAACCATATGAGATGCCGGGATTCGAACCACTGTCCTTCTGCATAAAAGGGAAACGCCTTACCTCCATGCTATCTCTCCAGCCCCAGGTCTTTATTTCTTTGGGGGAAAACTCAGTGTCATCTAAAGCACACCCCTAACATGCTGGAAGTTGAGAGTTCAAATTCCAACTCTACTTGTCTCCACCACCAACAACCTCCAAGAGACCTCTAGGTCATTCAGGTCATCCAAGCATCTGTGCAGCAGGCCCCAATTCTGAATGAGCAGAGTATTATCTGGCATGACCCCAAGGCCCCCAAGCACCAGTGGGTGTGGTGTCCATAAAAGGCTCCTAGCTAAATGGGCGGTTGGCTTAAAGGGTAAGGACAAGGGCAGAAGAGACTTCTGTGTTATTGCATAACATCTATTCAATCACTGAGTTTCAACTTCTTAGTTGCAAAATCCTAAAGGTTTCCTAAATTTAGTCTTGTGGCCTGAAAATCTGTTTCCACCTCAGAGCCTGAAGAACTAAGGTTGCCTCCAAGCTTTGCTGTAGCATAATAGCACTTCTTGGGACAGTGCTAAGGGTGTTAATGGGGGTCTTTGTGCCCAGTTATCTGCAGAGCCTAGGGCAGGGACAGTTTATGCCCCTGTGGATAGCTTCAGCTCTCAGCTCCTCCCACTGTCTTTCCAACTTCTTCCTCAGAATCTGGAAAAGGGGCTGGGCCTCTGCCTCGCAGCCCAAATCTCCAGGATACTTTTCAAAATAAAGACTACTCAAGGTTAGTGCTTTTCCTTCCTGAGTGAACGTTCTTTAACTCAAATGGCAGAATTTGAAAAGTATGTGCTTTCTATCTGATGTGTTGCTTTTTACTAAAGCCTAGAGATAAGATTTAAAAAAAAACTTATTATATAGTACAAATGGTACAGATTCAGAGTCCACACAAACAGCAAGTACTTCTGTCATCAGTATTTCCTGAAAATCAGCAGCTCCATATCTAGCCATGAGATCAAAGTTGGGTTACATTCCTTTTTTTTTTTTTTTTTTGGCCCACACCCGTTTGATGCTCAGGGGTTACTCCTGGCTAAGTGCTCAGAAATTGCCCCTGGCTTGGGGGGACCATATGGGACACCGGGGGATCGAACCGCGGTCCTTTCCTTGGCTAGCGCTTGCAAGGCAGACACCTTACCTCTAGCGCCACCTCGCCGGCCCCTGGGTTACATTCCTTAACCAAAAGGATCTCTCCTCTTAGAATCCTGTGGTTCAGTAACTTCTTACCTGGGAACTTCAGGGCTGGAAAGCCTTTGAGTCCAGGACAGTATTCCAGCAGCTGGTATAGAGAGAGACAGCACCCTGGCACAAGAATGTTCTCTTTTGGAGGGGTTAAAGAAGTCTCTTGAGGAGGTGACATTGTGGTTGAGCTATTGAAGACAAATAGAAATTCCCCAGGGGCTGTAACGATAGCACAGCAGTAGGGTGTTTGTATGTAGCCAACCCAAGACAGACTCAGGTTCCAGTCCCAGCATCCCATATGGTCCCCAGAGTCTGCCAGAAGCGATTTCTGAGTGCAGAGCCAGGAGTAACCCCTTAGCACCTCCCGGTGTAGCCCCCAAAACCTCCCCAAAAGAAAAGAAATTCACCAGAGCCCCCTAAGATCTTGGATGTCTTTCTCTTCTTACCTCAGTCATCTTTCACACTCAAATACCATCATTGGGACTGCAGCTAAATGAGCATAGCTTGCTTTTCTTTCCCACGTGGCTCTTCTATGTAAGGCAAATGGAATTTCTATTTTATGAACCAACACTTATTATCTGCAGAGAGTTTCTGAGCAAACCCTAAAGATTCAGTTCCATCCTTTGGAGACAAAAGTTACCATTCTGTAATCATATATAGATAAGAGAGAAAGCAACCATATGACCTTCTCATTTTATAAAAGTAGGCAAAGACAAGGGAAGTGACTTCTCCCTGGAGGTTCACCTCTTCTATAGGAGGAACACAGATCAATTTGGAAGTTCACCTTCATTATTATTATTATTTTTTTTTTTTTTTTTGCAGTCTGGGAGTCTATACCTGGCAATGCTAAAGGGTTATTCTTGGTTCTGCATTCAAGAATCACTCCCAGCAGGGTGCCGGGGATTGAATCCAGGGTCAGTTGTGTGCAAGGCAAATGTTCTGTCCACTGTGTTATCTCTCCAGCCTCAACCTTCATTATTTTTGACATGCACTCAGAAGATGACATATATATATATCTTTGCCAACAGGTAAGCCAAACAGGTACTTTTCTTGACTAACATTCACTCCTGAACAGGTAAAACAGGTAGTGGAGAGGCCAGACAGGAATAAACTCAGATGGACATGGGTTCAATTCCCAGCATTCCATATGGTCCATAAGCCTACCAGGAACAATTTCTGAGCTCAGAGCTAGGAGTAACCTCTGAGCGCTGCCTTTTGTGGCCCAAAATGAAAAATCATACAGGAACATGAGAGTTGTCATCATATGGTATGTTCCCTCAGTATTATATATGTTGTTTTTAGTATTTTATTTTTTTATTGTTTATTGCCATAATCTGGCTGCGCTCAGGATTTCCTCCTAGCTCTATGTTCTGGTATCACTTCTGGCTGACTTAGGGGATCATACGGGATACCAGGGAACAAACTTGAGTGGGTCATGTGCAAGGCAAATGCCCTACCTGCTGTGCTGTTGCTCTGGCCTATCCTTTCTTTTCCTTTTTCTTTTTCTTTGGGGGTGGGTTTGGGTCGCACCCAGCTGCACTCAGGGGTTACTCTTGACTCTATGTTCAGAAATTGCCCCTGGCAGGCTCGGGGAACCATTTGGGATGCCAGGATTCAAACCACCAAATTCTTCTGCACACAAAGCAAACACCATACCTCCATGCTATCTCTTCATCCCTCCTTTTCCTTTTATATATCATATTTTTTTGTCAAAGCACTGTGATGTACAAAGTTATTTATTCATAATTGAATTTTAGGCACACAATGATTCCACCACTAATTTCATCAGCAGTGTCTACTTCCCTCCACCAATGTTCCCAAGTTCCATCCAACTGCCATTTTAACAAATAACTTTTTCAGTTTTGGTGTTAAAATATGGATCTCACGATTTCAGTGCTGACTCTGTTGTTTGGTTATTTAGGTTTATCATTCCTTAGCACCATGTACCCCTTGCCCTATTATTATTTCTCATATGTTTCTCCCTTCCCCATACATTTTTTAAAATCATTATTAAGTTACAATACAGCTATTATTTATTAATAATATAATATAGCTAACAATAATGTTCATACTTATGCTTTAGGTATGCAATGTTAAAAGTAGATTGGTTTTGTTGTTGCTGACGTGCATGATTTTGAATATTAAGCCCCTTATCAGATATATGGGCTATAATATTTGTCTCCCATTTTTACAAAATATGAGGGCACCACACTCTGGTTCTCAGGGCTTCCTTCTGGCTCTGCATTTAGGGATCATTCCTGGAAGGCTTGGAGAAACCACATGGGATGCCTGGGATTGAACACAGGTAGGCTTTGTACAAGGCAAGCACCTTATCTGCTATACTATCATTTTGGCCCCTATCAGTTGACTTTTGATTTTAATTGCTTCGCAAAGCTTCAAAATTTATAGTCCTGTTCATTAATATCTGCTTTTGTTGTTTGTACTTTGATATCGTACCCAAAACATCATAGTATAGACCATTGTTGAGCTTTCCTTCTGTGTTTCTTTTTTTTTATAGGGGGGGTGTTATTTGGACAAACCCAGTGGTGCTCAGGGCCTGTTTATGGCTCTGTAGTTAGGAGTGACCACTGGTGATATCAGAGGATTTGAACCAGGATTGTCTGCTTGCTGATGCACCTTACCTCTTGTACTCTAGAACCTTCCTTGTATTTTCTCCAAGGAAATTTATAGATTTATTTTGAGTTTACTTTAATGACATGCATTAGAAGAGGTCATTTTCAATACTCTGCATGAGTTTATTCAGTTTCCCCAACATTATTCTTTGTTTGTTTGATTTTTGGGCCGCATCTGGCGGCGCTCAGGGGTTACTCCTGTCAGGTTCAGGGGACCATATAGGATGCTGGAAATTGAACCGGGGTCCGTCCCGGGTCGGCCACTGCAAGGTAAACACCCTACTGCTGTGCTATCATTCCAGCCCCTTCCCCAACATTATTAAAGAGACTATTTTTCCTGAATGTTCTTGGTTCCCTTACAAATATTAAGTTGACCAGATATGAAGTGTAAGCCTGAATTTTGTTTTCTTTTTCACCAATCTGTTTGTTATTGTGCCACTAATATACTGTTTTTATTACTGTCAGTTGCAAGTGACACTTCTAACTTTTTTTCTCTCAGAATTCCTGTATTCTCTTTTTTTTGAGTAATCCATACACAATTTAAAATTTTTTTCTATTTCAATAAAAATAGCCATTGTTATTTCTACAGGCGTTACATTAAATTTGTTCATACTCGGGGATTATGGATATTTATTTATTTTGGGGGGTTTGGGTCACACCCTGCCTTGTTTAGGGGGTTACTCCTGGCTCTGTGCTCAGGAATTACTCCTGCAGTTTTAGGAGACAATATGGGATGATGGAAATCAATCCCAAGTTGTAAGGTACCAGCCCTCCCACTGTAATATCACTCCAGTCCCACATACATTATGATTTAGGTAAAACACACATCTCTGAGTGACTGCCTTTAATCATTCCAGCCTCGGGGCAATGATAAAATAGTTTACATTTTAAAATTTAAATGATGGGGGATACCCTACAGTGCCCTGGGCTTACTCCTAACTACTCAGACATCACTTCTGGAGGGCTTGAAGGATCTTATATAGTGCCAGGAATAGATGCTGGGTTGACCACGTGCAAGGCAAAGCACCTACCCACTATGAAATATAAATTTCTTTAAAACCTAAACCATGGGCCAGAGAGATAGCACAGCGGAGGGGCGTTTGCCTTGCAAACGACCGACCCAGGCCAGACCTGGGTTCGAGTCCTAGCATCCCATATGGTCCCCCGAGCCAGCTATGATCAATTTCTGAGTGCAGAGCCAGGGTAACTCCTGAGCACAACCCGAGTGTGGCCCAACCCCTCCCCTCAAAAAAAAATCCTAAACCATATCACAGGACTATCCCCATTTTGAGAGCATCATGTGTAAAAGCACTTTCTCAGAGTAAAGCAGGGAAGTGTTGGATATGTCAGGGGCCATACCATCAGGGTCCCCTCTTAAGATCCAAAGGAGGTGTCATCCTAATGCACAGCACAAGATCTTGTGGTCAGCCTTCCCCTGGTGGCCACCTCAAGCAACCCAGGGCATGCCCAGTCTGGTGTGGGCTGGTTCGGGATCTTTCTTAGGTGACGGTGCCAGGGGAAGAGGGCAGGGTTATTATGCTTGTCATCTGGCCCTGCTAGCCTGAGATGCACCAAGATTCCTTTCTTGTCAGCTTTCATTCCATGGATGGGATTAGGCACCCCCACCCCCAGGGACCATGTCCTTTGATGTGGTCAGGGGATAGCAAGGAAATTTCAGGCTCTGGGAGCAATTCTTAATCTTTGCTGGGTTGCTCTGGGATCCTCTGGGGGGTAAACCCATTACCTCACTGCCTTTTATCCCCCCAGGATACTGACTGTGAGTCTGAGATCCAAATCAGATTTTCAGAAAGCATGAAAAGGGGAAGAGAAAGCAGAGCACAAACCTCAAACTTCAGTTCCCTTTCCACCCTGGCAGCATCACCAGCAATTCCAGGGTATTCTCCATATTTCTCTCCCCCCTACACCCTTTTATTTAAAAATATGGTGGAACACTGGAGCCGGAGTGGTGGCGCAGCAGATAGGGTGTTTGCCTTGCACGCGGCTGAACTAGGACTGACTGTGGTTCGATCCTCCGGTGTCCCATATGGTCCCCCAAGCCAGGAGCAATTTCTGAGCGCATAGCCAGGAGCATCACCAGGTGTGGACCCAAAACCAAAACCAAACAAACAAACATATATATATGGAACACTTCACGAATTTGCCTGAATTCATGCTAATCTCTGTGTTGTTACAATTTTATGTATGTGCTGCAGAAGCAAGCACCTTTCTTCCCTTATTTAAAAATTTTTTTGGTTTTGTTTTGGGGGTCACATCAAGCAATGCTCAGGGTTCACTCCTGGCTCTGTACTCAAGAACTATTCCTGGTGGCAACCATATGGGATGATGGGGATCAAACGTGGGTCAGCTGCCTGCTAGGCAAGCTCACAATTCTGTATACTATAGCTCTGACCACCTTCCCTTCTAACTCTGGGCTCCCTCAAAATGGAGATGACTGGGGTTGGGAGCTGGCCTGCTCACCCATGACCTGCGTGTCTCTGCCTATGCCTGGCTGCCGCCAGAAAGCCACCTACTTTTCACTCCTGTATGTCCTGCCCTGGGACCCCAGGATGGGAGTTTGGGCAGATAAATAAGCAATTGCTACTGCAGTGAGTTTTGTTTAACATTTTGTTTATTTTGGTTTGGGGACTTTCTTCTGGAGGTGCTTGGGGAACCAGGAGGTGCCAGGTCTCAAACCCTGCCTCTTGCATGCAAAGTACATGCTCAGTATTGAACTCTGGCCCTGTGGTGAGGTTTTTAGGCATGGTTTAGGCTGGTGAGGGCAGGAAAATAGCCATTATTTCTGTCAGACCGCAGACAGGTGAGTCACATTTTCTTTTAAGCTGACTTCAAGGATTAGGGATAGAGCTCAGCTGAAGAGAACTCTCCTGCCTTGCTTGTGCGAAGCCCTGGGTTTGGACCGCAAACAAAACAAAACAAACTTGCAATGTCAGGCTGACTTCAAGGTTATAGCTGATGGATGGTTGTTTCTATTTCTCTACGCACCACTCCCTGTCCCTGGGCATCAACAAATGTAACCCTGGCAGAGGCCTGCAGATACCCCAGATCGTCCCAAGGTGCCTAAGTCTTTTACTCTCCACCCCTCATCCCGACCCCATCCTGAATTTCCAGAGGAAGTGTGGCAGCAGCTTGCCAACAAAAGGGATCCCACATCTTGGGGGTACCCCCTTTCAGTCAAGCCTCTCAGCTCTTCTGGACCATCCATCCTTCCCCCTTTTCAAGGAACTCAGGTTGGCACAAAGCGTCGCCTGGAAGACAGGTAACCTCCAGGCAACTGCAGAAAAGCGCTTGCCACTGGTGAAGGCCCTTGTGCTGGACATCTTTGGAGTAAGGAAAGAGGATGTAAGGGGAGTATGGAATAGGATTGTTGGGGCTCGACTTGGATCACTTATTGGCTGGCTGGAGAAGGGAGGGCGTGGAGTGCAGTGAAGCCCACAGTCCCGGAGCTGAGCGGAGCGGCCGGCAGAGGGCTTCCGTGCGCCGGCTTCACGGGAGGAAGCGCGGGCAGCGGCCGGCCGGACAAGGGGAAAATTACTGGAGCTCGGGGGCGGCCGGAGCTGCGCGACGGGCGAGGAAGATCGTGCAAGACGAGTGGAACGGGGCTGCCGCTGCAAGCCTCGATCCCGCTCGGCGCAGGAAGCCCGGGAGAGATCGGAGGAGCCGAGGCGGCGTCTCGCACCGCATCGCGTCCAGCTCCGGGAGCTGGGTGCGGGAGGCCGGGGGCGGTGCCGGCGCGGGGCGGGCGGGCAGGCGGAGGGCGGGCCGGGGCGGGGCGCGGGCTGCCCCTTGGGCTCCGGAGGCGGCGCGGAGCAGAACTGGCCGTGTCACCCGCCCGGCGGGAGCTGCAGGGCGAGCTGCCTTCGGGATGTGTCACCAGCACGTGGAGAGAGAGAGAGAGAGAGCGAGAGAGAGAGAAAGAGCGAGCTGCAACTCCCGCAACTTTCGAGGGGCGCTGTCCCGCTGCGCTCCTCTCCCCTCGCCTCGCCCCGCGCGCTCCTTCGGGGACGGGGCGATGACGGGCCCCTCCGGGTCTTGGGCAGGTGGAGATGCGGTACCTCGCGCGCTCCTGGACTCGGGATCGTCGGGGCGCGGGGTCCCGGCTCCCAGCTCCGCCCGATGCCGTCGGCGGTGCGGGAGGGCGCGGCCTGCGGCGTGGCGTGGCGCGCCCTCCCGCCAGGAGCCCCCTTTGGAGCCGAGAGCAGGTAAACCCTGGCTTCTCGGGCACGGCGAGAAGGGGATCGGGGCGAAGTTTCTCCAGCTGGGTCCCCGCACCTCCTTCTCCCATCCCGGGTGCGGTACCGCAGCCTGCGCCGGGCTAGGGCGCAGGGACCCGGAGCTGCGCGTAATCCCTTCGAAGGCTGGCTGGTTCCCGAGCTTTTTTGGCTCCCAGGTGGGGCGGGACGGGGCGGGTGTCTTGGGCCTGTTTCTCTGACATTTTGGGCAAACCCAGAGACTCAAGCCTGCGGGAGCACTGGAGCAAGCGCGCGGCGGGGACCCCAGCCCTTTGGAGAGGGCTCCTCCGGCCCGCGGAGCCCGAGACTCGGGGGGAACTGAGGGCTGGGTCTTTGCGGGCGAGATGAAGGTGTCGGTTCAACTGGCCTACAAAGTCCCAGTCCTCGGCGCCCCAGCACCGGCGGCACCTCGGCGCTCCGCTGGCTCCAGGTCGGCTTGCTTCCAACCTCCCTCCCGGGCCCCTGAGCTCCCCGTGCGTCTTCGGCGCGTCTGGGGCCCACGCGGGAGGGGAACGGGGAGGCACCCGCACCCCCGTTGGATCTGGATCTATGCCGCTCTTTGAGGGCGTCCTGGAGCTCGGCGTGAACTAGGGGGACTCGGTGGGAACTGGAGGTGTCGGTGTCCGCCGTCGGTGGCCCCCCGGGCTGGGGCAAACCACCCCTTCGAAGGCCCCTTACTGCGCCACGCGCTGGGCCCAGCCTCCTGCCGGGCCGCGTTCCCGAAATGCAAGCCCGAGTTTGAGGTGGGGAGAACTGGTGTGAACTTTTGGAGTTGTTTCTAAGACTAAAGGACTCTTCCCCTCCTCCATCCATTCACGTTACATCTTTGCGAATGTGTTCCCGAGTGTGTTCCTTTTGTTCTTTGATCTAGGCAACTTTATGCGCATATCGCTCAGAGTTTTAAACTGAGGTTGCCTTCCAGAAAGAATCCTTATCTTAGAACCTGACTTGCACACACACACACACACACACACACACACACACACACACACACAAGCACTTTCCCTGCGAAACCTTTTCTTAGCCATAAATTCTGGTCACCTTGGCCTTGGGGTCCTTGGGAAGACTTTGGAAGCCCTCCCGCAGGTGAGGTGGCCTGAAGTGTGTGAAAGGTAAACTCACTCTCCACCTCTTTTCCTGACTCTGAGAAACCGGCTTTTAGAAGCAGAGGAGCGCCCCCAACCCCAACCCCAACCCAACCCCGGCGCCAGGTTGGCCCCTTCTCTGGAAGGCTCTGTGAATAGCCCTTCTGGAAGGTTTCCCTCCCCCCCCCCCCCCCCCGCTGGCTCCTGTGGATTGCAGAGCAGACCTCGTGGGAGCCTGGCTGATACCGCTGTCTTGTTTGGGTGGCCACATGGGAATGGAGAGGGGGAGAGCCAGGTGGGCGAAGGGGTGCCGGGAGTGGCTCAGCCCCAGGTGGCAGTCGGTGGCACTGGCAGTTGCCAGAATTCTGGGAAGAAGGAGAGCCATTGGACTTAGAATTAGTGTCCAAGCCTCTTGGCAGATTCTCCGTTTTGGAGGCAAGATCTGGCAGAATCGATGGCTGGGAGCTGTGGGCAGTGGTCTTATCCTAATTAAGAACTCTGCACGGACCCATCTGGGAAAATCAGATTCTCACATTGAATTCTCCCAGTTCTGGGATCAGTATCTAAGAGTAAATGAAGTAGAAATCTCCAGAATATTTTATGGTTATAAAATATCCAGAGAAGTGGACTGGAGTGATGATGAGATGCAGAAAAGTAGGCATAGTCAGCTGCCTTGCAGCAAGTCCTGGAGGGGATGGGCTCGGGGACAAGGGACATAAATATCTGGGATAAAGCATAAGGAACCTGGCAGTGTCTGACACCTGGCCCAGGTTACCAGCAGTTTCCCCACAGGCCATGCCTCATTCTCTGGGTTGACCAGGATTTTAGTGTGTGTGTGTGTGTGTGTGTGTGTGTGTGTGTTTTAAGGAAATGCCTGGGCCTTGCATTTCTTTGGGGGAAATGAGTGATTAAATTTTTCCTTCTTGGGATTTTCCTTTGCAGAATGTGGTTTAATCAGCACTGCATGGGCTGGTCTCTCCTCAGCATCCTCTTCATTTAAGCTATTGTATTTAGGAATTGTGTTTAGTTGAGCTATTTGGTTTTTCTGCCCTCTTTGAATTCATTGTTTCCTGCTACAGAAACTTTACACATGTACATTTAAGTTCTCTAGGATGGGTACTTTGAATATTTTCGGGGTAAGTTGGCTTAAACGTCAGACTTACTTGCTCTGGAATCTTCTTCAGAAAGCAGCAAACTGCAAGGTGGGAAGCTCGTGGGGAGGGAAGGATTTTAGCTAGAGCTCCAGGGAGACCCAAAGAAAATTCCTAAAATCCAGCTGGTCTCTGAGCTCTGCCCACTCCGAGATTACACTTGCATTCCCTCCACTCTTAAGTAAATTGCAACCTGGTGAATAATTAACCTCGTCCTTATAGTGCACTTTTTTTTTTAATAAAAAAAAATAAAGTCCCAGGGCCAGAGAGATAGCATGGAGGTAAGGCATTTGCTTTTCATGCAGAAGGATGGTGGTTCAAATCCCGGCATCCCATATGGTCCACGAACCTGCCAGGAGCGATTTCTGAGTATAGATCCAGGAGTAACCCCTGAGTGCTGCCGGGTGTGACCCCCCCCCAAAAAAAAATAAAACCAAAAATTAAATAAATTTCAAGCTATGAAAGATTGAAGATCAGTTTTTGACCAGAAGAACTGCATTGATAAAAACGAAATTAAAAAAGCTAGTTTTCTTTTCACCCCCAAGTCCAGCAACCCTGGAGGTTCTGCCACTTGGAAAACTCCCTATCTGGTTTCCCTGATAACCTTCCGGTAGTGGTGATGAGGGAGGCTCTGAGCTGTTAGCCCAGGACATCTTCAATGCCTCTTTGTCCAAAACTGAGCTGGAGCACCCCAGCCTAGTTGATTAGGATTCTGCCTCCCACTTCGGTATAGCAACAGTTGGCCCTGACTTGTACACAGGCTTCTGCTTCTGCTTGGGATGGTAAATATTTGGCCTGTCTCGGGTCTTATACACAGGAGAGTCTGGGAAAGTGTCATGTCAGCAGCAAGCCTCACTCTAGAAGGGATTTTTCTTTTTCTCCAGGCTGCTGGGCTTGAGGGCCACAAAGGCAGACTTAGGATTTAGATGTTTGTAGCTGGAGTCTGAAGTTCTGCTTGCCAGCCAGAGGCCTGGAACCACCACTTAACTTGCCAGTTGGGCGGCTTCTCTGGCGAGTGAGAGTCATGAGGCCTCGTGGACAAGCTGTGAGGGGAATGCCTGTGAGAAAAGCAGATCCATGGCCTGGCACCCATCTGTACATTTTTGACTGTTGCCCTCCCCACCAGCCCCACTCACTCATTTTGAATTCACACATGTCCACGCGCTGATTGATCAGGAGCGCAGTGATTGATACCTCCGGCTCGTAGGTCAGGCAGGTTCCAAGTCCAACTCTGACTTGCTGGCCGCAGCCTTAGGAGACTCAGCTACTGAGTGCCACAGCTTCTGAAACATAAGGTAGGGTTAATATCTGGGAGCCCCGTCTGCATCTGAGCCCCAGTATTCTGTTTTGCACTGACCTTGTGCCAATCTAGCAAGTGTGCATAAGATCCAGGTTCTTTCTGACTTGCCCTCTAGCCCCAGAATAGGAAAGATCATTGTGTGCCCTCTGAGAGTAGAAGTACCTGGGGAAAGGACACTTCTTGACTGCCTATGGCATCTTGGGAACTCCATGCTCAGTCCTCTGGGGAGCCCATCTTCCCGCTCTTTAGCTAGGGAGCCAGAGGATGAGAGCTGTAGAAAAGAGAAGTAGCTGGGTTAAGAGGAGCCAGATGACTGGTGTGTACACCAACAGTGTGGCTTCTGGCACATCTGCTCTGCCATGATGCCAGCCCACTGCACTGCACCTGGGCCGAGATGAGCTTCTTGCCTGGAGACATTTCAGGAGAGGCGGATTGCCATTGCTGCTCTTGTCTTGTTGGCTCGTTGACCCAGTGGGCAAGCTGAGCACACTCTATCCGCCAGTGGGACCAGTCAAGCAAGGTACAAAATCTGAGGGTAGCGAAGGAAGGAAGGAGGAAATTAATCTGCTGGGGGGAGGGGGGCAGACAATAGCCCACAACTAGAATACTCATCACAAAGGGGAGGAAAAAACACCAGAATTTCTTGGGACTTGCACTTTCTTATAGCTCTGTGGTGTTTTTATTTTGACTTCAAGCTGGTGGTAGAGATAGACCAGCTTTTTGGCAGTGCCTTGGAAGCTGCTAGTTTACCCTGGCCCTGGGTGGTAGGGGCAGGACTTTGGGAAGGACATGGGCAGGTGACTTCTCACCCACCCCGCAGTACCCGCCTCCCTTGGCATGGGCTGGGGAATTTTGAAATTGCCCTATAGCCAGATCCCTGGTGTTCGATGCCCTGGAGAACTGGGATGGGAATGTTATGTGCAAAGAGCCCTCCTCTGATTTTAATCTTGGCTCTGCCACTTGGAGCCTGAGATCCCCTTTTCTGTCAAGAGGGGGCTTGACCCGAATTGAGTATCTGTGCCTTCTCATTCTTCTAGGATTGGAGTCTGGTGCTGCTGAGGAGGGCAGGAGGCTGGTACCTGGGCTGGGGGAGACTGAAGAGGCTAGCAGCTGGGGATCTTGAAGCCAGCTGGGCAGACTTTGCAGTTCAGTCTCAGGAAACTTCTCATTGGATTTCTGCCCTGGGAATGCAGGTTTCTGGGGAAAATACTGGCTTCTTAGTGATCAAGGCTTAAATTCTGGACTTGACTCCATCCCTATGTCCTGCCTTAGCCCTATGGAAACAGATTTCATGCCACAGCTGACATGTAGCTGACACCTGAGCATGCCTGAGCCTAAGTCATTAGGGCTTTTCCCCTTCATAAAGATAGACTCAGCAGAAGGGCCTAGGCACTGCAAACCTCTTCTAATGGTCATTGATGTATGTACCCATGACTCAGTTTCCCCATCTGTGCTGGAGCATGTGGGCAAGTGTTACAGGGGGTGGATGGGAATGCAGGTGTGAAGCCTCAGGCATGTGGTGTGAGGTAGATATGATGCTACTCTCAAGTGATGCCAGAGTTCTCTGGTGCATGTGGAACCAATGAAGAAACCCCTGCAGGGTCAGGGTGAGAGCTTGACAAGCTTCATGCTGACTTCACATCTAGGGAGAAAGCTTCAGGAGAGAAGCAAGGCCTTGGTGACTGAAGATGGGGGCAGGACATGATGTTTCAAGGAGACATGACTACAATTTAGGAGAGGGATCACTGCTCAAGTCTGGGTTAGCAGGGAAAACTGTGGTGATATTCTATTGAATCCCTGCTCATGTGAGCTTGAAAATGTGGGGGCAAAAATTTGTTTTGTTGTTGTTGTTTTTGGCCATATCCAGTTGCGCTGAGGGGTTGGTTACTCCTGGCTTTGCGCTCAGAAATGAGTCCTGGCAGGCTTGAGGAACCATATGGGAAACCGGAGATTGAACCTGGGTTGACCGTGTACAAAGCAAACTCCCTAACCACTGTACTATCTCCCCATTCCTGAAAAGTTGTGTTTTTCTTTGTCTTTAAGTTACTTTTGGGACTTAAAGGACAACAAAACAGATATTTGGAAGCAGGACTTGTACATAAGTGATATATTGAAAACGTCTGACCACTTGCTGTTCAGGGCTCACCCTGACTGGCTGTCTGCTTGCCTCCCCCACTTTCCCCCTCTTTCATGGCTGGCTTTTTATGTCGGCTTACCTTGGCCAGATGACTGAATGGTAAAGCCGTGGCTAGTGACCCCGTTTCACAGGGGTTCTCCTAAACAGATCGGAGTACTCAGTGCGGGGTGCTGGAAAACCACCCATACATTGATAGTGGCTGGGGCAGGGGCCAGGACCTCCAAGTCCAGTGGAAAGAAGGGTGGGAGGGAACAGAGGGAGGGGGCAGTTCCTTGTTTCCAAAGCTGGTGGGGGAGGGAACTGCTCCCAGCCTACCTTGGCACCCTTTCCCTCCTCCTTGCTTGCCAGGGGTTTTGTTGTAATTAGACAAGTCATGACAAACAGCCCGTTGCTCTTTGGGCTGGGGAGCCGTGAGGAGCCTTGCCTGGAAACCCAGCGTGTCCGCTAGGGACCCATCATTAGGCAAGAGAACAGTTCACGGGCCCTTGATTCAATAAAGACCCTTTTATGATGTTGGTTTTTCCCAGAAAAAGAATACCGCTTTGCCCCGTTTATTTCATTTAGATGTGTAATCGTATTAGTGCTGAGCAGCCCCGGGGACCTAAGTTACGTAGTTGGGGTTTTCACCAAAGACTGTTTGCCGGGTCTTCAGAGGAAAAGTGTCCTTAGGAGAAAAAAAAAAGGAAATGACAAGGACCATTTTTGAAGATGTTCTCTCTTGGCATTTAATGGGGATTTTCTTCCATCAAGTTGAGAATTAACCAGAAAAAAAAAACAAAACAGAGTTTTTGGGAAACACTGAGCCTAGGCCCTATGTCTGCATGGGTTCTGGATCCTCCCTGCAACTCATCTTCAAGGGGATGGTGGGTGTCTGCGTGCAGCTTGCAGGAACTTGAGGCTCTGCCAGCAGAATGCTGTATCTGTGTTCCCAGGAGCAAGGCAGCTAAGCTCCTCTCCTGGAGAGGCCAGGCAGCAAGCCCCAGGATCCCAGGTGTTCCTGTGAGTTCCTGCAATTTGGTACAGCTGTGGAAGGCCCCACATAGCTCTTGTCCTCCGGATCTGCCTGCTGGACTGCCCTGCCAGGTTCCTTCCCACACCCCCATTGCCTTTTACCTTTTGACCTTCCCTGATGGTCAGGCAGGCTCCGGGCATTTCTCAATCACCCTCCTCTAAGTCCCTAGTGCTGGGGTGAGGGGCAGCCAGAAGGGGAGTCAAGTCACTTTCTCAATTTGGAGTGTAGAAATCTCCGGTGGTGAGGAAAGTGTTGGCGGACACTCACTGGAACCTCTGAGGAAATGGGGCAGAACGGGTCAGTGTGCTGGAACCCTTTTGCACTATGAAAGGGGACATCTGATGGGAAGGTCCTAGTGGAGTGTTGTTTCAGGTAGCATTGTCTGAGGCCAGGAGCTGCCTTTTCCAGAAGATAGCTAGATATCTGGTCAGGGAGGATGTATATAGAGACATTCATATGGGAACAGTCTTGTCTTAAAAGTGGAAGGGGCTTTTTCAGGAGAAGGTTGAGGCCACAAACTGGGTTTATTGCTGGCTCTGGTTTGGAGTGATGCCTGATGCTGCTTGAGGGACTATATATAGTTTTGAGGATTGAAACTAAGGTGTTCAGGATCCAAGGTCTCTATTATCTCTTTGCCTCTATGAGGTGATTTTTTAAAAAAAATTTTGTATTTTAAACTTATTTTTGTTGTTTTTTGTTTTGTTTTGTTTTTTTGGGTCACACCCGGCAGCACTCAAGGGTTACTCCTGGCTCCACGCTCAGAAATTGCTCCTGGCAGCCTCAGGGGACCATATGGGATGCCGGGATTCGAACCAATGACCTTCTGCATGAAAGGCAAATGCCTTACCTCCATGCTATCTCTCCAGCCCCTTTAGACTTTTTTAAAAATTATTTTATTATTATTATTATTTTTAATTATTTTGGTTTTGGGGCCATACACTCAGTGATGCTCAGGATGTTTTTCTGGCTCTGTTCTTGGGGGACCATATGGAATGTTAGGGATAGAACTCAGGTCAGCCACATGCAAGGCAAGTTTCCTACTCTGGCTCCAGTCCCTTGCAGTATAAGATATAAGAATATATCTTAAGTGCTAGTAAACACATGTATGTCTGTGTATATATCTATGTATATGCTAGAAATATACTTTTTGCTACTCTTTGCCTACCCCCTGAGGTAAGCTTCTGAAATCAGATTACTCTATTAGTACACTTTTCTAATTAGCTGTTAGGAATTTGCAATGAAGTCAATTACTTTAGGTTTCCAAATGAGGCTCTGGTCATAGGAAGGCTTTGAGGAAGGGCTCAGGGAAAAAGTCAGGAGATTTCTAAATTTTGCCCATCACCCATTCATTCACTTGTTTCCTTTGAGCTGTAAAATAATGTAATATTGGGACCGGAGAGATAGCATGGAGGTAAGGCATTTGCCTTTCATGCAGAAGGTCATCGGTTCAAATCCCTGCGTCCCATATGGTCCCACGTGCCTGCCAGGAGCAATTTCTGAGCCTGGAGCCAGGAATAACCCCTGAGCACTGCCGAGTGTGACCCAAAAACCACACACACAAAAAAGAAAAAAAGAAAGTAATATCACTATGTTTTGGTCTGAACAGCTGACAAAGTGGGAGTGAAATGATTAGTTTTCTGGTTTCTTTTGTATGTTTTGAGCCACACCCAATAGTTACTCCAGGTTCTGCACTCAGAAATTACTCATTCTGGTGCTGGGGGGGGTCATATATGGTTCTAGAAATCAAACTATGGGTTGGTCACTTGCAAAGCTAAAGCCTTACTTGCTATATTGTTGCTCTGGCCCCTAGTTTCCTGTTTTCTAATAGGAATGTTCAGTAGCTGGGGGTGGGGGTGAGGGGTGTCTGGGAAGAGGGAGGCGCATTCTGGTGATGCCTCCTTTTAATCACATGATCTGTGAGTGCTTTTGTGTGCCAGAGAGTGATGAGGGGCAGTGTGTGGGCATGGGCACATCCAACCCAGCATAGGAAATTGGAAGCCTCCCAGCATTTGCTCTGTCTAGTTGGTGCAGGCCATTGAAGTCTTTACCAAAATTCTGAAATGCCCCTTTTTGGTAACAATTTCTAGGGAAAACCTGATCCCAGTGCTTTGAGGTGATAAATGCATGAATATTCATGGGTTTTGCTGTTGGAGATACTCCTGCCTTTGATGAGGTATTGCCTTGCATGGGGGTGGGGGAGCACATGTTGCATAGTGGGTGGTATGGGCACCTCAGTCTGTAAAGGTCTGAAACCCTGATAAAGTGTGTCCTGAGACTTGGGGTAAGAAAGAGCAGCCTTGGAGAAGCTGATATTTAGTGAAGATGAGAGCAGGTGTGTGGCCCTGAGACGGGACAGAATCTCGGCCTTTCTGGGGCTGTCATCCAGCTGCAGGAGGGCTCAGCTGACTAGGAGAACCAAATGACAGGCCTATGGTGCCCTGTACCCTGAACTCTCCAGCCCTTGATCTCAGCGGGTTTGCTTATTATGGTTAACATTCTGGTCTTTGCTAGGTGCTTGAGCAAATAGACTGGAACTGGTGGTCAGTGGATGGTTTGAGAAAGGCTACCTCTGTGAGGCTCAAAGGCCATGGAGTCTACTAAAACTTGTGCTCTGCTTCTTATGGCACAAAAGAGCCTTATGCTGTGAACAGTAGGCCTGTGTTGTAATAAAACTTTATGAAAACCTGCGATGGGCTGGATTTGCTGGCATATGCATCTGTCAGCCCAGCAACTGTTTGCGTTGCCATCTGCAGGCCTCGTGTGCCCTTTTCATTCCGTCCCTCTGATGTCTCCTGAGATGTTGCTCTCCAAAGCCTGATCCTACTTTCACCTTGGGCCTTCCCAGATGGTTCTGGAAATGTGAGAAAGGTTGGCACGGCCCCCTGGACTGCTGTGCTAGAGGGAGGGTGCCTGTGGGGATGAGTGCATTTGGCTTGCAGTCCCTGCCTTGCTGGGGCACTCGGGCCTCCACCCACTGAGGAGTTTTGGGGCTGAGCCAGCCCCAAGGCACGCAGGCTGTCAGCACCCGACCAGGCAGAGCTGGAGAGCTTTTGGGGTGTGGGGGGCATGTGAGGGAGTGAGAGCTTGTGTTGAGGAGCCCGAGGTGTTCTTAGTGAAGGAATTTCTGGCAGCCAGAGATGGGTTCTTATACTGCCAGAGCCTCGGATGGCCAAGTTTTAGTCTCCCAGCTCTGTCCACCCAAGTTTCAGAACTAGTGGTGAGGGTGCTGGGCTGCATGCAGCTAAGATGTTTCTCCACCATGGGGAGATGATATGCAGCTTTGTCCTTATTCCTCGCTCTGCAAAAGACTTGTCTCTGCTGGCAGACTAGGTGGGTGACTGGGAGCAAGGAAGAACCCTGCAGACTCACTCCCCAAAGCTGGTTGCTTCGGGTGCCAGGACTCTTCTGCCATGAAGTTTGCCCTTAGAGCCCACCTGACTTCTACAGCCCTCAGAATGAGATCCTCTGGTCCACCATGCACCCTCAGGCCCTGGAACCCCAGCAACCCAGTGCTTCCAAAGGAGGGGTGCCCCATGATATTCTGCCATGGTGGGTGCCCTCTACCCGGTGCCCATCCTTCTCAGGCCAGGGCTGCACTGACAATTTTGTTTTTGATTTGTGGCCACACCCTGCGGTGCCGGAAGTTACTCCTGGCTCTGTGCTCTGGCAGGCTCTGGGGACCATATGAAATGCTGGGGATCGAACCTGAGATCGTCCCGGGTTGTCCATGTGCAAGGCAAATGCCCTATTGCTGAGCTATCACTCTGGCTCCTTGCACTGGTATTCTTAAGTGAGCCCTCTTAGAAGGCCAAACATCCCTGTGATTTCCTTCTCTTCTCCTAGCATGTGGGGTTTTGTATGGTAGGACTGTCGGGAACTTAGGGTTCAGAGTGGACGTGCTGTACTCTGTAGCTATCCGGGAGTCCTGATGAGTTTTCATCCTCTCATCAATCATGAACCCTTATTCAGCCCAGCATATGCCAGGCTCCAGGCAGTCCAATGGGTTCTGGTTAGCTTCTCTGGGAGAACCAGTCCAAGATGAGTCACATTTACATCAAACTGGCCCTGGAAACCCCATGAGCCACTACTCATGGTCAGCCCCCTGACCTCCCCTCCTTGCTATTGGGCCTCTGGACACATGCCATTTCTACCATGATAAGAGGGCCCAGAGCACTGGTTCTCATGGGTGTCATGAGAGATAAACTAGCATGTTCTAGTAACAATAGACTGGGGACATTCTGGATTGATTTTGGGGGGGGGGGAGCCTTGGAATCTGCACTGTTAGTACATGCAGGCAAGTGTGACATAGGTTGTCTCAGAATCCAGCAGCCAGTGCTGGGGGAAGCTGGGTGAAAAGGGGAACAGGGGTCCACTCTGTCCAGCCCACAATGAGCCTAATAGAGATATCCAGGCTGGCTTGTTGCTCTGAGCTCACTAGTTCAAATCATCCAAGTGTGGGCTGGAACCATAGTGTTGCAGGTAGGGTGCTTGCTTTGCATGTGGCTGGTCTGGGTTTAATTCTCAATAACCCATATGGTCTCCCCAACACTGCCAAGAGTAATTCCCAAGTGCAAAGCCAGGAGTAACTCCTAAGCATGGCTGGGTTAGCCCAAAACAAATAAGAATCAGCCTCCATGTTTCCGACGGGTAGTATGTAGCTGGGGCACAGCTTCTTCCTGCATTTAGTGGCCTGGATCAGGTACCCTCAGGCAGCAGCTTGGCCCAGGCGGATGCTGTGCAGGCTGGGGCAGGGGCTTCTCTCAGACAAAATGGGATATGGCTGTAAATCTGGCTCATAGGTGCTAATCACCATTGTGGTCACAGTCCGGTTTTGCTAGTGGAGCCTATGATAGAACTCGGCTAGGGCAAAACTTTCTTGTGACTTGATAGTCACATAATATTGAAAGAGTTGAGGCTGTAGGCGAGCAACTGGGGTACAAGGTCAAAATTTCACCTTAGTGATTAAGAACAAGAGAGAGCCTGACACCCTTACCCTATCCCGTCATTCTTCTCCCAGGGGAGTCGACTCAGACTCAGGGAGCTTGCCCCAGTCCTATTGATGGGGTCTGGGAGTGTCTGGGGTTCTGAGCTTGGCCAGGGCGATGAGAGGATTGAAGGGAAAAGTATAAGGCAGTTCCCTAGTCTGACAGGGATATGATGCCTTGGAAGACACTGAGAGGCCCAGAATAACATAGGTCATGCCATGAGGCCACTTGTTCTAGAGGCCACATCCCAGGCTCTCAGTAAATGGGTGCCAAGCAGGGTGGGGCGGCTCATGGCAGCCAGCTGGCAGATATCAGCTGTCCTATAACCCTGGGTGAAACAGCCTAGCTACAGGGGACAAGTTATCTGCCGGTGGTGGCATTCCACAGATGGGTGGCATTCTGTGTTGTTGGGGTCAGAGGGCCAAGAAACTCAGGGCCTTCCTGTTTGGGGCTGGGAGCTGAGTTTCTGTTACTCTGAAAGCCCACCTAGGGAATAAGGAAGGATGACAGGACCTGTAAAGGAGAGCCTTCAGACTGACTGGCTTCAGAAAGACATCTGAGATTCTTATTTCCTCACTGGCTTTTCCTCTGAAATAGCATAGGAAGTGCTGGTGAAGGGAGCTTGGCCCCACATGGATCCATTTAACAGACTGGACAACCAAGGTTGGTCCCAGAGGTCTCAGCTGTCACCTTGGGGAGTCCCAGGAAGGCTCTGCCTTTGTCAGCCCTCCACATTGGAGAACTGGGGCTCAGGTGTCCATTCCGTCATAGGCTTGTTTCTTGGGGCTGTTGTCTAACAGAGGGCCAAGGGAGTGCCTTACACAATTTGCCCAGATAGTTGGGCCTGGTTTATATCATTCTAGACTGCCATGGTCTTGTATCTTCTCTTCTGGGCTGGCCCGGTCTTGGAGGGCTTCTGTTGTGTCCTCTCACTTGGCCACTCAGGAGCTGGGCCTGTGCCCACTTCACACAAATGGTCTTGTCACCTCACATTCTCTCAGGGCTGCCCAGGCCACCTGGGAATCTAGCAGTGTTCTGGCCCCCTTTGAGCACAGGGTACCAGCTTCCAAGTGGATGGGATCAAGGTTGCTCAGTCCTGAGCACTGGAGAGAATTGTGCTACTGTACAGACAGCACAGCACCATCCCCACTGCTCCCTGGGGGACACCCTTACCACCACCTCACCTGGGCCAACCAGCTGACTGCTTCCTGCCCTGGAGAGCATTCAAGGACAGCAAGAAAAATGAGGGACTTTCAGGGGCAGCTGTGTTTTCTGACTCAGTCATAATGCCCCTAAAAATCCTTATTGTTCTTGCAGTGTGCATCGGGCTCAAGTGTCCTCTCGCTCATCGGGGATGAGAAGGGTTTTCTGGGGTCACCACAGAACGTTCCTTTCCTGTCCTCCCAACAGAGAGTGAATGGCTGCTTGCTGAGTGTTCAAGGGCTTTTGTGGAGCTGCTGCGTGAATTTGCAACTGTTTTTTGTTGTTTTTTTTTTGCCAGTAGGCTGGGGATTGGGGGCGGCAGGATATTTCCAGGCAGATGAGACTCACCACAGTTCATGTGTGTTGAAGGTTTTAGCAGAGCCAAGGAGGTGGGCATGGAGGCCAGTTACTTCAAAGGCCAAAGGCAGGACTAGATGGGATTCCATAATCTGCCCTCCCTCCACACCCCTACCTTCCCAGGGAGCCAGAACTGTGTAGGGCTGGGGGTGGGGATCAGCCAGGTGGGAAGGATGCTGGTAGTCAATTCCAGTAGTCTCCCTTGCCCTGTGCTCTCCAGAATTTGTTTTTCTTGGCAGGATATTTCCAAACCTTTTTCCATCCTTAGCATGCCCCCTTCTCTTACCAACCCAACCCCCAGCGAAGGTCTTATCTTGAGGGAACCCAGAATTTCTAGGGGATTATCCAAAGGCTGGATTTTCATTGTATGACTTGATTCTCCTAACTCAAGAGTCCAAATCCACAAGATAACTGTTCCTCCGATCCCAAAACAACATTAGGCTCTTAGCTGAGCTGGGTGAGACAGCGTGCTTGGGGCTAGACAGACTGAGGGTTTCTGGCTACTGTGGCACCTTCCCCTGACTCTCTGCTGCAGTTCAGTGGAAGAAACTCATTTTCAAGGCGCTTCTAAGGTACCCTTGTGTCCACTTGCAAGCTCTTGCATCCAAGAAGATGGCTGTTTGGGGGATCCTCATGGTCATCATGCTCAGCCTGGCCTGTCAGCTCTGGCTGCCCTGCTGGTCCCTCACTGGTCTCCTGAGGTCTGAGGATACAACTCATGTTTTGAAGGTAAAGCTTGTGGGGGAGGAACAGGGGGTGTAACCCTTCTTGGTAAGAGGTGGATGGATGGGCTGGACTCCATTGAACTGAGGTTCTCAACCTATAGTAGAAAAGGGGTGAGAAGTGGGGCCCTTCAACTAAGTCTCTTTGTGGGACCCTATTCTGACCTTTTTGTTCTCTCAAATCTCCCTGATATGCAGCTGGAGAGAAAGTAAGGTACAGTGAGAGAGAGTGCTTTCCTTGTATATAGCCAGCCCTGGTTTGATCTCTAGCATCATTATCATCCCAGAGCACTGCTGGGAATAAATAACCCCTAAGGGGGGCCGGGCGGTGGCGCTAAAGGTAAGGTGCCTGCCTTGCCTGCGCTAGCCTTGGACGGACCGTGGTTCAATCCCCCCGGTGTCCCATATGGTCCCCCAAGCCAGGAGCAACTTCTGAGCACATAGCCAGGAGTAACCCCTGAGTGTTACCAGGTGTGGCCCAAAAACCAAAAACAAAATAAATAAATAAATAAATAAATAAATAAATAAATAAATAAATAACCCCTAAGTATTGCTGGCCCACCCCACCCCCCAAATAATCCCCTGATCCTGTGCTCTTTTTTTTTTTTTTTTTTTTTTCATTGTGGAGTCCCAACACAGTGGTGCTCAGGAAACCAGTGTTGGGGAATCCCCAACCCCAGAGAATGAGTAATGTTTGTAGAAGACAATACATCCAAAATAAAACTGATGACTATTTTTCCAGCTATGAAAGGATTGTAGAGCCTTGTCCTGTAGGGAATTTCAAAACAGAAAGGACTGATAATGTGGCTCAGTGGTAAGTATAGCCTTGTATGCATGAGACTTGGGTTTGAGTCCTGGCCCTGCATCTCCCCATCTCTATTGCCCCCTCTCAATAAAATAATGAGGATCGAAAAGGTTTCTAAATGCCCACACCGTAGAGATAATAACTGCTAATGAAACATATCCTTCCTGCACTCTCCCTTCCTGCAAGTATACCCCACCCAGGTTTCAGAATTGGAACTTTCTTTTTCCTTTTTGGTTTTTTGGGCCACCCCTGGTGGCACTCAGGGGTTACTCCTGGCTCCGGGGACCTTATGGGATCCTGGGGATTGAACTCACATCTGTCCTGGGTCAGCCGTGTGCAAGGCAAATGCCTTACCACTATAAAGAATTGGAACTTTTTTTTTTTTTTTTTTGGTCACACCTGGCAGTGCTCAGGGGTTCCTCCTAGCTCTACGCTCAGAAATCTCTCCTGGCAGGCTTGGGGGGGACCATATGGGATGCCAAATTTGAACCACCATCCTCCTGCATGCAAGGCAAATATGCCTTAGCTCCATGCTATCTCTCCGGCCCCCAAGAATTGGAACTTTTAAAAGCAGCAAGGCAGAACCTCTTTGAGAAATGGCCCCATCCCTGGGAAGGCAGGCAGACTCTTCCTTACCAAGGGAGCGCTGTGCATGGTGGGGGGCCACCCCGTGGCCCAAAGCCAAGAAAGACCAACGTGATGTTGAATGTAGTAGCAGCACTGGGTTTCTCTGCAAAGTAAGACTGACTGATGGTTGGGGAGGGTGCAAGAAATGTAGGCTGCTGATTGATTTCTCACTGGGCTCTGAGCATTGCTTCTCAGCCTTGTTGCTAAGAATCAGTCTGAGAAACATAAAAATCTGTCAGTGCCTGGGCCCCACATGAGATCACTCAGATCCGGGCTGCTGAGGTTGAGGAATCCTGTTTTTCTTGAGTTCCTCGGGTTACTCTTTGAGTTTCTCTTTTGAGGGGATGTGCTCCTGGAGGTGCTCGAGATGCCAGAGATGGAACCAAGACTGGAGGTTGAACGCTGGTCAGCTGCATGTAAGGCAAGTGCTCTACTCACTGTTCTCTCCCTCTCCCTCCCTTCCTCAGTCACCCAGCAGTATTCAAGGCTTACTCCTGGTTCTGTGCTCAGGGAATCACAGGTCCATAGTCAAGGACATATATTTTATTTGTTTTGAGGAGCCATACCTAGTAGTACTTAGGGTTTACTCCAGGCTCTGTGCTCAGAAATCACTCCTGGCAGTCTCAGGGACCATATGGGAGGCCCAGGATCCTGGGACCAGGTTGGCTGCATGCAGTGCAAATGCCCAACCTGCTGTACTATTGCTCTGGCTTATCTTTCTTCTTTATTTGGAGAGAGAGGCCTTACAAATGGTGCTTGGGACAGAACTTCTCAATCCACCAAACTTCCTGTTCAGTGTGATGGCCCAAAAATACTAGGCTTGCTCACTGTCTGCCTAGTGATGGGGCTGGAGCAATGGCACAATGGTAGGGTGTTTGAATGCTTTGCATGGGACCCAGGCTCTATTCCCAGCGAGTGCCACAGACCCCAAAACAAAAAATAACAAAGAAAGATTTCCCAGTGATGCGGGGGTTGGGCCGCTGTGTGGTTCTGGGGATTGAATCAGGGTGAGCTGTATGCAAGACACATGTTTTAACTGCTGAATTATCTCTCTGGCCCCTTCTGATCTTGTTTTGCAGCTGGAAGACTGAGAGCTAGGTGATCACAATGCTTTGCCAAGCACTTATACTAGCAGGTCCCAGATTGGCAGGTGAGACCTATAACTTCTTTTTATTTTTCTTCTTCTTTTTCTTTTTTTAGGGGGAGGGTCTACAGATGGTGCTCAGGACTTACTCCTAGCTTCTGGTCAGGGATCATTCCTGGTGGGGTTGGGAGACCTTATGGAATGCAGGGATCGAACTCCAGTCAGCCTCGAGCGAGTCATGCTCCCTATGTACTATTGGCACTAGCTCCTACCTGTAGCTTCTGACTCCAGCCAATGAATGTTCAATAATGATTGCAGTATGCATCACGTATTTGAATGCTTGCAGCAATTACACATCTGGCCATCACAATATCCTGAGATGCATGGCAGAGAGCTGCTATTCTGGAGGTGGTTATCAGACCTGCTGGGAGTGTGGGTGGTTATTTTCCCAATGCTCACCTGGGCCTGGACCCAGAGTGGGTCCTCACTCAGCCAACATGCTCCTAGGAATCCTAGCTCCAACAGGAAGAGATTAGTCTCATTTTCAGAATGTGCAAGGGATACTGTGCAGATCAGATCAGCCTTCCGGGCTATGGAGACTCTGAGAAGGAGCAATCTTGGGTTTGCGATTTCTGCTCAGATACCTGGTTCCACAAAGCTGGCCCTCTCCCACCTTTTTTGTTTTGGTGAAGCAAGGTAGTTTTTTTTTTTTGTTTTTTGGGCCACACCCGTTTGACGCTCAGGGCTTACTCCTGGCTATGTGCTCAGAAATCGCCCCTGGCTTGGGGGGACCATATGGGACACCGGGGGATCGAACCGCGGTCCGTTCCTTGGCTAGCGCTTGTAAGGCAGACACCTTACCTCTAGCACCACCTTCCCGGCCCCGGTAGGTTTTTTTTTTTTTTTTATTTGTTTGTTGGTTTTTGTTTTTGTTTTATTTTGGGGTCACACCCAGCAGCGCTGAGGGGTTACTCCTGGCACTATGCTCAGAAATCGCTCCTAGCAGGCTCAGGGGACCATATGGGTTACCGGGTTTCAAACCACCGTCCTTCTGCATGCAAGGCAAATGCCTTACCTCCATGCTATCTCCCTGGTCCCAGCAAGGTAGTTTTTATGAATGAAACTCAGAATGGGGGCTGGAGAGATAGCATGGAGGAAGGACAGTGGTTCGAATCCTGGCATCCCATATGGTCCCCTGTGCCTGCCAGGAGTAACCCCTGAGCGCTGCCGGATGTGACCCAACAACCAAAAAAAGAAAGAAACTTAGAATGATAGGGTAGGGGTTGGTAGAACACTAATACAACAGGTAGAGGGGGCACTTGCTTTGCATGCATCTGACCTGAGCTTGGTCCCTGGCACTTCATAAAATCCCCCCAAGCCCTGCTAGAAGTGATTTCTGAGCATAGAGTCAGGAATAAGCATGAGCATGGCCAGGTATGGCCAAACTCACCCACCACCTCCAAAAAAGACATGGAAGGGGAAAAGAGAGGAAATAAGTGTTCAAGAGAAAACAATGGCATGTGAGAGCAAGCCCACACAGATAAGAGACTGAGACAAGCAAGACAGACATTCAAGAGAGAAAAGAGCAACTGCCCTTTCCTATGAAGCCCCATTCCAGCAGCCTGGCCCAGGGCCACCAAGACAGACCCACTGTCTGCTCTGGGAAGCCGTGATTCCCACACTGGCCTGTAGAGCTGGAGGGCCTACCTGTGTGGGACATGGGTGGGTGGAAAGGCAAAAATCTGATCTCAGAGCTGAGAAGCCAGCTTTTCTGGAGCTCAAGCACCCACTGCTTTGTTGTGTGGGGGCCCCTAGAATGGCCTCCTTCCCAGCAGGCCCCGCCTCTTCTCCCCACCTATGACACCATTTCACTTGTTTCACCTGTTACCCAGAGAGCTGAATGTCTTGGGCTTTCTGTGCTCATATTTGTGTTGAGCTGGGTTAGGGAGGGAACCTTAAAAAAAGCAAAAAAGCAAGCTACTTTAGCAAAGTGCAGAGTAGCTTAACTCCACAAACACACTAGAACAGTCAGACTGAAGCAAGAGCTGGGAGCACCTTGGCTGGGCCAGACTTCACTCAGGAAGTCTCACCTAAGATAGCTCCATTGGAGGGGGGTGTCCCTGCATAAAGGACACCACTCTCTCTGAGCCTTATTTGCAAGGATAATGGAAGTAAGTGTCTGTCTTCTAGCTTTTTCTAAACACAGATGTTATTGTAATAGCCTCTTTCGTCCTGTGCTAGTGACATTACCCAGAAATGGTTCCATGGTGAGTTCCTCATGCCCCTAAGGAAGCGAGGCAGGGGTGTCCATGAACCAAAGCCCTCAGTCCTCTCTCTGTCTCTACATTTGCCCTGTTTCCTTTGGTCTCCTGCAGGGCTGCAGGGATGGTGGTTCTGGGTTGAATTGTAGTACCCACACCCCTTCGTCCTGGATCCCCTGACTCAGCTGAGGCAGGAGCCCTTCCTGTCCACAGGCTCAGCCTACAAGTCCAGACACCCTCAGCTCTGAGGCGCTCCTGGGCTTGGGCTCAGGGCCAGGGTAGCTGTGCGGCTGCTCCCTCTCCGCCGCCAGGGGTGTACTGGGCAGGAAGGGCTCTCTGTTTGGCTTGGCTGGTAGGGAAGAGATTAGTGCTAGATTTCTGTTTTGACTCTTGTATCCAACAGGCAGAACCTGTGGGGGCTCAGGAAAGTAGACTTGGATCTTGACTGCATTTGGGAGCCTGTCCTGGATCATCCAGTCATCACTGAGCTGTATGGAGGAGGGGACAGCAGTGACTCCTGGCTCTGGGTGTGCAGAAATGGGTAATGGTCATTTGTGGACTTGTCCTGCCTGGGCATCAAAGATTCTAACACCCCTGACCTTCAGGAGGTCATCTTCTCAACCCTGTCAATCTCAGCCCCCTCTCCTGCTTAAGAAGCAGGCACATCTCCCAACCAACCTGGACACACCACACTTGACTTTCCCCTTTGGGGCAACTGGGACAACTGGAAAGAAAGGCATTTGCTTTTTATAGTTGTCAAATAGTACGCAAGTTTGGAGCTGTTGGTGGATTGGCCTGTTTGCCACATGAGGACAAAACAAGCAAAGAAGAGAGAAAGCAGAGTACAAAAGTATGTTGCTCAGGCATTGCCATGTTCCCTGTATCCAGCCAGATCCGAAGCCATCTATATCCTTGGGTCAACCTGATTCGATAAACCTTGCATTTCATTTTTTCCAACACTATCCAGCGTGGAATTTCTGTCAGAAGAAAGAGTATTCATTAAAGTACTATGGCTTTTTACCTTTTTGCTTTCATTTGGAAAGAAACAAAATGGAAGACTATCATACATACAATAAAACCTACCCATTTCTGAATGTCCAATTTATAAGTTTTGTCCAATGTATACAACCCTGTAACTTCCACCAAAACCAAGATATAGCACATTGCAGATTTTCTTCACGGTCCGTTTTTCTGACACCTTGGCAATTGCAAACCTATCTTAATTTTGTTTCACCTGTCTAGATGTTCATAAACTACTATCACATGGTGTGTACTTGTGGTTGTTTCTATGCTGTGTCAACCAATGGTTTATTCTATTTTTCTAGTAACATTCCATTGTATAAATGTGCCACAGCTTATCCTATTACAGACATTTGAGCTTTTACAAATAAAGCCTTTTTTGAGTGTGCTTTAATTTTTGTGGCTAGACATGTGTCTCATTTGACAGTTAAGGAAACAGATTCAGGGGCCAGAGCGATAGTACAATGGCTAGGGCATATGCCTTGCATGTGGCTGACACAGGTTTCATCCCTGGTATCCCATATAGTTCCCCAAGCCTGCCTGGAGTGACTTCTGAGCACAGAGTCAGGAGTAGCCCCAGTGCCTCCTAAAAACAAACTAACAAAAAAAGGAAACTGGTTCAGAGTGGTCTTGAGTGATGACTTGTCCAAAGACCCATAGTTGCTGGGCCCTGCAGCTTGCACAGAGTTAGGGGTACAATATAGCTGGAGAAATGGAGCATGGGGTTTCCTGAATTGTTTCCTGGATTTAGGAACTCAAGGAGCCAGATACCCATACTAGGAGCTGCCTGAAGGGAAAGGGGCTGTAGCCCTGGCCCTTGCTTTTCTGCCTTCCCAGAGCCCCCTCCATGCTGATTTGGTTTTCCCTATGGATCCCATGGTTTGAAAGCTCATCTGTTCTATATCCGCATCTCTGAGGTCAAGACTCCTCGAGGAATCCCTCAAGCCCACAAAGGCCAAACCAAAGGCATGCTTTATATATTTTGACTTGGGACCAAATCACAGATCTATCCCAGAAGTTGGAAGCATGTCAGGTTGGTACCCCCAATTCAATGTCTCCTTTCTCTAGCAATATTAGGGCTCAGGCTGGCCCCTGGAGGTTGGGAAGTGAGTTTGCTCAAAAACTCAAGAACTCAATGGAAGCTACATTCCTGGGGAAGGTGCCACTTCTGGATTCAACTAGGCTGAAGCCAATGCACCTCTGGAATTTTTGTTTTTGGGGGATGACATACCATCCCCTCCACTCAAGCCAGCATGCAGCTGAGAGTCCTGAACAAATGCAGCTAAGTTGGGACACTCCTCAAGTAAAGGTGGTCACCTAGGCTCTACTGAGAGCCAGTCTACTCAGTCTGGGACACTGCTTTCTGTGTGGGCTGTCAAACTTCTCCCCAACCCTGGGTGAAGGACTGCTAGTCCCCTTGTCCAGCTGGAGAAACTTACAGCATGAACAGTGACAGTTGTGTTTCCATAAACTTATACTCCACAACCCCAACCCAGTCTGCTTGCTCTCAGACTGCATCCAGAAAAGAGATCTGTTTGCCCAAGAGCTTTCAGAGCAGAGCCAGCAGAGTGCATGAGTTGTGGACAGACAAATGGGAGTGGTGCAAGATGGGAGGCTGACCATTCTCTCTTGGCTCCCTTAAGATACTTTCTAATTTGTGGGGGTGCTCCTGGCTTTCTGTCCTGCCTACCTCCCCCTTTTCCTGCTCTCCCAGGCTTGCTGCCCTGGAATGCCACTTCCTTGTTAAAGTATCAGTACTTAAGCCCTTGCCAAAGACTTCCAGGGCAGTCTGGCTCTCGGGTTTGCACCTCAGGCTCCAGCCGGAGAACTGATACAGGCTACATCATTGCCAGGGAAGGGGACCAGAGTGGGGACAGAGTTTATACCCCTCTTTCCTCCTCTTCCAGGGGATTAGCTCTAATTAGTCCAATGATCTCAGACCTCTCACTATCTTGAAGGCCTTTTCCCACCACCACCACCCCTCCTCCCCCATCTACCAAAGACCCACATTCCTGGACCTTCTACTTTGCTAGGTCAGTACTGCTCCCAGAGTCTTAGCTCCTGAGCTGACTTTCCATTTGTGTGATGGGTGTGAAAGTGGTCTGAGTGATCTGGCTTCAGAGCCTTGGTGGACCATTTGCTTGACAAGTGGTGCAGGTACAGGGTGGGTGAGGGGGTGTTATTTATGTTTGCCCGTTCATGTTCCAGAGAGAGTTTCATGATCTGGAGCACATCCCTAGTATCACATGGTTTCCTGAGCACCACAAGGAACAAACCCTGGGCATTGCCAGGTGAGGCCCTATTACTGCCCTTTTTCCCCCCAAAAAAGAAAGTTTCCCACCCAATTATTGTCTCGTCCATAAAGCACCCTTCCTTCATGAACATGTTCTTTCTCTGCTGAGTAAAGATGTGTGTCACAATACCACTTCATCCCCACACTTGCCGCAGGGCCCCAGCCAGCCTCTACATCCCAGAGGCTGACCCACTTGCACCATTCAGCCTGGGTATGAGCCTATGTCAGCCAGGTCCTTGTCACAGTGTCTCTGCTCTGCCAGGACAATGAGAAAAGAATCCTGCTCTTCATGGAGCAATTAGCCTTGAGCTGCCAGAGGTCATTTTCCCCAATTGGGCATTTGAGAATGAAATCAGGGTGAGCAGAGCCAAAAGGTGGGGCAGGCCCCAGGGCCCTGGTGGTATCCTTGGAGCTTTTGGGTTGATTCTAGCCAGATGTTTGTCACCTCTGGATATGTATGTAAGTCTGTAAGTGTGCATATATGTATTTTTGTCTTCCCCCTCACACACCCTGCAGACCCTAAGGGGTTACTTCTGGCTATGTGCTCAGAAATTACCCGGGTAGGGCTCAGGGCACATTTTATTGTGCAGGTAATGGAACCAGGGTCAACCACATACAAGTCAAGTATCTTACCTACTGTACTATCTCTCTGGTCCCCCACTGATATATTTTTTAGAATTGCTACATAAATCAGATTTCTCTTTTTCATTGCTTGAAGCCAATTTGAGTGGAGTTGCCTTTTCTTAAAACTAAAATGACTTTGAGACATGGGAATGAGGCTCAGGGTAGAGGCATACCTTGTGTGCATGAGGCCATGAGTTACACCACAACATGGCTCCAACCATCGAGTGTGATCCCTGACTCTACTGGAGTGACATCTGGCACATT
The DNA here is from genome assembly GCF_024139225.1 of Suncus etruscus. NCBI lineage: Eukaryota > Metazoa > Chordata > Mammalia > Eulipotyphla > Soricidae > Suncus > Suncus etruscus. The sequence goes on along the minus strand of NC_064848.1, from coordinate 163,774,324 downwards.
GCCCTGGACCAAGGTAACGATGACAGAGGGGGAAGATATAGGGAGATTAATGGTCCTGATTGTCCGAAGGGTTCTGTAGAGATGATTACTGTGGTTAACACAGTAAGTGATAATATGCAATACATATTACATGATGATGCCCAATTTCCCCAGAGACCATAGCTGGTCTCCATGCTATGTCCCCCAAATCACACCCTGAGGATAGGGATTTATGCTTGCTGCTAGCAGATACATCCAAGGGGTCTGGAGTCCACCCTAGGCAAGGGTGGGCATCTTTTGAATGAAGAAATGAAACAGGTCTATGGCCTGCAGTCTCTGCCCTGCCTTCTCACCCTTACGCCAAGGTACAAGTTTTTCCCTCTCTGCTTGTCCTCAGCTCACTCCTAAACCCATTTGGACACTTGCCAGGAGTTTGTCTTGGTAAACCAATCTCCTTTCTCAGTGTCCTTTCTGGGGCCTCATTCATCCTTTACCATTCATAGGTTTAGTTCAATAAAAACATTTATTGGGCTGAAGTGATAGTACAGTGGGTAGGGAACTTGCCTTACAAATGGCTGACCATTTGTTTGATTCCTGTCACTGCATATGGTCCCCTGAGCTCACGAGGAATGACCGCTGAGTGCAAACCCAGGAGTAAACCCTGAGGCCAACAGGTGTGGACCCAAAACCAAAACACAACAAAAGCAATATACATTTTTAAAAAGATTCACCATTGACTGCTATTTTACATCACTTATAAAAAAAAGTGACTAAAATGGACTAAATATTTACAGTTAAAAGTAGAAACTAGAGAGCAGAAAAATAATATAGTGGGTAATACACTTGCCTTGTATGCAACCAACCCAGAGTCAGTTCCTGGAACTGCATATGGTCCCCAGAGTACAGAGCCGTAAGCAGTTTGCACTGCCAGGTGTGGCCCCCTCTACAAGTTAAAAAAACAAGAATACGTTGGTATTGGTGCGGTAACACAGAGGGTAGGGCGATCACCTTGCATGCCGCTGACCCAGGTTCAATCCCTAATATCCCATATGGTCCCCCTCAAGCACCATCAGGAGTGATTTCTGAGCACAGAGACAGGAAGTAACCTTTAAGTGCCAACAGGTGTGGCCCAAAACCAAAACAAAAGCAAGAAACCATAAAATTCCTGGAAGAAGGGTGGGGGTGGGGGGACCTTCCTGGAAAAATTTCCTTGATATGCACCTTGGCAATGACTTTCTTGAATAGGACCCAGGTCACAAAGACTCATCAAACTGGAAAGCCTTTGGGGCCGAAGAGATAGCATGGAGGTAAGGTCTTTGCCTTGCATGCAGAAGGATGGTGGTTAGAAACCTGGCATCCCATATGATCCCCTGAGCCTGCCAGGATTTCTGAGCGTAGAGCCAGGAGTAACCCCTGAGTGCTGGGTGTGACCCAAAAACAAACAAAAAAAAGTAAATAAAACACAAAAGAAAACAAAACAAACTGGAAAGACTTTGTACAGCAAAAGAAATAATTGATAAAAATAAAAAGATAATCTACAAAATGTCATATGTGTGTGTGTGTGTGTGTGTGTGTGTGTGTGTGTGTGTGTGTAGGGATTGGGAGATAGACAGTTCTAAGGCACATTCCTAGCCTGCACCCAACCTGGGTTTGATTGCTGGCACCACATGGTCTCCTGAGCATCACTAAGTGTGGTCCTGAGGGATCCTGAGGACAGTTCCTGGACTCCAGCACTGGTAGCCTGAGTAACCCCAGCACTGCAGAGCAATGTATCTTTAGGCCCTTGTGCTAACCAGGGGTCCTCAAACTTTGTAAACAAGGGACCAGTTCTTTGTCTCTCAGGCGGTTGGAGGGCCAGACTATAGTTTAAAAAAAAAACAAACACAAAATAAACTGAACAATAGTGACTCACATGCTGTAATTTGAAGACCCCTGCCCAAGACTGAGAGGTTGAGACAGAGAGTAGGGGAATCTGAGAGTGCAGTGCACTTTCCACACATGTACTACAATGCCTGGGATGAATTGGCTGCTAAGCAGGACAAGCAGAGGCAGCAAAAACACCCAATGGGGCCAGATAAATGTCCTCAGTGGGCCAAATATGGCCTGTGGGCTGTAGTTTGAGGACCCTTGTGCTAAATCAACTTATTGGCAGGCTGAAACATCAGTGGGAACCCTGTACTTCCTGAGCACTGCTTGGGAGTCCCCTCTCTCCCAAATCCAAAAATACACTTTTCTTTTGGTGGGGAGGATTTTGGGTTTTTTGAGTTATAACCAGGTGCGCTCAGGGGTTACTCCTGGCTCTGTGCTCAGAAATCACTCCTGGCAGCCTTAGGGAACCATATGAGATGCCGAGAATAGAACCTGGGTTTGTCTCAGATTGGCCTCGAGCAATATAAATGCCTACTACTGTGTTATCACTATGGCCCCTTTAAAAACATTTTTAATTGGTTGAAGTTCTATAATTTATAATATTGTTTTTTTTTTTTTTTTTTGGTTTTTGGGCCACACCCATTTGATGCTCAGGGGTTACTCCTGGCTATGCGCTCAGAAATCACCCCTGGCTTGGGGGGACTATATGGGACGCCAGGGGGATCGAACTGCGGTCCTTCCTACACTAGCGCTTGCAAGGCAGACACCTTACCTCTAGCGCCACCTTCCCGGCCCCAATTTATAATATTGTTAATGATGGTTTCCTGTGTGTATAACACCCATCACCAATGTATCCATCTCCTTTCTAAAACTAAGGCTTCTCCTAGTCTCCCTCACTCAAACTCAGCTGTGTGGATAAATTCTTTCATTGTGTTGCTATTGGCTCTTTGTGACTACCTTGCTGTGTATCTTTGTGTGTGTGTGTGTGTGTGTGTGGTTTTAGGGTCACACCCAGCAGTGCTCAGGGGTTAGTCCTGGCTCCATGCTCAGAAATTGCTCCTGGCAGGCACGGGGGACCATATGGGATGCCAGGATTCAAACCGATGACCTCCTGCATGAAAGGCAAACACCTTACCTCCATGCTATATCTCCGGCCCCCTTGCTGTGTATCTTTAAGACCCTAATATGAGAGAGATCATTTTGTATCTATCCATTTCTTTTCAAGGGACTTCACTCAGCATGATATCCTCTATTTCTACCTATCTCATGGCAAATTGCATGATTTTGTTCTTTATTAGGACTGCATAGTATTCCATTGTGTATATATACCACAGCTTCTTGTGTTAGGGTTCGGTTTTGAAGGTCAAGACCACACAATTGGAGTAAAGCAAAACAAAACTTTATTCCATCAGCCATAGCCCCAAATTGACTGGGTTAGGGCCATCTCCCAGAGGAGATGATCCCTGCTGTTGTTTTAATATATAAATTAAAGAGTCCCAGAGTTGGTGTGAGGATGGTGAGGGCCTTTCTCAGCTAGGCCCGGCTTCCACAGACCCTATGGCCTGACAAGTCTGAAGATTGCAGGATTAGGGCAGAGAGAGTCACAAAGGAGTCAGATGAAGTTCCAGGAGTCAGCCAGCTTTATTTCACAGTCCTAACCTAACATATACATTTCTTCACATGGCTTCAATGCTAAGCCTTTCCTAGCAGCTACTTCTCTACTCCTGGCTCTCTCTGCCTCTGTCTCCCTTTCAGCTGTTTTTTCTAGGCTTCCTTGCTGACTGATTCCCCTTGCTGATGCTACTGTTGCTGCTTTGCTGATGCTTTTTGCTGATGCTTTTTGCTGATATTGAAACTGATGCGGAATCTCTCAGTTGAATCTTGCTGTTGATTCTCGCTTCTGCCACAGTTCTCTAACTCTACTTCTTAATCCCTCCCTCCCCACATCCAGACTCCTCTACCCAACCATTCCAGGTGTGGGCAGTTTTGATCATTCAAGTGGGATAAAAAAGAAATTGGGGGAGGAGATACCCATACCCTGTCAAGGTCACACACTAGTTTATATAGGCAGGAGATGAAGAGATTCTATCTTCTTATGATCTTTAAGTAGATTAGTTGTAACTGGGGTAACTTCCTACTGCTCCATCATGTCCTTTCCACATAGGCTATCTGGTATAGTCAGGTAGCTTGGGGTGGTGTTAATGGAAAATTAGGCTTGAGAAAGAGACACCTAACATGCAGTCCTTTACAAAATGGCATCTATCCTTGTTCAGAACCCAGGTCCCCACACTTGATCTGTTCATTGGTAGTTGGGCATAAGGGTTGTTTCCATATCTTGTCTATTACAAACACACTGAAATATTATTCAGCCATAAAAAGAAGAGAATTCTGCTATTTACAACAATATATATGGCCCTAGGGACATAAGTTAAGAAGGCTAGAAAAAGGAATCAAAAATATACTCAGAAAAAGAGATTAGGACAGGGTGTGGAGAAAAGAGAATCGGACCAAGATAGTCAAAAGAAACAGATTTCCTTAGTGGGAATACAACATACAGAAAAGGAACTATTAAAAAAAAAAAAAAAAAGAAAGAAAGAAAAGGGACTATTTATCACCATTATATAGTATATTTAGGAGTTATTAAGAAAGCCAATTCTAGGAGTTTTTATCACAAGAAAAACAACTATTATTCTTTTTTTTTTCCCTATGTGAGCTGATGGGAATTAAATAAATTTATTTGGGGCCGGAGAGATAGCATGGAGGTAAGGATTTTGCCTTTCATGCAGAAGGTCATTGGTTCGAATCCCAGTATCCCATATGGTCCCCTGTGCCTGCCAGGAGCAATTTCTGAGCATGGAGCCAGGAGTAAACCCTGAGCACTGCCAGGTGTGACCCAAAAACCACACACAAAAAAAATAAATGTATTTGATAATCATCTTACTAGGCATGTCATCATTATGTATATGCTTACACTTACAGTCTTACGCTATTTCTCAGTAAAACTGGGCACTGGGAAAGATACAAAAAGGAAGTTTTCAGGATAATTCTGTTCTAGGTGGGTGTAAACCTACACTGTTAGTATATTAGGTTATTTTGGCATTTAATTGTTCTAATTTAATTAACTTAGTATCTAACAGACGAGATATTATAGCAACTCTAAGGAGTATGTTTTAGTGCAGAATGAGTTGGAGCAAATCTATCATTTCATATATTGTCAAAGAAAAGGTGGTCATGTGGAGGGGGGTGTTCTGGAACTTTCAGCAGGGCAGGGAAGTATCTACTGTATACCCAGCTCTGACTTTGGCTTTTCAAACCAATCTAATTGCGGAATAGGAATCATTGTCCTCTGGTATGGGCTCAGAGAGAGGAAGAAGTTTCCTGGAATGAAGTGGGATCCGGTTGCTGGGAATACTTGCATTTAAGACTTGTCCACATCCCAGCATTGACTGTGTCAGTATGTGGTTGTCTGTTGGTTCCCACTAATGTTTGTGAGACAATTGGATAGCTTTTCTATCCTCCCTCAATAACAGCAATTTGACTCCTTATCTACATCTCCAGTCCTGATTCTTATGAAGACCTCTATGTTAGGGGGTCAGAAAGATAATTCAATAGGTTGAGTATATGTTATGTTGGGTTCAATTCCTTATATTGCTTATCTTGAGCACCACCAGAAGCAATTCCCCAGCACTGAACCTTAGCATTGCTCCTAAACAAAAAAGATAAATTAATTTAGGTTGAAGTAATCCCTGAGTGCCTCCAGGTGTGGCCCCCCAAAAAACAAAACAAAAAAGTAGTTAAAGTTTGGGGCCAGAGAGATAGCATGCAGGTAGGGAATTTGCCTTGCATGCAGAAGGACGGTAGTTCAAATTATGGCATCCCATATGATCCCCTGAGCCTACCAGCAGCAATTTCTTTTTTTTCTTTTCTTTTTTTTTTTTTTTTTGGTTTTTGGGCCACACCCAGTAATGCTCAGGGGTTACTCCTGGCTATGCACTCAGAAATCACTCCTGGCTTGGGGGACCATATGGGACACTGGGGGATCGAACCGCTGCCCGTCCTAGGCTAGCGCAGGCAAGGCAGGCACCTTACCTCTAGTGCCACCACGCCGGCCCCAGGAGCAATTTCTGAGCATAGAGCCAGGAGTAATCCCTGAGTGCTGCTGGATGTCACCCCCCCCCCAAAAAAAAAAAAAAAGTTGTAGTGCATCAGCTTAGCATGTGAACAACCCAGATTCAATGCTCAGCACTGCATGGCCTTCTGAGCATCCCCAAGAGTGATCTCTGAGCACCAAGCTGGTAATAATCTTTGAGCACCAGCATATGTGACCTCAAAAAAAAAAAAAAGTATTCTGTATTACAGTTAACTCCACATCTTCTCCTGATAGTAGTTGAGATTTCCCATAGACTGGCTCATAGTTGTCTCGGTGTTATGTGCATCCTTTTGTTTGGTCCTCAGCACTTCTCCCTTTCCTGCTACTAATAGCCCAGCCCTCTCTGAACAACTACTGCCCTACCTTCACTCTCAGGTTTGAAGTACACTGACCTGCATAGCAACCAGATGGTCCTTTGTGAGGGCCTTTGCTTTTTCTGGGACCACTTGCCTCTTCTGTTGCGGAAATCAAAAGCTGTTAAGTCCCTTTGAAACAAAATCACAGGCTAGAAAGAAAGTATAGGGGTTAAGGCACTTACCTTGCATGCAGACAATCGCCCTCTAGCCTCAGCACCATATTTGGTTCTCTGAATACCATTAGGGGTCACTCCTGAGCACAGAGGCAAAAATAACCCTGAGCGCAAGAGGCTGTGGCTCCACATCACCTTCTACCCCCACAAGACACACATAAATAAACATAATCGATATTTAGCCAAAGAAATTACTTTGTTGGATTCCAGCTAATCAAGATCAAAGGAAGGCATAAGGTATGATACCATTTTTGCAGTCCCTAACAAATTTGTTTATCTGGTTTTGAGCCACACCTGGAACTAATTGCTCAGGTATAACTTTTGCTCTGCACTCAGGAACTACTGGCAGGTTAGCCACATCCAGGGCAAATAACCTACCCACTGTATTATCATTTTGGTTCCTTAGACCCTAACAAATTGATTACTCAAATGCATGAATGTCACACATAAAAGAATTAGTCCTTCTGAGAATCCAGAACCATCTGATGACTTGGACTTGAAGAAGAAGAAGAAGAAGAAGAAGAAGAAGAAGAAGAAGAAGAAGAAGAAGAAGAAGAAGAAGAAGAAGAAGAAGAAGAAGAAGGAGGAGGAGGAGGAGGAGGAGGAGGAGGAGGAGGAGAAGGAGAAGGAGGAGAAGGAGGAGGAGGAGAAGAAGAAGAAGGAGAAGAAGAAGAAGGAGAAGGAGGAGGAGAAGAAGAAGAAGGAGAAGAAGGAGAAGGAGAAGGAGAAGGAGAAGAAGAAGAAGAAGAAGGAGGAGGAGGAGGAGGAGGAGGAGAAGGAGAAGGAGGAGAAGGAGAAGGAGGAGAAGGAGGAGAAGGAGGAGAAGAAGAAGAAGAAGGAGAAGAAGAAGGAGGAGGAGGAGAAGGAGGAGGAGGAGGAAGAAGAAGAAAAGAAGAAGAAGGAGAAGAAGAAGGAGGAGGAGGAAGAAGAAAAGAAGAAGGAGAAGAAGAAAAAGAAGAAGGAGAAGGAGGAGGAGGAAGAAGAAAAAGGAGAAGGAGAAGGAGGAGGAAGAAGAAAAAGGAGGAGGAGGAAGAAGAAGAAAAGAAGGAGAAGAAGAAGAAGAAGAAAGAAGAGAAGAAGAAGAAAGGAGGAGGAGGAGGAGAAGAAGAAAGAAGAAGAAGAAGAAGAAGAAGAAGAAGAAGAAGAAGAAGAAGAAGAAAGAAAATGAAAATATCAATTTCAAAGGCTTTGTATGTGATAGGCCCTGGTTTTCATCCCTGGCACTACCATAAAAACCCCAGCATAATATTTATTTTACAGCATTTTATAGGACAGAGAACCATGCTCTACAACACCACAGCATTGGGCAAAGTCCATTTGAAGCAAAATACCACACCTAATTTTTTATTCTTTTTCAATTATTTAAAACACCTTCCAAACCTCTCTGAACCTCCAAAGATTCAAAAAGACAAATCGACCAGTTGCAATATGAGGCTTACGTATTTAAAAAAAAAATTAAATGAACTTGGGCTGGAGCAATAAAATAGCAAGTAGAGCATTTACCTTACACACTGTGGACCTGAGTTTAATCCTTGGCATTCCATATGGTCCCCCAAGCATTGCCAGGAGTAATTCCTGAGTGCAGAACCAGGAATAACTCCTGAGCATTGCCAGATATGGCCCTAAAACAAAAGCTATCAAAACAACTTTAAGCAAACTGAAAATAACAATTGTGACAATTGGATATTTAAACATGGACATTGATTTGCTATTACTCAGGGCTATTAATGTTCTGGTGTGCTAATGGGATGATTGTGGTTTAGCGCATCTGTTTTTAAAGAAGAGTTCTTTTTGAGCTATACACTGACATTTATAATATGAATGATGTCATTCTTGGCATTTGATTGAAATAATAGGGGAGGAGGAATGGGGTACGAGATGAGTCTGAATGAGGTGGGATGAACCAGGATGACCAGGGAGTGATGGAGATGAGTGAATGTCCATTTAGAGTACACACTCATTCGGCCATTCACACTAATTCATACTCAAACTCATTACCCATCACTCACATTTATTCATAACACTCATTCACCCATGTGTAACCATTCACACACTCACACTCTATTTTTTTTTTTTAAGTTTCTGAACCATCCCTGGCAGTGCTCAGGAGTTACTCCTTACTCTGCACTCATAAATCGCTCCTGGCAGGCTTGGGGTACCATATGGGATGCTAGGGATCTAACCTGGATCATCCTGGGTCAACTGTATGCAAGGCAAACGCCTTGCTGCTGTGCTATTGCTTCAGCCCCACTCCCACTCATATTTATTCACTTATTCCCACCCATTCACATGCTTACACTCATTTATTTATACATATATGTACTCATGAGTGGGATGGTACCCGATTCTCTTACATTTTTGGTACAATTTCCAGTTTTGAAAAAGTGCTTTCTCAAGTCCATGTTTGGGGTCCATGGAGTCCCAAGTTAGGGATCTGGGAAATGGGACACAAAACTTCTTGAAGCAGGGTTGGGGGCAAGATTCAGGGTATACCGAGTTTCATGGTGACCACCAGCATTCTGAGTCAGAGGTAAAGGCTACCTTCCTTTGCGTTTGCTGGACTCCACAGAGCTGGACACTAAGTGTAGGACTTTGATCCAGTACACACACTCGGTCCTTCCCTCCCAAAATGACAGTGGACCACATTCGTCGCACAACTCCGGCCACCTGGCCTCCAGCACAGGCAGAAGAAGGTGCAGCAGCTGGTGGGAGATTTGGTGCATTCCCAGACATAGTTCCCATGATCCCCCTGGCCAGGCCAAGTGTTGAAGATGTGAAGGGTCAGGCCCATCCCCAGGCATGCTCCCTTGGACTGAGGAGCTTCTGTACCAGCTTCTGTGGGGTCTAATTTGCTGCACAACTATGATGAGCCACTTTCCCCCTCATGACTATGGGTTCTCCAACAAGAGACCACCCAGTGCTTCTCAATGGGCTGTTTATCTCTGGGATAGCCAGTCCTCTAGTTAAGTCCTTCAAACCCTGACCACTTAGTGCCAGAGAGAGTCTCTGTCACTGGGTAACTTAACTGTCCCACCTGTTTCCAAACCACCTCTAGATTTCAGACTTTTAAGGTCTCTGAGAACCTAGTCAAGCCCCTGTGTTTCTGGAACATTGTGAATGTGTGAGTTGAATGAATATGGAAATGAGTAAGTGGGTGAATCATTGAGTAAATGAGTCTGCATTTGTGATTAGTATGAGTAAATGGTCAAACGAATGAGTATGCATGAATCTGAGTGAGTGAACGTATGTGATGGATGAATTAGTATTGTGAGTAAATGGGAACCTGGAAATGGGTTATGCGGGTGAATAGAGTTTATGAGTGAGTAAGTTGTATGTGTGACTCAGGTAAAGATTGGGTGAGTTTGTGAGTGTAAAAATGAGTGGAGATTATGCATGGAAGTAGAATGCTTGAATGTGAATAGTATGCAAATACATGTGTCTACTGGATACAAGAGTATGTGAATTTGTACAAGTGTATGAATGAATTTATGAATAAATAAGTGTGAGTAAGAGGATGAGTGAGTGGGAAGTAATTGAGAGTGGGAGAATGTGAGTGGTGACTGAATGAGAATGTGAATTTAAATAAATGAGGGGCTGAAAAGATAGCATGGAGATAAGGCGTTTGACTTTCATGCAGAAGGTTGGTGGTTTGAATCCGGGCATCCCACACGGTCCCCTGAGCCTGCCAGGAGCGATTTCTGAGCGTAGAGCCAGGAGGAACCCCTGAGCGCTGCCGGGTGTGACCCAAAAACAACAACAACAAATGTATAAATAAATGAGTGTGAGCATGTGAATACACGTGTAGCAATAAGTGAATTAAAATGATCGTGTGTGTGTGTGTGTGTGTGTGTGTGTGTGTGTGAATGATTATGCATGGGTGAATGAGTGTTGTGAATATGAATGGAAGTGATGGGTAATGAATCTGAGCGTGGATGAGTGTGAGTGGCCGAATGAGTACAGTATGTACCGTGAATAGACATTCATTCATGTGTGGACTGGGTGACCAGGCTTAACACACACTGACTCAACCTTGCCAAGGAGCAGAGTCTAGTAGATCTAGTGAAGGAGAGAGAAATGATGACAAGAGTTGTTCCATAGAGAATCTGGTGTCCAGGCTTGAAAGGAACTCCTGGGGGTGGAGAATGGAGAATATTGGAGACCAGATAGATAGCCCCTAGATAGGGGCCTTGACAACCCTCTCAGAAAGTGTGGCAATGGAATTGAGAATTTACCCGGTGTTGTTAGCTGGACTTGAACCACCCGAAGTGCTCCCTTTCCTAGGAGACTTCGCTTTTTTTTTTTTACATATGGGTTTTATCTGTCCCTAATGAGCAGAGCCAACAAGACTCCCTTACTTTAGTCTCAGGGTAACCTTGGGAACTTAGCAGGCAGGCTGGAATCTCACTCCTGCTGATACTGGATGAAAGGAAGAGGATTGTGGGGACCTGCGCCTTCAGCCCCCACCGGCCCAGCCCCAGGTTGGTCCTGCTGGGTGGCCCTATGCAGTATCCTGAGTTGAGGCCAGGGTTCAGCCTGGCCCTCAGACTGCTGAACTCTGTGGGTGTGACGCTGTGTGGCTGTGAGTTTGGCTCTGACATGAGGAAAGCCGGAAGCAGGGTGCTTCTGGGCCACCGAGGCTCCCAGGAGAAGTGTGGGGGCTGCTGAGCTTCCTGCAGCGGCACCTCCCCTCCCCAACCCCACCCCCCCAGCCCTGCACACTCATCTGAGGCAGCCCAGTGCCCAGCCCTGGCGGGGAGGAAATGCCAGCCGTGTTTCTCTAAGCCTCATGCGGCCTCCCTAGGGACTCTGCAAGGCTGCTTCCTCCGAGGCCATAGCGGTGTGCGGCCTGCTCTGCCAGGCGGGCCTCTGAGAGTGCCTGTGACTCAGGGCTCAGTCAGGAGGAGGCAGAATGTCATGTCAGTGCTATTCAGGGGGCACAGGGAGTCTCTTTCTTCTATTTATAGGCAGCAACAGGCCCAGGCTGGGGGTGGAGTGGGGAATATGACCGAAATGACTGGGATGGCCAATGGCCAGAGGAGCAGGGAACCATGTGCTGGACTCAGTGAAAAGAGGCCACGCTTTCCTCTATACCTGCCCTTTGGGGTTCCCAGATAAGGAGTGAACCCACCCAACTACTGCATCACTCCAAAATGGGCCAGGCTCGAGGCAGGACAGAACAAGGACCCCAAAACTAGTGTGGAAAGGGGGAGGAAGGTCAGGAAGGGAGTATCCAGAATCCTGACACCCTAAAGTTTCACCCCGAAGAAGTTCCTCTCTCCTCTTGGTGAATGAGGGTCCTGATTTCCTTATCAAAGATTCCAGTACATCCCCCTACCCCGCCTTTAGTTTTTAAATGGCCAAGCTGCTTTCTGGTTCTTGCAAAGCTGAGATTTGCTACTCACAACAAGTTCACTGTGTTACTACACTCCGCAGTTCAGGAGCACAGAGCTTTGGGGACAGGCGCCACTGGGTTCTTCTGGGCTGGTAAACAAGTAAACAAAGGTAAACAAAGAAAGCAAAAAGAGATTTTAATAGTATGTACCCCCCTCCCACATGATCTTAGTGTCCAACCGCCTTAGGGAAGAGATGTGAAGGTGAAGTGTGGGGCAGGAAGAAAGGGTGGTTGAGAGGGCACCCAAGGGGCCAGTGCAGAGGTAGCACAGGACCAGCCTGGGAGCCCCCTTCCATGTGGGTCAGCTAAGGAAATGCGATTTCCCTGGGGTGACACTGATAAAGCGACTTTCCTTTCTATGTGTGATCCTCTCCTACAAACCTATGCCCTGCTACCAGAGTCTCACCTCATTCACAAGATCATCCTGATGCCAAAGAGGCCTGTTTTGGGGAGGCAGACTTTTTTTTTTTTTTTTTTTTTATGGTGTGGTGGTGGTGGTGGGGGAGGAAAGCCTAAAGTTGTTTTTGTTTATTTTGTTGTTTTTGGTTTTTGGGTCATACCCGGCAACGCTCAGGGGTTCCTCCTGGCTCTAGCTCAGAAATCGCCCCTGTCAGGCTCGGGGGACCCTATGGGATGCCGGGATTTGAACCACCATCCTTCTGCATGCAAGGCAAATGTTTTACCTTCCTGCTATCTCTCTGGCCCTGAGGAGGCAGATTTTTTACTTTCTACATTTTTTTTTTTTTTTTTTTTTGGTTTTTGGGCCACACCAGGCGGCACTCAGGGGCTACTCCCAATTCTGCATGCAAAAATTGCTTCTGGCAGGCTTGGGGGAATCATATGGGATGCCAGGGATCAGAGGACAGATGACAATCACATGGCCATTGTGGTTTGTCCCACCTCTATGGAGTACACACCCTGTAGTGACTGCCCACTTGAGACTGAGAGAAAGAGGGTGGAGGGGAAGGAGAGAGAGAGAGAGAGAGAGAGAGAGAGAGAGAGAGAGAGAGAGAGAGAGAGAGAGAGAGAGATTGAGAGAGAGAGATGGGGGTTGGGGGAGGCCAGGGTTCAAGAAAGAGAGAAGAATAGATACAAAGCCTCTCTGATGCTTTATCTCTGCCCACCCCCACCCCCCAGACCATCAGGCTCTGCTCTGGTCATTATCCTGCCCTCCCCCAAGGCCCAATTTTTCCTTTTATGCCCAGCATGACAAGGGGTGTGTGTGTCCAGGTGGCATGTCCAGGTTCAATTGTCATTATAATGTCCAAGTCCAGCTGCCGTAAGTCAACAGATACCCCGTGACCCCAGGGTTGACTCTGTATCTCTGATGAAACAGAAGGATCTTTTTTTCCCTTTGCACCATGGTTGAGGTGCTCACACTCTAGGTTATTGGGGGTCCCCGTGGACTCTATTTTGTTCACAAACATGCATGCTAGGGGGACACTGGACCATGGAATTCACCAGGGCTCACTTGCATTTTGGTGACAGTGTTTGCACACACTCTGTGTTTGCACACAGAGATCACACCCAGTGATGCTCAGGGGTTACTTTTGCCTCTGCACTCAGGAATTACTTCTGGTGACCATAAGGGATGCTGGGGACCAAGCCCAGTTGGCCTCGTGCAAGGCAGGCACCTTACCCACTGTACTATCTCTCTGGCCTCTTCAGTGTTGTTTTTGTTTTACTGAGCTTAGATGGCCTCTATATTATTTTCCCATCTAAATTGATGTGCTCCTACTGGGGTGTCAATATTGAGGGATTTGAAGATCTAAGAACTCCAGGATCTTTTGGAACTAGGCTAATGAGCTTATGTGGGGTAGCTGTGGGATGTGGATGTGACTGCAGAAGGAGATGGGGGAGGCTACCCATCTCCACTTCAAGAAGTTTTTCTGTGCCTTGCGTTTATTTCCTGCACTATGCAAGCATGGATAAAGGTCATGTTTTCCCTATGACCCTGGCCTACTTCCCCTCAAAATCATCCCCTGCCACCCGCTTGCTAATCAGTAGATCTATTGTCCTTCTGCCTATACCCCATTCCCATCAGCCTCAGATGGAGCTGCCCTTGCAGAGATGCCTTAGCCTGGGGAAACTGGACAATTCCAACTAGGAGGAGGTGCTACTTCCGGACAGACTGCCAGGCTGGGAGCCAGGACATGAGCTGCCGCGTCTTGGTCCTCAGATCCTTCCAGGGAACCAGTTTTCTCAACAGAGCCTTCTACATGAACCTGCTGGGCTGCACTCAGAGGCATAGAGGATAAAGCCCCACCCCACAACCCCCTCATTTGTATTCAATGAAGCCACTCCCTAAAGCCAAGTTTGACCTTTCTCCAGGGTTGCTGACTTTCCTGGACCATCATGTCCAGCCCTGACCACAGGCAGGAGCCTGCTCCTATCCTGCCTGGAATGACCTGACTGCAAAGCAGCTGCACCTGACAGAAGTGACACAGACACAGAAGGGCTCAGAAGGGACAGGAGGGGATGGTCAGGGTCAAGGTTTTTGGAGTCAACACAAGGTGGATTCCCAATGCTTCGCACTTCAGAGGTTCCCCTCCATTCTAGCTTCTTCCCTGGATGCTTGCTTCTTCTCCCCACAGTTCTCTCTTCTACACACATCACAGAAACCTTGAAAATATGCTGGGATTGGAAGTGGGTGGGGGCTTGGGGTGGTCTGCAGCAAAGTGGAACTGGGGTGGGCCACTCTGATTCTCTGAGTGAAGGAGAACTTGAAGTAGAGAGGGAGGAGTGTGATGGGAAAAGGGTCCCACAGGTAACACTTTTCAAATGTAGGTGAGATCACAGTCCTGGAGTGCAAAATGTAGGGTGGTGGTGGGGGGCTGACTAGGGAGGGGCATGACTTATGCCTGGGTTTAGGAGGGCATAACCAGCAATGCACAGGCAGACACAGGGAACTATGAGGTGCTAGAGATCGAACCTGGGTAATTGCACACAAGGCAAATGCTGTAATATAGTACTATAGTACCTGTTGTACTATCTCTTCTGCAGGCAACCAGAGCCCTTAAAGGGCTTGAAGGATGCAGTATAGAAAGTTCCCTCTGGTTTTAGGGTTGAGAAACTGATGGAGACAAGTCTGTTCAAGACTTCAAGGTGAGAAGTGACAGAAGACTGAGCACCTGGAAGTGGTACAGGGAAGGGAAATGGAGAGCAATGTGGTGGCTGGGAGGATGTGTTGGATGCTAGTGTGTTGGAGCTCTTGGATGCTGTCTCCTTGATGTCATCCCCAGGAGATGGGGTGCTATCCCCCAGGGGATGATGATTCAGCCCCCAGTGAGAGGGATTGGGGTGATCAGTGTGGGGAGAGAAGAGCCCCTGAGGAGGCCAGAGATTGAGCCTAGAGACATCCAGTCAGTGATATCAGCTCCCTGGGTGCAGAATGGGTCAGTGTGTATTTAGCCCAAGGTAAACAGCTCGGCTGAACTAAGCACTCATTATCCCACTGTGTGCTCAACTGAGGCTCCTTAACTACTGGTTTCCTGAGATTCCAAGGTCCTGGTGCAAGAGGAGAGACACTCTGCTTGTCTTTGGATCCTTCCCTTTGTGCTTCTGGACCTTGGCCTGTGAGAAGTGTATTGTAAAGACTAGGAATGCTTGAGAGCCTGGGAGTAGAAGGAAAGGAGCTTGAGTCATTAAAACTCAAGCCAGGGCCAGACAATAACGCAGCAATAGGGCGTTTGCCTTGCACATGGCTGATCCTGGACAGACCTAAATTTGATTCCTGGCGTCCCATATGGTCCTTCAAAGCCAGGAGCGATTTCTGAGCGCATAGCCTGGAATAACCCCTGCACATCACCGGGTGTGACCCAAAAAACAAAATAAAATAAAACTCAATCTGGATACCTCCCCAGAGGAGCCTAGAAGAGCTTCCAGTTTGACCCTTGAATCTGCAGATGGGCAAACTGAGGCTAGAGTTCAACTGAAATACCTAGCATCATTGATACTGTTAAAGAAGCCAGAGCAGGACCCAGGACACGTGCTGCTGGGGTCATTGTTCTTCCCAACATAAACACGGAGGAATGGGATGGCTCCAGGATGGAAAGAAAGGGAGTCAGCCTATTTCTCAGTCTATGTTTTGAGAAAGAAAAAAAGAAGCTGCTGGAATGATAGCATAGCGGGTAGGGTATTTACCTTGCACGTGGCTGACCTGAGTTCAGTCCCTGGCATCCCATATGATCCCTTAGCCTGCCAGGATTGGCTCCTGAGCACACAACCAAGAATAACCCCTGAGCACAGCCAGGTATGGCCCAAAAAACAAAAAAAAAAAAGAAAAGAAAAATAAAGAGAGCTGGGAGATGGCTGTGGAGCTAAAGCACCAGCCTTGCAAGTAGGTAAGGTTGGAAGTTTGGTCCCAGAATTTGTTTCATGTGCAGCACGATCCTGTCAGTGCCACAATTAGAACTTAGCATTATGGCACTGTGGTTTATAGCCACTTGTGTGCAAGCACTGCAACCAAAGGGTGTGACTGCCAATGAACTTGTGTATGTACCCCAGTGACTCCCTGAGGACCCCAGTCTAGAATATTCTATTTGTTATCACAACATTCACAACATTAGTAGAGGGAAGGGAATTGTCGAGGACAAACAGAATAAAAACCTGGCCTCCCCACTCCTATTCTTCCCAACATCTGTGGAATTCAGAAGGTCTGAGATCTAGCTGGTGGCTCAGGAACCCTCCCTGCTGATGCACTGACCTGACTCTTGACACACATGTTTCAGCCTCCCCCCCCAACACTGTCCCCCCACCTTGCTTTATTCATGACATTGATGATCATGCTCTCTGGCATCCTATTCACCATCTTTGAGAGAAATCATGAGCAAGAGTTTGTGGAGCAGAATCTTGGTAGCATTTTCCTTTACAAGACAAAATTTTATTTTGCAAGTGACAATATTTATAAACATTGGGGGAAAAACAACACATTAAGAAAAAATTGGGGCCGGGTAGGTGGCGCTGGAGGTAAGGTGTCTGCCTTGCAAGCGCTAGCCAAGGAAGGACCGCGGTTCGATCCCCCGGCGTCCCATATGGTCCCCCCAAGCCAGGGGCGATTTCTGAGCACATAGCCAGGAGTAACCCCTGAGCGTCAAACGGGTGTGGCCCAAAAACCAAAAAAAAAAAAAAAAGAAAAAAGCAAATATCAATATCAACATCTTTAAGTCTTGAATATGTATTTTTATCTACTGTAAATATTTTTGTTTTGTTTTGGGGCCACACCCAGCAGTGCTCAGGGGTTACTCCTGGAACTGCACCCAGGAATCACTCCCGGCAGGCTCGGGGGACCATATGGGATGCTGAGGATCAACCCTGGGTCAGCTGTATACAAGGCAAATGCCCTAACTGCTGTGCTATCCCTCCAGCACCAATGATCTTTAACATTAATTCCATTATATAAATTAAATAATCTAACAATCGATTGGTCAAGTTATGGTACATATGTGCTTATGTATGTAAATTTATATACACATGTTTATAAATGTGTATATAGATACTTGTCCATAATTCTGTAGTTATGTATAAATATATATGCATAAATATTTATGCACAAATATATACATGCACATACTATGCACACATGTATAATACATATATGTATACACATGTAGAATGTGTGTATCTGAATGCTCTCATATACATACTACACTTACCACCACAGGAATATTTGTTTTGACAACCACAGTCAGATCATGCTATTCCAACACAGGGTTTGTTCTCACTCAGCAAATATGTGCTCGCCACTTATTGCATCAACAAAAATCTGTCACTGCTTTTCACCGTTACCTGATTTTTGACTATATGACTGTGCTGCCTTCTAAGTCAACAGTGGGACAATGACGTGGTTTCCCGTTTTTGAAACAATGCTGTCTTATAAATTCTTCTTTGCCCACTTACTTGGCTATTTTCGGGGTGGGTGAATTCCTGGAGGTGAAGTGGCTGGGTCAGAGGGTGTGCACATTTCTAAGGCTCGTGGTACATATTTGCGGCCACTCTTCATACCAGACCCTTTTCTCTCTTGCTCTTTAGCATTAGCTCAAGGACAAATAAATTTAGGCAGTGAATCTGCTATTTGTAATTCTCTAGGCTACTTCTTTCCATTAATATGTGTGATTGAAAAAATGACTTTAGTTTCCATTTTTAAAATGCAAAGCATATTCTCCCGGCTGCTCCAGTGCACCTGGCTCTTCCTAATAGTATTTAGAATTGGGTTAAATGCTTTTTAAACCCCTTCTAGAGCAAAAAGACCTGAGAATTAAGTTGAAGGCAGCATCATCATTTCTCTGAAGCTCAGTTTGCTCATCTGTAAATTGGAGAAATTTGCAGTACTTGGAAGGATTTTCCCGTGGAAGAAAGGGACTACTAGTTCAGTAGCCAGTTCAGGAGAAATTGTCTTCTACCGGTCTCAGAAATTGTCTTCTACCTTTACAGCACACTGACTGGGGCTGTCAGTGTATAATGGGCTCTTCTGGACCAGATTCTGGTCTTGGTCATGTGGTCCTCAGGGACCCTGAGTCCAGCAATTTCCCTATCCCCCACATGGCAATCACCCAAGGTTAATCATTCTGATAAACAGCACCCAGATTTGTGCCACCTTAAAAGGCCCTTGAGATTTGAGAAGGACACCAAACAAGAGAACAGAACATTAGAGAAAATTGCAGTCTAAAATAGACAAATAATTTTCATTTCATCCTTACTTCTCTGTTCCACTTTATATGTCTCTTTGCTGTCCCTTTCACTACAGAAGCCAAGCATTAGGGTGATATTATTCTTATAAATTCTTAGGATGGATTATGTAATAATCTAGATAGGAAACTTAAAATGAAAGACAACTGCTGGGTAAAAACACAGAAGTTTTGGCCACTTTTTTTTAAAGAGACAAACCCAGAATATTCCTCCTTCCTCTCAACTCTCAGCTGATTGGCCCCATTTCTTAGGGTTTCCTGAGAGTGAAAGGTTTGGTTTGACTAGCATAATTTTCCAGATGGTCAGACTGCTTGGGCTGCTGACCAAAAAAAAAAAAATCCACATTTCATTTTTTGTTTGGTTTTGAGGCCATACCTTGTCATGCTCAAGGCTTGCTCCTGGCACTGCACTCAGGGATCACTCCTGGTGGGCTCAGGGAACCTTATGGGGTTCTAGGGTTTGAACCTGGTCCACTACATGAACATTTTCCCCTATTCTATCTCTCCATTCCATTCCCTGTTCCCACAAAAATTCACTTTGGAATAGGATTTTCCAAATGTATATTCATATATTTACAAATGTACTTTATTACTCAGAACAATTGGTTCTTAGGGCTGGAGAACTAGTGCAGCAGCTAGGGCACTTATCATGCTTGTGGCCAATCTATGTTCAATATCTGACACCACATATGGCTCCCCATCCTTAACAAGAATGATTCTTTTTTTTGGTTTGTTTTTTGGGCCACACTTGGTGACGCTCAGAAGTTTCTGGCTATGCACTCGAAAATTGCTCCTGGCTTGGAGGACCATATGGGACACCAGGGGATCAAACCGCGGTTCATCCTAGGCTAGTGCTTGCAAGGCAGAGGCCTTATCTCTAATGCCACCTCTCCGGCCCTCTTTTTTTTTTTTAATATTTTTTATTTATTGAAGAAAATGCATCACATACTTGACATAACTGATCATAATGCAATTGCTTCAGGAAGACCAATAGCAACATGATTAAAAATAATAGAAAATTGAAAGAAAAACTAAAGAGATGGGAGAGAAAGGAAAGAAAATGTTCAGTGGCAAGTATATTTTTGAAAATTATTGAATCACCAATGAACTATTAAAGCACTAGCAGAAAGTTTAGTAAGCTCTCTTTTTTTTAAAAGGATAAGAGTTTAAAAAAATACAATAAAAACAGTGTGAGTGGCAATTGTTATTGTTTGCATGGGCCCAGAAAAATATGGGGGAAATGGAAGGAAAAAGCCTTGGCATAAATACAAGAACTTACCCCTGAATTTTTCTGACCTAAGACCTACTCTGGGCTCAAGGCATACTAGGTTGTCTAACCCCTGAGTCATTCTCTGTGGTCCCGGTAAAATTTTTTGCAGATTTGCTGTTGTTGATGTCAGGTTTCTATAGTTAAAGGTTCTGGTTTCTGTGCATCTTCTTCATCAAAGTCAGGATGATGTTGAGCGTCCTCTAGTTTTACCTCACCATTAGCGAGCAATGCAGAGAGCCCTGCCCTGCAAGCAGATTGTTGCTGTTGCTAAGTCATCTGGTTGTTAAGAGAACCCTCTTTGGAGTAAGTGAATGCCAGGGCAATGGTAGGGTCTTTCCTGGTAGAGGTTTGCTTCCTGGTGATGTTATAATTGTGACAATTATGTTATAATGTGACAACTGTGGTTGTTTCTGTAGATGACATCCATGGTTCAGAGGTGAATGGGCAATGCCTGTTTTTATGAGGTCTGAGCCAAGTCATTATGACCATGTTCAAAGTGTAAGGCCCCACTGAATTACAAAATTTGTGTTCCTATCTCTATTAGATAAGAACTTGTTTGCATATGTAATATTTTCCCATTTTAATGTGCCTATGCAAAAGGGGGACAATACCACAAGGTTATTATTGGTGCATATGGGGGCCGAGGGAACAAGTTCAACAATCCTGGTAACTTGGCTCTAACATGAACTCTAAACAGAGAGGCTCTTCTGCCAGAATTCCCTATTGAACAGATCGCAAACAAACAAATAAAACAACAACAAAACAATGGGCGAAATTATCACTATATAAGAAGATATTCAGGGGCCGGCGAGGTGGCGCTAGAGGTAAGGTGTTTGCCTTGCAAGCACTAGCCAAGGAAGGACCTCGGTTCGATCCCCCGGTGTCCCATATGGTCCCCCAAGCCAGGGTCAATTTCTGAGTGCTTAACCAGGAGTATCCCCTGCGCATCAAATGGGTGTGGCCTGAAAAAAAAAAGAAGATATTCAGTAAGAGTTTTAGCTGTTAAGAGAATACATCTAAGATACTCAAAAGACATATACATATCCCTTTTATGTGCTTAGAAATAGTCAGTGGAGTGTTAAGTCTGGGACACCAATAAGAATGATTCTTATACACAGAGTCAAGAATGGCCCCAAACAAACAAAGAAGCAAAACAAGTGACCCCAATCATTCTTTTTTGTTTGTTTGTTTGTTTGTTTGTTTGGGCCACACCCATTTGATGCTCAGGGGTTACTCCTGGCTAAGTGCTCAGAAATTGCCCCTGGCTTGGGAGGACCATATGGGACGCCGGGGGATCGAACCATGGTCGTGATCTTTCCTTGGCTAGTGCTTACAAGGCAGGTACCTTACCTCTAGCACCACCTCACCGGCCCCCACTCTTTTTGGCTGGGGGCACATCTAGCAATTAGTTGACATAGAGGAAGCAAACCTCTATCAGGGTTACTGCTGGCTTTATGCTCAGAGATCCCTCTTGGCAGTGCTTAGGGGACCACATACATAATGAAAAGGATCAAACCCAGATTGATCGCAAAAAAAGGCAAGTGCCCTTCCTGGGGTATTATCACTCTACCCCACCCCACCCTAGTCATCCTTAAAATTAGAAAAATGGGATCAACACAATTATAGAGGTAGAAAATTACAGAAATTTTCAACCTTAGCATGAACTGGTCTTCTTCTGGGACTCTGGGAGTCCAGGGACTGGAGCAATAGCACAGTGGTAAGGCGTTTGCCTTGCACATAGCCAACACAGGATGGACCCCAGTTTGAATCCCAGCATCCCATATGGTCCTCCAAGTCTGCCAGAATCAACTTCTGAATGCAGAACCAGGAGTGACTCCTGAGTGCCACTGCTGGGTGTGACCCCCCCACCCAAAAAGCAATAAATAAATAAAAATTAGGGAGCCCAGGGGCTGGAGTGATAGCACAGTGGTAAGGCATTTGTCTTGCATGTGGCCAACACAGGATGGACTCAGGTTCAAATCCCAGCATTCCAGATGGTCCCCCAAGTCTGCCAGGAGTGAATCCTGAGCGCAGAGCCAGGAGTAACCCCTGAGCGCTGCCAGGTGTGACTCAAACCAAAAGCCAAAGTAACATAAAATAAAATAGGGAGTCCAGTAAAAATCTCAATCCTGATCTCAGACCAGGAGGAGGAGCCAGTATTGAAGCACTGACTACAGGTGAATGGAGGGCCTAGGACATTGCTCTTCCACTGGTTCTTTTTTTTTTGTTTTGTTTTGTTTTTTGTTTTTTTTTTGGGCCACACCCGTTTGACACTCAGGAGTTACTCCTGGCTATGTGCTCAGAAATCGCCCCTGGCTTGGGGGGACCATATGGGACGCCGGGGGATCGAACCACGGTCTGTTCCTTGGCTAGTGCTTGTAAGGCAGACACCTTACCTCTAGCGCCACCTTCCCGGCCCCTCTTCCACTGGTTCTTTAGGCAGCATCTCACCCTTCACAGTTCCTATCCACTGTGATAAAGGCCATGAACAAGCTAGTGTGAGAATCATTCTGTCCTGTGTGTGGCTTGAGGGTTCCTGCGGTTATTATATTTGGAGAGATTCTGGGGTAAGGGCTGGACTAGACAAGAAAGCATATTAGCTATTAAATGATTCCTGCTATCCAGCAGATGAGAGTGAACAGCCTGTGTATCTAAGATCTATTATTCCTGGATTAGGACATGTTTATGGTCCATAATAAGCCTCAGTGACATAATAATGATAATGACACCAGATTTGTTGTGTTGAAAAATTGAGATGATCTATGCAAGTATTAGCTTGCAACCTGTAAATTTTTGTACAGATGTTTGTTATTAAAATAATAGCTTTGGGGCTGTAGAGATAGTACTGTAGGTAGGACACTTGCTTTGTATGCAGTTGACCTGAATTCTATCCAGAACACCCCGATATAATTCCCTAACCCCAACAGTAGTGATCCTTGAGCACAGAGCCAGGAGGAGTAAGTAAACCCTGGGCATGACTGTGTGTACCCACCCAAAAAATAAAAGAAAAAAATTAAAATAATAGTTTGGTTTTTAGTTCAAGGAATATTTAATTCAAAGAACATTTATTTCAGTATTATGTCTTCAAGACTTTTCAAGGTAGACCCAGGAATAACTAGTGGCCTGCCCAGATTGGAATGAAAAGGGGGTCTCTGGGTCCAAATAAATTATTGGATTGGGAAGCATTTGAGACTGGAGGGATGGAAAAATGAACCATTAGTGTTAAACAGAATTCTTTATCTTCAATCTTAGGAGGGAAATAGTAGGATAAAGGCAATAAATGGCATCCTGAAATCTAGAGTATTTCTTGCCCCCCCTCCCCCACGTCCAGCCAGAATCTATGGACCATAACCTCTCTGCTTTCAGGCTGAATTTTATCTAAGACACCCTTAGATAAAATTGTACCCTTTCTCCTTCCTTTTTTCTCCATCCTTCATCTATTCCTCACTCTATCATCCACCCCCATCTCCTTCTCTTTCACTTACCCTCTCTCCCTCCATCCACCCCATTCCTCCTCTCTCTCCCTTTTTCCCTCTCTTCCTCCCCCATCCATTTATTTTTACACACACACATACATATATATTTATCCACCCACCTTTTCCTCAGTCTGGGCAACCATCAATTGAGCTACCTATATCCCGTGAGCATTAACCACGAACATTTTAGGTTGGGACTACTGTGTGTGCTCCACTAAGAGCAATAATAATATAGATATCATCTACACCTTGTATAGATTTACCATGCACAGGTAAACAAGAGACAGCAACTTTGCTAATATGGGTCATTCTGAAGGGTGAGGTAGAGTGGGTGGGAGTCAACAGATATGATTGAACAAGATTACCTCGATTTTTCTTAAATAAATAAAAAACTTAAGGGCTGAAGAGAGTACAATGGGCAGGGTACTTATTTAGCATGTAACCAACCCAAGTTTTATCCCAAGCATCCCATATGATCTCCCAAGCTCATAAAAAGTGATCCTTGAGAGCAAAGGTAGGAATAATCCCTGAGCACAGTGGGTATGGCCTAAATCAAATAAAATAAAATCTGTACTTTATTATTATTATTATTATTATTATTATTATTATTATTATTATTATTATTATTATTTCTGCTTTTGGGCTCTACCCTGCAGTGCTCATGGGTTACTCCTGGCTCTGCATTCAGAAATAGCTCCTAACAGACTCTGGGACTATATGGGATGCTGGGAATCAAACCTGGGTCCATCCTGAGTTGACTGCTTGCAAGGCAAATGCCCTACCGCTGTGCTATTGTTCCAGCCCCCTAAAATCTGTACTTTATAGGAACAATCCCTGGTAGGACTTGGTATCCCAGCGCTACTCCTTGCAATGCTCAGCCCAGTATTTGTTCTAAGTAACCAGAAGTTTGGGTGTGGGAGAGAAATGCTGAAGCAATGCGGAAGATTGAATTTTGAACTCAGGCCATCACACATGTTAGGTATGTGCACCCATCTTTTGAAACCTACAAGATCGTATTATATAGTGCTACATTTTAAAAAGAAACTCAGATAGAGTAATATATAAGACAATTCTATGCAGAGAACAGTTTGGGTGCCTAATTTGGGTAGAATGACCAGGAAAGATAACAGTTGAAGGAAGGTTTGCCTGACATAGCATGTTCTGAATCTAGAGAAGATTAGTGCAGATTTAGGAACCAAATGAACACCAGGGTGGTTAGAGTTTGTGTGGCAAAGATGGTGGTAAGAGAGGAAGATTTTGGGGGCATAAGCAATGCAATCCACAATGAATGCCATTACTGTATGGAGATGAAGAAGGCAGAGAAAAGAGAAGGCTGGGGAAGGGAATGGAAAGCTCACCTTCTGAAGCTGACATTCAAGTGGAAAGAGGGAGTAGGCTGCCTCAGCTAGTCATATAAATCTCAGAGGCCAGGGTGGAGGAGTAAATTTGGGAGTTCAGGTAAACATGGGGCTTTCTCATCCAATATTCACATCCCCTTTCATGTTCCTTTCAAATATCTTCCTGATAACGTTCCTGCGTTTGCATCTCTCATGAGCTGACTAAATCAACCTTTTATTTATTTATTTATTTATTTATTTATTTATTTTTATTTTTGGGCCACACCTGGTGGCGCTCAGGGGTTACTCCTGGTTCTGCACTCAGAAGTCTCTCCTGGCATGCTTGGGGGACCATATGGGATGCCGGAAATCTAACCTGGGTCTGTCCCAGGTCAGCCATGTGTGAGGCAAACACCTTACTGCTGTGCTATCTCCCTGGCCGCGGATAAATCTACCTTAATGTAACAATGAGACATATCTTTCTATGGTCAGTAACTGATATTAGAATAGGTATTTGTCCCAATTCAGGACAATGCGACTGAAAAAGACAAGTGCCATGGCCATCTGAATCTTTTGAGAGCATTCTGGAAGAACTCTCCTTTCTCACTGAAAATGAAGAATATGGACACTTTTGGGAGTCATATTGTAGCCCTCAGGTCAGCTTTATGTCAGATTATGAAACATTGAAACAATGAAAAAGTGTTTTAGAAAGGGTAAAAGTCCTTACAATGAGCTACAGAAACTCACCCCCCCCCTTTTTTTTTGGTTTTTGGGCCACACCCGGCGGTGCTCAGGGGTTACTCCTGGCTGTCTGCTCAGAAATAGCTCCTGGCAGGCATGGAGGACCATATGGGACACCGGGATTTGAACCAACCACCTTAGGTCCTGGATGGGCTGCTTGCAAGGCAAACGCCGCTGTGCTATCTCTCCGGGCCCAGAAACTCACCCTTTAAAAAAAAAAATTTTTTTTTTTGACACAAGAATCCATCCCGGGGCCAGCGAGGTGGCGCTTGCAAGCGCTAGCCAAGGAAGGACCACGGTTTGATCCCCCGACGTCCCATATGGTCCCCCCAAGCCAGGGGCAATTTCTGAGCGCTTAGCCAGGAGTAACCCCTGAGCATCAAACAGGTGTGGCCCAAAAAAACAAAAAAAAAGAATCCACCCCATCATCTTAATCCAATTTTCTCAGCTTGGGTGACTTGCAGTTGAATACTATTCAACCAATAATTGCCACAGGGCTAGGATGGACAGAGATGGGCAAAGAAGTAGGCGAACCCAACGCAAATTACTGAATGTTGTATGAAGAAAGGAGCCTGTGATCCTATACTCAGATCCTGGAAGGTTCTGGAATAGTTTGGATCTCTCTCTATCTCTCTCTTTGTCTCTCTCTGTCTCTGTGTCTGTGTCTCTCTCTTCCCCTCTCTCTGTCTCTGTCTCTGTCTCTCCCTCTCTCTCTCTCTCTCTCTCTCTCTCTCTCTCTCTCTCTCTCTCTCTCTCTCTCACACACACACACACACACACACACACACACACAATTTATGGGCTACACACATGGTGTTCAAGTTGTACTCTCCGCTGACTCTAAACTCAGGAATCATCCCTGGAGGGCTCGTGATGCCAGGAATTGAACCTGGGTTGGCCACATGCAGGGCAAGCATTCTATGATATTACCTCCCCTGCCCCTAGACTGAATCTATTCTGTAGAGAGGAAGAAGATGCTGGGAAAGTTCATCAGTTTGCTTGGTGCCACTGACTAACTGAAGTTTTGTGGGCAATTTAACCTCTCTGAACCTAAGTTCCCAGTGGCAAATAAAAGGGAGTAATAAAACCCAAATCAAAGAGCTGCGTGTGGGCCTATGGGTCTAAGAACTATGTGCTAAGACCTGATTTCCTCTGCTGTCCTTTTGCTTTATGCCTGGTGGCATGAGCTGCTCCCTCAATGCCTGCCCAGGACACTGAGTCAATTGATGATGAAACTGAAAACAGTGAAGTGCCTCCTCAAATGACCTGGTCTTCATTTGAGAAGCAGGTGATAACCAGGCACTTTTGTTCATCCTTTTCGGGACTCTATCACATTTTTGCATGAAAATAGATGCTCTAATTAGAGGAGGCAGAAACTTGTGTTTCAGCCTGGGAGCTGCTAAGCAATGACTCACAAAGGACAGGAAGCTGTTTCCAACAGGGGGCACCCCAGTGGGACTTTACACCCTGCAGAGACATTCCAGGGGTGCAGCTCACAGGTGGGAAACACACAGAGCTTTTCCTTGTCAGGATTGTGAGTTATAGGGACTGAATAGCCTCAAGAACCCTGATGCAGGGTTCATACAGGGAATGCCACCCTCCCCTGCTCCTAAAAGGGAGATAGTGAGGCACCCCTGGCCATTGTCAGGCATCCTGTTATCTAGGAAGGGAACAAATTTCTATTATCTTACAAAGGGAACATTTTCAAGCTCCAGCTTGCCTGTGACCTGAACAAGACATTTAATGCCTCTGTACTTCTGTCCTTTCACCTATAAAATAAGACATAAGGATAGTAATGTTTGTTTCTGGGCATTGGTATATGGCTGACAGGAATGCAAAAATGGTATACCACTGTTGAGAGGAATTTAGTTATATCTAGTAAAGTCACACATGCAATTATTCTTTGACCATCAATCCCACTTCAAGGAATCTAGCCTCAAACCACACTAGCAAAATACGAAAGATACACTCACAGTGCTCTTTTCTGTAGGGAGACTTATAGGAGAAGGTCAGAAATAACTCCAACACCCATCAGGGGGGAATAGGCTGAAGGAACTAAGGTTGACCCATGGCAGAAGTTTTGTGCAGCTGCTGAAAAGAGGGAGACTGTTTCCAGCTATAGTTTTGGAGTGATCTAGATGCAATGGTAAGTGAAGCACTGTATTTTACGATACAGAATTTAGTATTTGTTTAGTTTATAGCATTTATTTAAGAAACGAGAGTAAATATGAAAGAATATGTCCCAGGTGCATGGACCTATGCAAAGGCAAGCACACACACACACACACACACACACACACACACATTTCTCACACACACATACACAAACAGTGCTGATGGTGACAGGGATTAAACTGGGTTCAAACTTGTGCAAGACAAGTGCCTGAACTCCTCCTGTATTATCCAGCTTTGGGAAATGAAGTCTTAAGTAACAAATACTAAAAATCCAATGTCCAAAGAATCCCATCAACCTTATTTCCGTTGACTTATTCCAGTGTGCTCTATCCTAAACCCAGAGTCCAGGCTCTCCATTGACTTGGAGAGTAGTGTTCTTGGGCTGTGGTAAACCTTGGGCTGTGGTAAACCTGTGCAGAGATGTGCACAGTCACAGTTATGGTCACAGTATTAATTTACTTAGAGGTTTGGGAGAGGCAACTTCAGAAGCCTAGGAAAGAGCCAAGAAGACTGTCCTTGTGTTGCTGACAGACAGTACTGCACATCCTTGGACTTGGGCCTCCATAATAAAATCAGTAGCCTTGGCCAGCTCTGTGTTAACCTGAACCCAGTGTGGTATCCACTGCAGCAGCTGCAAGGAAGCCAGGAAACAGAGGCTGGGCATAGCTGAGCCTACAATAGCTTTGTTGACTGGACTTGGACCCTAAAGTCCTGTAGCAACATGTCAAGGAAGGGTGCCAGAAGTTAGAATGACCCCCTCACCAGGGTTCTTGGGGCAGAGTGACATGACACTGGCAGTCAGAGTGACCTGACATTCAGCCAAAATAATGTGCCAGGCAGCCCATGTGCTATGGGTTGGTCACTCACTTCAGAGTCAGCCTTTGGTCTTTAGGGCTCCGTTAGTAACAATTTTTACCAAGTTTTGTTCATTTGCTTTGTTCAGATTTCATCAATAAGTGTGACTAACTGGACTTTTACTTCCTTACTTCATGTAGCTTATAATTGTGAAGTGGTGGGTTGTGTACTCCACAATCCCCAGAGAGGGAGAAGGACCCCTAGACCCCCTGTCCAGGTAGGACAAGAAATGCAGGTCCGGGCCCGGAGAGATAGTACAATGGCGTTTGCCTTGCAAGCAGCCGATCCAGGACCAAAGGTGGTTGGTTCGAATCCCGGTGTCCCATATGGTCCCCAGTGCCTGCCAGGAGCTATTTTTGAGCAGACAGCCAGGAGTAACCCCTGAGCAACGCCGGGGTGGCCCCAAAAACCAAAAAAAAAAAAAAAAAAAAAAAAGAAAGAAATGCAGGTCCAGCAGCAATTCCGACGAAGGAAATAATCCACACACAGTTGGGAAGAAATAGCAGGCCAGAAACTCACACCGCAAGCTCTTCACCCACAAGCCAGTTGCTCCACCACATGGAACTATGAGCCGAGATGTCAGCCGCTCCTCCAGGTTGCCTGAGTAGCCTTTATTGGGATAAACAAAGCCCACCCCCAAGGGGAGGGGGAAAAGCCAGATGAGGAGACAATGGGGAAACATTTTTAATAAGAAAAGCAAAGGAACCAATTGAAAACATCTAATTAGAAGGCAATGTAAGACAATCCAAAGGACTCTACCAACACATAATGACTTCGTGTTTCATCCTTGTTAGCCCTTTAGTTGCATCTTTTTAATGGTATGCCATCCAGTGGAGAGACTCTTTGTCCTGTCACCTGTCAATGAGCATTTGGGAAGTGAGTCAATGCTTGGCTATAGGGGGTACTGTGCTTTTAAACAGGGCTGCAAGCCAAAGCAGGACCACTTTAAACTTACCCAGGTCCATCCTACTTTATCCTCTTTACCACTTTGACCCACATACCACTGGTGGCACCTCATCCCCTGAACTCCCAACATATGACCCTTGTCTGCAGACTTGCTATACTTTCCCATATTGCAGGGCTGCAGATAGCACTGCTCAGCCATTTCTCGTGACAGAGATGAGAATCAGACCATCTGGCCAGTACAAAAGGAAATTAAAGAGAGAGACCCTCTTTCATTAGAAGCTTCTTTGTTTTAAATTGCTCTTTCCAAGATTCTATGGATGTTGAAGGAAGACTTTATTTTTCTCAGTTGGTTTGGGTTAATCTTAATGATTTACTTTGTAAATTTTCTTATTAATATCTTTGTTTAGGCACCATGATTGTAGTTGGGTTTCAAGTATAAATAAAGAACACCCCCTCTTCACCAGTGCAACATTCCCACTATCAATGCCTCCATCTCTCTCCTCCCCACTCCCTACCTGTATTCAAGACAGGCACTCAATTTCTCTTACTCCCTACCATTCTCATGATTGTTGTCAGTGTAGTTATTTCTGTAACTGCACTCACCACTCTTAGTAGTAAACTTCTTATCACGGGCTGATCCTTCTAGTCCTCATCTCTATTGTCTCTGGGTGTTATTACAATAATGTCTTTTATTTTTCCTAAATCCCACAGATCAGTGAGACTATTCTGTGTCTATCGTGTCTATCTCTCTCCCTCTGACTTATTTCACTCAGCATAATAGTTTTCATGAGAAGGATTTTTTTTGTTTTGTTTTGGGACCACACCTGGTGACACTCAGGGGTTACTCCTGGCTATGTGCTCAGAAATCGCTCCTGGAGCATGGAGGTAGGGCATTTGCCTTGCATGCAGAAGAACAGTGGTTTGAATCCCAGCATCCCATATGGTCCCCTGAGCTTGCCAGGAGCGATTTCTGAGCTCAGAGCCAGGAGTAATCTCTGAGTGCTGCTGGGTGTGACCCCCCCCCAAAAAAAAACCCAAAAAGAAATCGCTCCTGGATTGGGGGTCCATATGGGATGCCAGGGGATTGAACTGCGGGATCCAACAGTACACAGGCAAATGCCCTACCGTTGCACCACCGCTCTGGCCCCAAGAAAGACTTATTTATTATATGGACCTTTTCTCATGCACAATATACTCCTCAGACCTCCTATATCCTACCCCAGAACATGGATAATCCATAGCTTGTCATCATCTTCAATAGGGGTCTCAAACTCACTGCCCGTGGGCCGTATGCGGCCCTCCGTACAACATTTTGTGGCCCGCGGCAGGCCTTCAAATATCCCAGTATTCGCGATTATTCGCTTACCGAATAATCGCAATAAAAATCGCATTAGTAAGAAAAAAAATCGCATTAAACATTCGCATACCTCGAGCAGTTTTGTTCGGGGTATGCAAATGTTTAATGCGATTTTTTGAGATTTTTTTCTTACTAATGCGATTTTTTATTGCTAATATTCACTAAGCGAAATCCCTTATGCGGCCCTGCCTCACCCCGACTTTGCCTCCTGCGGCCCCCAGGTAAATTGAGTTTGAGACCCCTGATCTATAATGTCCCTATAAATGTCTCTCTGAAGAAAATGACCCTAAGAATCAGGTCCTTCTCTGCCTTGAGGGCAACCACCTCCAGGAGGTGCCAGGGTAGAGGCCTCCCTTCAACATGAGGATCAGTATCACCCCTCCCACCATCTGCCATAATAATCTTCTGATGCATCTCCAACATCCATCCTGATGCTTGACACATCATAAGTGCTCAGATACACAAACACATGTTGACTCAATACTCAACAGGAATGTAATGGTAAAGAAAAGGTAGCTTCTGGGGCTGGAGTGATAGCATAGCGGGTAGGACTTTTGCCTGGCACGTGCCCAATCGGGTTCTATCCCCAACCTCCCATATGGTTCCTTGAGCCTGCCAGATATGATTTCTGAGTGCAGAGCCAGGAGTAACCCCTGAGTGCCAACAGGCATGGCCCAAAGCCAAAAAATAAAGTCACTTATTTTCTATCTATCTATCTATCTATCTATCTATCTATCTATCTATCTATCTATCTATCTATCTATCTATCTATCTATCTATCTATTAGTTTTGGGGTCACGCCGGGCAGCGCTCAGGGGTTACTCCTGGCTCTATGCTCAGAAATCACTCCTGGAAGGTTCAGGGAACCATATGGGATGCCAGGATTCGAACCATCATCCTTTTGCATGCAAGGTAAACAACCTACCTCCATGCTATCTCTTCGGCCCCCCTACTAATAATATGCTTCTAGTTTATTCTTTTTCCTTCCTTTCCTTCCTTCCCTCTTTTCCTCCTTCATTCCCTCCTTCCTTTCCTTCATCCCTCCTTCCTTTCCTTCATCTCTCCTTCCTTTACTCCTCCTCCCTTCTTTCTTTCCCTCCTCTCACTCCCTCCCTTCATTTGTCCCTCCTTACTTCCCTTTTTATTCATTCTTTCTTATTTTTTCTTTCTTTCTCTCTTACTCTCATCCTTCATCCCTTCTCCCTTTCTTTTGCTTTTTGAGCCATACTCAGCAACACTTAAATGTAACTCTTGACTTAGGTATTACTCTTCGGAGTACTCAGGGAATTATTTGGGGTTTCAGGGATCAAGTCGAGGTCATCTGTGTGCAAGGCAAGTACCCTTCCCAATGCTCCCTCTCACTCTCTCTCTGGCTTCTGATGTATCTTTCTCATGAGTCTTCTTGGATGCTAGACCAACTTATTAAAGATATTTCATTGCACAGACTTAAGTGCTGAACAAATAGCTATTAGTTTGATGCATTTGTAGCTCCAAGATGTATTTTTACATTTCTTTTCTTCTCCTTTTTTTATTTTTATTTATTAAGGGCCATGCCCAGTGGTGCTCAGAGGCCACAAGGGCTGCTTCCAGTCAGGCTGGCTAGGGGGTCAAAGT
Organism: Suncus etruscus; assembly: GCF_024139225.1. Lineage (NCBI taxonomy): Eukaryota > Metazoa > Chordata > Mammalia > Eulipotyphla > Soricidae > Suncus > Suncus etruscus. The sequence continues at coordinate 163,741,988 of NC_064848.1, read as the reverse complement.
TGAAACTTTACACATACTAGGCAGGTCCTCTGCTCTATGAATCATATCTCTGGCACATTCCTTCTTTTTCCCATAGGGTCTCCCAGTGGTGCAAGAGATCTGAGGGCCACTCCTGTTGTATATGTAAACATTTTTATGGGATTATTATGTTACTGACCCTACCCTGATTGGTGATTGTGCCCTACCCTAGGGTGTGACCTGGCATTCTGCTCCCACTCTAGGGTGGTACCTGATTCTGCTCCCACCATTGGGTGATATCTGATTCTAGGGCATAAAAGCAAGGGTCTGTGGAAGGTGAGGGGCTTTTTTCCTGGGGCCTATTCTTAGGCCTTTTGGCTTCGGCCCCTTCACGGAATAAAGAGCTGTTTTCTTCAGAAGCCTGACTGCCTGTTGGCTTTCTTCCCACCGCATTCACCTCAGAACCGCCGGCTGAACAGGATAACAGATGCGTGTTCCGAGCTGGAGGAGAAAGACCTCATCCTCCATCCCTCCATCAGTCAACCTCATCAGGGGCTGATTTGCAACAACTCCTACTGATACTCTGCCTGCAGGTGTGGTTCCATTGATTCTGTATTCAGTCTTGGCAAAGTTATGTTGCTTGGGCCTTCCGGGGCTATACTCAGTAATATTTGGTGGTTTCTAGGGTTATTCTCAGCACTGTTTAGGGAGTACCATAAAGTACAGGAGATGAAACTCACCCAATGCCTTGAGCATGGAGGACAGGCACACCACCCCTTTGGGCAATCTCCACAGCCTCCAATCTGTTCTTATCTCAACCAGGGATCCTTCATTCTTTACAGCTTTCTTAAGACTAGAGGGGGCAACATTTAGGCTTGCTTATTCCTCATCATAACAGCTGCCCTATGCCCTCAACAACAATCCTGGAGTCCATCTACCCATGGAGAAATAAAGGACAGAATCTCTAAGCTTCATATGCCAGAAGAAAAAGGACAACATGCTTTTCAGCTTACTGTTCACTAAAATTTTAGTGAAAATCTAACAGATAGAGATATAGTATAGGGACTAAGATGCTTGCCTTACAAGCACTCACATTGTTTCAATCCATAGAACCAGAAGATTCCCCCCAGCAAGGGTGTGGTGCTAAAGGTCCTTGGGCACCATTTAGATGGTTCCAGGTAATCCCATACCACATCCTCTGCTCTTGCATGTCCAGCCATATTGTCAAAGAATGGGGTCGGAGAGATAGTATAATGGGTAGGGCATTTGCTTTGCACATAGTTGATCCGGGTTTGATTCCTGATATCTTATATAGTCCCCTGAACATAGTCAGGAGTGATCCCTAAGCACAGAGCCAGGAGTAAACGCTGAGCATTGCCAGGTATGGCTCAAAAACAATACAAACAAAAAAGAATTGCCTGGAGAGAGGGCCAAGTTGCCTGAGAATCATTTGGTAGGAAGTCTTCCCCACATCTAACTGGACAGAAGTGGGCAGAAGTGGGCAGGAGAATGTGCTCCACACCCTTACCAAGTGCAGGAGCCAGAAACCCTTCATAGTTAAGAAACTTAATTGCAACAAAGTGCATCACCCACTCTCTCCCCAAATTAAAGGAACTGGAGAAATAGTAGAGCAGATGAGACTCAACCACCCAAATTCAATCCCTGGCACCATATGTGGTCCCCAAGCACTGTTGAGAGTAATCCCGAGTCAGGAGTGAGCCCTGAGCATCATTAGGTGTGGAGCCACTGCAAACAAAACAAAAATAGATGCATTGATCTAGAAATACTGATGGAGACTTTTTAAATTAAATAAAATTATACATATAATAGGCTATATAATTATAATCTTTTTTATAATTTTTTTATTTAAACAAATTTATTACATACATGATTGTGTTTGGGTTTCAGTCATGTAAAGAACACCACCCATCACCAGTGCAACATTCCCATCACCAATGTCCCAAATCTCCCTCCTCCCCACCCAACCCCCGCCTGTACTCTAGACAGGCTTTCTATTTCCCTCGTACATTCTCATTATTAGGATAGTTCAAAACATAGTTACTCTCTAACTAAACTCATCCCTGTTTGTGGTGAGCTTCATGAGGTGAGCTGTAACTTCCAGCTCTTTTCTCTTTTGTGTCTGAAAGTTATTATTGCAAGAATGTCTTTCATTTTTCTTAAAACCTATAGATGAGTGAGACCATTCTGCGTCTTTCTCTCTCTCTCTCTGACTTATTTCACTCAGCATAATAGATTCCATGTACATCCATGTATAGGAAAATTTCATGACTTCATCTCTCCTGACAGCTGCATAATATTCCATTGTGTATATGTACCTGTCAGGAGAGATGAAGTCATGAAATTTTCCTATATAATTATAATTGTAAGTCACATGTATATATATATATATATATATATATATATATATATATATATCAAGCTAGAACTAGAACCATGGTATTTATATACGTTCATGGTCAGATTTAAGTATAGTCCCAATGTTCTTTTTTTTTTTTTTTTTTTTTTTTTTTGGTTTTTGGGCCACACCCGTTTGACGCTCAGGGATTATTCCTGGCTATGTGCTCAGAAATCGCCCCTGGCTTGAGGGGACCATATGGGATGCCGGGGGATCGAATCGTAGTCCGTCCTACGCTAGTGCTCGCAAGGCAGACACCTTACCTCTAGTGCCACCTTCCCGGTCCCCCAATGTTCTATAGATTTTCTTTTTTGCTAAATTGTACCCATAACCACCGCTAGTTCTGGCAGCACTTCCACTCTGTAGTGGACATGTGGAGAGGGAAGCCAGTCATCCTGCTGGCACTTTTCCAAGATGTGGGGATGGGGTGACAGCCTCTTTATGGCTTCAACTCACATTGACTACAGTGGCCTTTTCAATCTATTTAGTCATAGACCTTGTAATTCTTGTGAATTTGGGGGTTTGTCAGGAGGGCAGCTCCCCAGTGCTACTTCGCTTTGCTTTGTAGGCCAGCAGGTTTGGTGCCTAGGCTGGGTCCAGGGATAATGAGACCAGTGCCACAGTGCTGGGGGAAGTGCTGTGCGAAGAGGCATCATGTGGTGCTGGGTGTTGAACTCAGGCTCTTGGGCGTTGCAGGCAGATGTCTTAGCCCTTTGAGCTATCTTCTGGGTTCCCTTATCATTTGTGTTTTTGGGGAGGTTGGGCCCACACCCAATGGTGCTCAGGGGTTAGTCTTGGCTCTGCACTCAGAAATCACTGCTGGCAGGATTGAAGGACCATAGGGAATGTTGGATATCAAACTCCGGGTCGGTCCCAGGTAGGCCATGTGTAAGGCAAACACCCTACCATTGTGCTATCACTCCAGTCCCTGGATCAGTGATTTTATGGTTTAAAATCCCCAAGCAATGTCTTCAAGTACTGCCTTGTATTTTTAGCCAAGGAAAGCTGGGCCAAATGGTGTGGAGAGCACACCTGTGCCACACAGCTAGGTAGGGGCCTTGGCCATAGAGTTGCTACCGTGAATCTGCAACAGCCATCAGATAAGGTGCCTTTAAGCAGATAGATACTTGCATAGACCAAGATCATGGGTTGATCAGTTAACACATAGGCTATGACTAGAGGTTTGCAGGCACTTAGGCCCGTTTCCCCTAGGAGCAGTGATTCAGAATTCATTAACTCATTGTTCCTGGCTGCTTGAGAGAACACAACTCTCCATCATGATGAGAATTTTTTTTTAAAAAACTCCAACTAGGTGACATTGTACAATCTGAGAAACATTTCTTATGATTTGAGGACTTCGTCTATAATCAGTGGAATTGTTCTATTTCTGGGTCTTGGCGAGGCCTGGAGGCCAGCATGGGCTTCAAGGAGCTTTCTCTTGGGTTCTAAGCTTGAACCAGAGACCAGGACTCCCATCCCAGCCACTCTGACCTGGCAGTGTTCACTTTGGATAAGACAAAGCCTTCCCCAATGTTTTTTGCAAGCAAGTGAAAAGCCCAGGGCTTTTGCTTGGGGATTGGTCCTGATCTATACAGTTCTCCCTGGAAAGGTCGGGTCAGACTGGCTGGGCTGTTTTCTTTCCAGCTCTTTCTAATGAATGTGCTTGGCGCAGGGACTGTCTGTTGCCATGGCGAGAGCTTCCTGTGGTGCTGGGCCTAGGAGACCCAGCAGGGACTGGAGCCTCTTGGTGGGGTGGGGGTGGGAAGCTGTCGGGCACTGAGGGGAGGAAGGGCCATCAGGGGAATCTGATGCAGGAAGAGGCCCAGGATCACAGATGTTCTAGCAGCATCAGCTGGAGGAGAACCCTGAAAGAACAAAGGCAGTTTGCAGTTTGTCAGACCTCACCCACCTGCTCTACTCACTCTTCCTGATTTTTGTTCCTGCTAACAGGCTTGCAAGTAAAGGGTCAATTCTTTTCTCCCTGAGTTGACTCTCACATATTGGGAGAAGGACTGCGGTAAACAGTGTTAGTGTGGGACCTGCAAGCTCCTCAGGGTATAGTCCCCCCCCCCCCCCCAGGGCATGCCCCATTGGCTTACTCTGGGAGACTGTGGGAAGGTAGTGTGACCTTCCCTCAAACCTGCAGAATCCAAGTATGCATTTTGGCAAGATCACCCCAGGCTTTATACCCAAACATGAAATTTCGAGGAACCCCATGAAAGAATGCTGGCCCAAGACTTGGACACTAGAATCAGCCTTGCACTATGTATTGTGGCATGATAAGGCCCTGTTTAGCTCTGAGACCTGAATCCTGAGAAATGACATATTTTCCAAAGTCCTCTTTGCCTCCAAAGAGAAGCCCACTTTAAAGCAGGCAGGGAAGTCTAGAGTCCTGCCTCTAGGCAACTATTGATCCAGTTGCCTTACTCCACACACTGTAAGAATCTGTTCTCTGAGCCACTGAGAGGGACAATGGCAACTGATGCCCTTTTGGAATCTGAGAAAGTGTGTGTTGGGACCTGAATTCTGAAGAAGGAGGGACACCATTTTTGTAAAAGCCACATCGCAAGCTTCTTAGGTTCTGAGCAGGGGAGAGACACCATTTTGTAAGGACCACATGGTGTAAGCCACATGCTGGGGCTTCACAAGCCTATTTCCATAGACTCTGCCCCAATCTACCTGGCCATATCAGGTAGCCTATCAGGGAAGGACAAGGGAGCAGTAGGAAGGTACCCCTAGATAAAAGCCAATCATTTTAAGGATTATCAGGAATCTGGAACCTCCCTATATCTCTTCCCTGTATAATCTTCATCATGACCTTGAGTGGGGCTCATCTCCTTCCGATGGCTGGCCCTGGCTGGCCAGGCTGGGGGTCTTGTTGGCAGATGGATTAAAATATTAAAATGTATTCCAGTTGTGTGGTCTCATCCTTCTACTCTGGAACCCTACAGTGTGAATATGTGGGGGATCTCTGGAGCAAAAAACAAAGAAGTCGGCATTTCTACTTCAACAGAAATAGGACCTAATTCCAGTAGGGGATGGGGATGGAGGAAAGATGACCTAGAAGATGGTTGACTTTGAAGGATGACTTTGAATATAAAGGATGACTTCATATTTTATGGCCCAGGGCAGTACAGTGAGGATTGATTTACACATTTGCTTTTGGGGGCTACTCCCTGCTCTGTGCTCAGGAGTGACCCCTGGCCAAGCTTGGGGAACCGTGAGTAGTGCCAGGGATTCAAACCAGGGCTACAGTCACTTGCAAGGCTAGTGCTTCCACCTCCTGTTTGATCTCTCCTCCTGGACAGTGCTTTGAGTTTTTATTAAAAGGGAGGGGGCACACCCAGTATAAGGGTCATACTGCTCACTTTGGTGCTTAGTGCTCCGTAGAATGCTCAGATTTGGTGCTTAGACATGGTGCACATGGCAGTGCTGAGGGCCAGCAGGGCTATATCCAGTGATACTTAGGGGGACCATACAGTGCCAGGGATTGAATCCAGGGTCTCACATGTGCTCTACCACCTGAGCCACATCCACAGCCCAGAGTGTTGAGGGTACATCAGGATCTCCTACAAGGCTGGTTCAAACCCAGATGAATATCTGAAGCAGTTGTGCCTAGAATGATCCTTTTAACTTACCGTATACAGCTGCTGGGTCAGGGACTGTGAATTCAGTCTTGATGCTGCAGGTCTTCCATCTTTGTGGATGAGAAATGATTATGGTCATTTTCCCCATTTTACAGATGAGACTAATGGAGGCCAGTTGATTGACAGGATGGAAGATGGGGATAGATCCTTGGATAGAAAGGGAGAGGCGGAAGTTGGCCAATGTGTGCACTTGGGTGGGAATACTTCCTTGGAGTAAATAAAAGCAAGCACTCAGGAACACAAGACTCACCCTGGGAGACCTGGAATGAGGGTAGGCACAGGGCCAGGATAGAAATTCAGGCATGGGAACAGTGGTGCTCAGGGAGTTCAGTCTCAGGAGCAAGACAGACATTAGGGAACTGGGAGCAGGTCTGCAGAGCTGAGTCCCTGAGTCCCAACAACAAGCCCTGAAAAAAACTCTGACTAGACTCAGACAGAAAGTGTGGGGACCCAAGGAGCCAGACTGACTCCAAGTCTCCAGGAGTGAAGAAAAAGGTTGGGGTGGGAGCTTGAAATGATAAAGCCCAGTGGCGCCCTGCACAGGCCTGGGCTGACATCACCCCCAGGCTTTGACACTGAGGAAAGTGACAAACTAGTGCTTCTGACCAAGAACAGACTTTCCTTTCATTGTCCTCCCCGGAGTAGAAGTCAGTGAATTCCAACAGCAATGAGGACTGGGACTGCAAAGTTGGGGGTGTGCCAGGCTGTGCACAGAAAGAAGTGGACCCACACATCTTCAAGAGCTAAAGGACTCTACAGACTCTCTGACTGACTCTTCCCTTTGTTTGTTTTGGTGTGTATGTGGGATGTTTAGGTCACACACTGAGGTGCTCAGGAAGTTCTCCTGCTGCAACGAATCACTCCTTGTGGGGGTTCTGGGGCATCATAGAGTATCAGGGATAGAACCCAAATTGGTCCTGTATAAGGCAAGTATCCTGCTCACTGTACTCTCTCTCCAGGCCTGATACCTTAATAAAAATGTTTGGGGAGTGTCCATGCCTCTAGAAATTATTCTATTTTTTCTATGTTTGTTTTGTTTGTTTTTTGGGTCACACCTGGGCAGCGCTCAGGGGGTTTACTCTGGGCTCTATGCTCAGAAATTGCTCCTGGCAGGCTCGGGGGATCATAGTGGAATGCCGGGATTCGAGACCACCATCCTTCTGCATGCAAGGCAAATGCTTTACCTCCATGTATCTCTCTGGCCCCCCCCCCTTTTTTTTTAGTTCTATAAAAGATGTAACACTAAGAAATTGTTTTTGTACCTTGTGATTCACCAGTTTTTCTGCTCTTCGCTATTGGGATGAGAGTTTGTTACCTAATCCAAGGGAACCACTTTGGCTAAGTGACCAATCACAGTTGATTTCTCATAAATGTAATTTAGGGTCCCTTGAGATAGTTTCTCAGGTAAGGGCGTGGGCCTAAAGCTTTTTCCTTGCGTATGGTCTGCCAGAGTTTTGATCCCAGGCACTTCACAAGGCTCGTTCTCCCCCCAAGCCAGGAGTGATTTCTGAGTGCATAGCCAGGAGTAACCCCCCCAGCCTCAACCGGGGTGTGGCTCAGAAAACAAAAAAAAAAACGAAACTAAACATAAAAGAGTTGAAGGGCAGAGGCAGGGAGGAGAACCTGAGTACCGGCAACTCACTAGCCGCCCTATGCCTGCATTTTCCCCTTTGCTTCCATCCAGGAAGAACGGGACTTTGAGTCCAGTCATTCACAATGCAAAATATGCTGATCTAATGTGCTTCCCTCCTTCTGAGTTTCCTAGAATCAAGGCCTTTGCCTTATTATTTTCCACAACCCCAGTGTCTTGACGAAAGTAACTAGCACTTATGCTCTCATATATTTTTATAGCAATGAGTAGATACTCCAGTGACCCAAATGCTGGAGATTGTTCTGTAAAGAGGTGGGACCCAGCTGAAGCAGAGTAAGATGCAGGTAGTGAGGAAAAAATGTCTGTCTCCTTCAGCTGAGCCTAAGGAGAAAAGAAATCCCTATAGTAAAGATCCCAAGACTCCAGGGGTAAGCATAGCTCCTTCATAAGGTCAGTCTCTTTTTATTTATGGATGGTACAAGGAGGATTGAATTCAGGGTCCTGTACATGCTCTGCAAATTGAGCTCTCTTCCTACCCTCATAGTTCCTCTTTTATAAGGTTCCCTTATTCCTCCCTAAAGGGACTGTGTCCAGCTTGTATCTGCCTAAAAATGGATAAGGGAGCATTAGATAGGAATAAACAAGGTAAAACATCTCAATTATTTATGTTCTATAAACCCAATGAACACAGACTGAGAAAATCAAGTTCCCAATTTTTCGAAGCTAGAGGACCCTGGGCAAGGCAAGCAAGCCTTCGGATCTCAACTTCCCTGTAAATTCGGGTAATGAGATCTGCTGGGATTGGCCTGAGATGTTGCACACTAGATGTAAATTCTAAGCCTTGTGATGCTACTGCAGTTAATTTTGCTCATATACGGTAAATAATGGCAAGTTTAATAAAAACCAATAACAACAGACGTAAGTAAATATTTGTGCTGCTTTTTAAATAATAAAATATACAGGAGAGAGCTCGAAGTGTTAGCACAGCAGCAGGGAATTTGCACGCAGTCATCCTGGGATGGACCTGGGTTCAATTCCCGGCATCCCATATGGTCAACCGAGCCTGCCAGGAGTGATGTCTGAGCACAGAGCCAGGAGTAACCCCGTGCGCTGCTGGGGTGTGCCCCCCAAATACAGGAAACAATAAAAAGAAAAGAAAAACATAGAAAAAGATTAATTCATGGCAATTCAAAGTAAACATTAACAATCAAGTTTAGATACTTGAGTCTTTTTCTCCTTAGAATCTCATGGGGGCGTGTCTGAAGCTGTACATGTATGATGGCGTTCTAAAGTTGTATATGTTTTCTGCTCCCTGATGTGTGCTATCTCATCCATACCCAGTAACAACCCCCCCTCTACAAAGGGAATTATTAATGCAAGAGTAAGTTTTGTTTTAGTGTGTGTTGTAACAGCCAAGATAAAGTGAACTATTTTGTCCTGTCAAGGAGTCATAGTTAGGTGGTGGTCAGAAAATTGGGGGCACTGGTGGAAAGTTACACTGGGTGTGGGATTGATGTTGGAACACTGAAACAACTGTGTTCTCAACAACTTCATAAATCACTGTGTGTAGGGGTCTGAGTGACAGCACAGTGAAAAGGACCAGGTTCGATCTCTGGCACCCCAAGCACCACCAAAAGTAATAGTCCCCCAAGTACTGCCAGGAATGACCCCGAAGCACAGAGCCAAGAGTAATTCCTGAGTAACCACCTGCTGTGCCATCCTATCCCCCCAAAACATCAAGTGTTTAAATAAAATAATAAAAATCTCATGGACCAGAGAGATGATATGTGTTGGGTGCCTGACTTGATGTGGCTGATCTGGTTATGATCATATTGTCTCCTAAATACCCCCAGAAATGACTCCTGAGTACCATCAGGTATGGTCCTAACCCTCACCACCTTGTAAAACCCAAACAAACAAAAAGAAGGTAATATTTTTATCTATGAAAGTATAAAATACTTTAAAAAATTTTGGAGGGGATGGTCTTGAGTTACACCCAGCCATGCTCAGGGATCATTCCTTGGGGAGGCTTGGGGAATCATATGTGGTGCTAGAAATTAAACCCAGATTGGCCATATGCAAGACAACATTCTAAAGATTATACTATTGCTTCAGCCTCACAAAACGTTTTAAAAATTATATTGCTTGATACTGGTGATGAGGCAAGAGAGACCAGACTCACATTAGGCCAGCAGGAGTGTTGACTGCATCGGAAATTGATGGGGAGGTGGTGAGAGGGAGAAATGATATGCCTACTAGGATTCTGAAAATAGTTTTTCGCCCAGTAACCCCACACTTCAAGATCTATATTAAGACATAATATGAAATCCAGATACCATTGTGAACATAGAGACATGGGTGGCAGTATTATTTATAAAGATCCTCCATTCCATATTTCTTTATCATTCATGGTTTCACACATCATATGGAAATGTGGGCTCAAGTAAGGGACACTTTCAAGGCTGTGTCAGGCTTGTCATCAGCTGTTGCTTCCTCTCATTCTAGCAGAGTGGAGGCCCAGGCTGTGGGCAAGTCTGTGATTTCCTCTTTGGTGCAAACCTGTCAGGCTTATGGGAGGGGACAGGTCTACCAGGACTAATCAAAGGAGACTTTGTCAGGTCATCTGGAGTCTGCTCAGGGAACCCAGCTCAGGGGTCAGAGTTCAGCATGTCCTGCTCCACTCCTAGGAAGAAACCAGGCTAGACAGAAATAACCAAAGTTTTTTCCACCTCCCGATGATCTCATTTCCAAGTTAGTTCACTTGGACTTTTTCTCAGAGTTCCATGAAATAAGAGGTGATGCCTTCTTACCTCTGGCTCCTACCCTACTCCCCTGACTCCAGGGCTTCTAGCATCACTGGAACATGCCTGGAGGGATCCACTGAAACTCTGGTACAGGAGAAGCAGGAAGCCTTTGTGGCTTCTAAGTTGCAAAGTGACAGACTGGAGGGATGACTTTAGTAATACATTCCAAAGTATAGGAGTTCTACAAGGCACTTTTATGACCTTGTCTCTCTTTAGTCTTATAATCTCCACAGCAAGCAAGGAGAGCTTGCGTTTAGGTCTAGAGACCAAGGCCCAGAGGCCTCTTTCCTTGTCACAGGCCATCTTTGTGGTCATTGGCACAGCCCCACACTCCATGCTTATTTGATCTACTATGGGGACTTGATCCTGGACTCAGTCTTAGAGCAAAGGCTCCAATAGCTGATGTAAATGTCAGCCAATGAAAGGAACTCTGAGATCCTTTTGTGTCTTCCTTCCTTCCTTCCTTCTTCCTTCCTTCCTTCTTCCTTCTTCCTTCCTTCCTTCCTTCCTTCCTTCCTTCCTTCCTTCCTTCCTTTCTTTCCTTCTTTTCTTCCTTCCTTCTTCCTTCCTTCCTTCCTTCCTTCCTTCTTTCTTTCCTTCCTTCCTTCTTTCCTTCTTTTCTTCCTTCCTTCTTCCTTCCTTCTTCCTTCCTTCCTTCCTTCCCTTCTTCCTTCCTTTCTTCCAACCTTCATTTCTTCCTTCCTTCCTTCCAACCTTCCTTCCTTCCTTCCTTCCTTTCTTCCAACCTTTATTCCTTCCTTCCTTCCAACCTTCCTTCTTTCCTTCCAACCTTAATTTCTTCCTTCCTTCCTTCCTTTCTTCTTTCCTTCTTTTCTTCCTTCCTTCCTTCCTTCCTTCCTTCCTTCCTTCCTTCCTTCCTTTCTTCCAACCTTTATTCCTTCCTTCCTTCCTTCCAACCTTCCTTCTTTCCTTCCAACCTTAATTTCTTCCTTCCTTCCTTCCTTCTTTCCTTCTTTTCTTCCTTCCTTCCTTCCTTCCTTCCTTCCTTCCTTCCTTCCTCCTTCCTCCTTCCTTCCTTCCAACCTTCCTTCCTTCCTTCCTTCCTTCCTTCCTTCCTTCCTTCCTTCCTTCCTTCCAACCTTAATTCCTTCCTTCCTTCCTTCCTTCCAACCTTAATTCCTTCCTTCCTTCCTCCTTCCTTCCTTCCTTCCTTTCTTCCAACCTTTATTCCTTCCTTCCTTCCTTCCAACCTTCCTTCTTTCCTTCCAACCTTAATTTCTTCCTTCCTTCCTTCCTTCTTTCCTTCTTTTCTTCCTTCCTTCCTTCCTTCCTTCCTTCCTTCCTTCCTTCCTTCCTTCCTTCCTTCCTCCTCCTTCCTTCTTCCAACCTTCCTTCCTTCCTTCCTTCCTTCCTTCCTTCCTTCCTTCCTTCCTTCCTTCCTTCCTTCCTTCCAACCTTAATTCCTTCCTTCCTTCCTTCCTTCCAACCTTAATTCCTTCCTTCCTTCCTTCTTCCTTCCTTCCTTCCTTCCGTCCTTCCTTCCTTCCTTCCTTCCTTCCTTCCTTCCTTCCTTCCTTCCTTCCTTCCTTCCTTCCTTCCTTCCCTCCCTCCTTCCCACCCTCCCTCCCTCCTTCTTCCCTTCACAGTCTTTGAGGTACAAAGCACATACAAAGCACTTGGTGCACAAGAACTGGTTCAATCTGTCAAACTCCCTTATGCTGCATTTGTCATTACAGCTGAGGTTACAGCTGAGGAAACAGGTAGGCAGAGGTTAAATACTGTGCCCTGTCTGTATCACTCACAAGAGATAGTGCCAGAGAGCCCACCTCTCTGAAGCCAGACTCAGAACTGTCATTCCCATTTTACAAGTCAGAAAATTACACCTTAGAAGATGTTCTAATTCATTTTAGGAAACAGCAGGGCCACACGTCACAACTTTCTGTTTCCCAGCCACTGTCCATGAGGAGAGTGAGGAGTGGAGCCTCTCACCTGGCCTCTCTGCTCTCTCCTGGACTTAGCACCCCCCATTCCTATTTATTGTACAGCAATTTACCTTCCACCCCCTGCTTGACTCTCAAGAAGCACAGAGAGCTAAACAGACCCTAATACCTAGAACAGACCTCCCAGAAGCCAATCAGGTTGACTTCATGAGAAAGAAGTCACAAGAAGGCTTGGAATGTGTTCCTAAGATAGTATGAAAATGCTCATTCTTATCCTGACTTAAATAACCTCAGATGGCCCAGGCTGTAGTGATAACACAGGGGGGTAAGGTGCTTGGCTTGGATGTGGCCAACCTGGACTTAATCCTTGTCATTGCATTTGGTTGCCCAAGTACTTTCATGAGTGATCCTTGAGCACAGAGGTAGCAGTAAGCCCTGAAAGCACTCCATATGGCCCCCAAGCAAAAGAAAATAAAACCAAAAGAACTTCAGGTGGGCTATCTCCCAAGGAACCCTAATATCTCTGGTAGGACTAGAAAGTAAATCCAGACTTGCAGTCTGGGAAGGGGGTAGGAAATGGAGAAACTGTGTTTCTTTTTATATGCCATATATAAGATTTATTTTTATTACGATCGATTTCTAGATGAGGAACTTTTTTGTTTTGTTTTGTTTTTTGGGCCATACCCAGCAGTGCTCCTGGCTCTGTGCTCAGAAATCTCCTGGTAGGCTCGGGGGACCATATGGGATGCCAGGGATCAAACCTGGGTTTGTCCCAGGTCTGCCGCATCCCAGGACTTGTCCTAGGGCAAGGCAAGCAAATGCCCTACCACTGTGCTATTACTCTAGCTCTAGAAAACTGAACTTGAGGAGTAATGTTCCCAGGATTTTATTTTCAGTAATTGCCATCACTCTGGACAGAGATTCAAAACAAAATAATGGCATGAGAAAGCAGCCAGCAGGCAAACATGAACTGTTTATGAGAAAACTGGAGATAACACACAGATAGATAGATAGATAGATAGGCAATGGAAATAGAAGAGTAGAAAATTTAATATGAAGGGGAAAAGACTAAAGAAAAAAGAGCCTTAGCTATCTATGAAGATGAAAAAAATTTTGGTAGATATGTTATTGTCATCCAAGAAGAAAAGAATAGAGTGGGGGCAGAGTAAGAGTAGTGGGTAAAATATCCCCAATTTGGTGAGTAACAAAAATTGTTATATTCAAGAATTATTGTGAGCCCCATACAGAATTAGTATAGTCTACACACTTACATATTTTGAAGACACCCAGAGGAAAAATAGTTTTCATACAGGGGGGCAATGATATCAATATTATGTAAGTCATATAAATGTTGTCTATTTCTGACTTCTCATAAAAAAGAATGAGGGCTACAAGAATGGAAAGATAGCTGTAAGAGGCGTGTGCATGTGTGTATATGTGTGTATGTGTGTGTGTGTGTGAAACTTGTCTATTCAGAACTGTATATCCAGTGGAAATATCCAAAACCTAAAAACAAAACAAAAACATTTTCAGATGAATGAAAACCCAAGAAATTCATTGTCAGTAGACCTGCCCCAAAGAAATGCCATAGAAAGTTCTTCAAATGAGAGGGAAATAAAACTAAATGGAAATGCATAACTAAAAGAAATAATGAGCCCAAGAAGAGGCAAATTAGGGACCAGAGCCATAGCACGGTGGGCAGGGCATTTGCCTTGCACACGGCTAACCAGGGTTCAATCCCTGGCATCCCTATGGTCCTCTGAGCCTGCTAGTGTGATTTCTGAGTGCAGAGCCTATAGTAACCCCTGAGCACCACTGGATGTGGCCCAGAAACAAAACGAAATGGCAGATTATAGGTAAATATTTTAAATATATATGACAGCCTAAAACAATTGTAACAGTACAGTCAGTGTATGGACTGTAGCTGTGAAATACATGACTTTTATCATGTAAGAATGGGCATGATGGTTGATGATCCCATAAACAACAAAGTTTCTCTCTTTATGAAAAATATAAGTCATTTGTGGGTATTTCATGATTACAACATGGGGAACAGAATCTGATTCATGTCCAGATATAATCCCTTTTCTTCTACATTAGGCAAGAATGTGAGTGAAAAAAGGTGAGACAGAGAAATGTGTTCTAGGCAGCATCAGGTGCCTTTGAAAAAAGAGGTAGCTATAAATAAAGTCTGGTAGTCAATGCCAGGCCTGCTGTACCTGGCACAGGGGTATAACCATCTTCTCATTAAGGTGAAGTGAGTGTTGTGCCTGCTTTCTTGGGAGAGGTAGGAAGGGCCAGATGCTCTGTAATTTCTGTCTCTGGGCCTTATCCCCTGCCAAGACCTCTGCAAACCTGAACAAAGCAGTAGGGATTTACACAAAGAGGAACAGAGCAGGGCAGATCTAAGGAAGTTCTGCCAGTATCTTAGAGCACTCTAGAGCGCTCTCTCAGAGCTCATTTCCTCATTTTGCTCAAGAAAAGCTCCTATATGGACCAAACCTCAACTGTGAGCCCAATGCTCTGTCTAATACCACAGGCATAGGGAATGGACTCCTGGAGTGGGTCAAAAGGGGAAAAGAGAGAAGATATGCCACCAGTTTTCTTATTTAAGGGAGAGACTCTCAAGTAGGGCTCAGGAGGCTGGAAGGCCCACAGCAATTCTTGATCAACCAATTTGGAAACTTAATACAAATGTTCAAGGATGCTTTATTAGTAGGGCCTTGTGTATGTGAGGGAATGCCTCAGCAGTGCTTAGGGACATTCAGGACCACAGCTGGTGAAGATCAGGGGCCAGGGATCAAAACTTGGGTTGACCATGTTTAATGCAAGCACCTTCCCTACTATTCTGTCTTCTGGTTCCAATAATTTCCCTACCTCTCATCTCTCAGTCATTCTGACACTCTTGGCTGTAGGCAGCTGGCTCTGCTGGATTCCCTTCACCTCTTTGCATTGGTATTTCTACCTGATGGTTCCTATGGGAGGCCCTTTAGGGAGAGCTACTTCTTATTGTCTTGTGGGGCCTGCAGGGCAGCCCCAGCACAACAGCTGGTCCTGGTCTTCCACTCCCTTCTGAACCCCAGAATGTTGGTTGTTTGCTCAGCATTCCTCCCCCAAAAGCCAAATGGCACCCATCCTCAGCATCTAAGCTAGATTCTGAGAGGCCATATTCTACCTTCTTTACCTTACCTAGAGGTGATTAGTGCTTTCTTTTCTCTGACCTTTCCTCAGTGCTCCCTCAGTGCTTTCTTTCCTGTGTGATCAGAGCCCTGCATCATATTTCCTCTGTGGAAATCCTGACACTGATCCTACTTTCCTGCTGATAAAGAAATGGAGACACTTGTTCTGGGATCCTGGGAGACTTCCAAGAGACATGGGGGACACAGACACACAGACACAGAGCATGGACTATTCATGAACTATAGGCTACTGTGACCTCAAATCTCAATCCCCATTCTGCATTTCCTCCCCAAGTGAGTCTAGGCAAACCTTCGTTTCCCTGAGTTTTTCCAAGCCTTGAAAACTGGGGCTGAGAGCATGTATCTAATTAATTCATCTTGGGCACAAGAGACAGAAGCACAATTTGAGCTCATTAGGAAAAAGGTCACAACTATTATGGATGATTTCCAGAAAAGTAACTACCAAGTGCAAAGGGTAAGAAGGCAGGGGTTGAACTTACTTCACTTGTGATGGCAAATAGGAACCAGGATTCTGGCCGGTTCCTCTCTGCTTCTTAGACACCTGCTTCTCTGAGAGGTGATCTGAGCCTCATCACAGACCTCGCCACCTTCCTACCTCCCACCTACTCACCCACACACCCTTGAGGCCTCAGCTCTACCACCTCTGGGTCTGACAAAAATTTATCCATTTGCAAGGTGACCTTTCTCTTTTACAGATGAGTAAATGGAGACTCAGGAAGGGAGGGCAACCAGAGTCAGCAGCTTTCATGTCACCAACACTGGGAATGTCACTGAGAAAAAAAACTACACAGATCTTGGGAGGACAATTGTGGAAATACCTGGACCTCGCCTTTGTGAGGCCTGGGGTTCAATTCTAGGCACTAGCAGTCAAAAGTTCAGCTTAGTTAGCAGTAAAGCTTTAGGCCATGGGTGAGAGTGTATTTTCAGAAGTTGTTGGTCACTGGCTGGGACTCACATCAACACAGGGGTCAATCTCCTGTGGGGGCATGGCTGATGGTTTTGAGAAGAAAGGGAAGGTCTCATCCTAGTTCTGCAGCTTCAAGGTGGCACTGAGACACACATAACCTGGAAGAGCCTTACCCCCTCCTCCACACACTCAGGGTCAAGGCTCTGGCTTCTCGGGAAATGTGTGACTAGGTGACCTTCCTTGGCATCAGCCCGCTCTGCTTGTGGAAGCTGGTAGAGTACAAGGTTTCCTTGGGGTCATGGTATTTGAAGAAAACTTGGGGAAAGGTCACAGAGACACTCAGACTGAGGACTTAGGAATGAAAGGACTTTTTGAAGAAAGGGAATAGGGGTTGAGGTGCTGAGAGAGCAGGTGCCAGAGGGAAGAAGGGACAGTAGACTCACCCATGGCCCCTTCCTGGCCTCTCTAGCACCTACCAGGCTTCCCCCAACTGACAAGTTAAATTTCTGGGTGGCATGACCTTGCATGAGAGGTCATTGAGCTTTCCATATGACCCCAGCCGAGAGCACTGCCCCCAGAAAGTACCCCTTTCAACAGAGACACGGGGACGCGAAGGTGGCAGCCTCTACTTTCTGCAACTTTTCAGAATCCTCATTGATCCCTGGCACCTTCCTCTGGGGTCGACATGATGGTGCCAGTTCATGACTGGCAGCTCCAGGCTGTCTCCACACTATCTTCTGAAGGACCTTGCTTCATTCCTTCCCTTGCTTAGCAGTTTCTTCCTGAGCCCACCATAGTGAATCTTGGTGTTGACATGGAGACAAATCCTCAAATCCAAATGACACTGTATTCATGACAGGACTGAGCCTCCTTCAGGCTATCCCAAAGGTGGGTGAAAGAGAAACTAGAGGAAAGGGAAGAAAAAGCAGCTACAGGAGTGTTCCACATCCAGAAAGCAGCAGCCATGGAGAAGGCCTCTCTCTCTTCAAGTTCTCTTCTCAGTGGGGTCAAGTCCAGACTCTCTCTGACCTCTGCTGTTCTGCAGCCTTTATAGTCATACTGTCCCCAGTATGAACATTTGCCTAAAAGAGTCACTATATCCTCCCTCAACTTTGTAAAAACTTTCCTTCAGCTAAAACACCTTTCCCATTCCAAGAAAACCACACACACACACACACACACACACACACACACACACACACACACACACACACACACACACACACACACACCAAATCCATCTCAATCTTCCAGGCTGTGATACTGTGTCCTAGCAGTGGGATATCACTCCCCCCACACCCCAGTGCAAGCCACAGAGGGAACTTCACTTACTTTGTTTGCACACCAAGCTCCCTAACACCTCCCCTGGGATGCCTATACCCCTCAGTGCTCATCTGTGCAGCTGCTATCTCAGAGTCACCTGAGCAGGAACTAAAGAATAGTCTGATGCAGCAACTCCCGCACCCTTCCTCCCTTGAGAGTTTGGCTCAAGGACTAAGAGGTGGGTCAGATGTGTCAGAAATTTGATGGAAGCCCCAGATGCTTGTGATGCAAGCGTGTTATGGGGATTCACTGGGGTATGGCTCTTGAAAGCAGACCTCCTGTCTATCTGGGTCTGTATCAGAGGAGTATGACATAAGGGAGGGAAGGGAGGAAAGAAGGAAGGAAAGAGAAGGAAAGAAGTGGAGAAGCAAGTGAAGGAGGGAAGGTTAGTAAAAGGGTAGGAGATGAAGATGGTCATGATTCAAGGGTAACCTTGAAGTGCCTCTTTGGTAAACTCCAGAGGGCAAGCTGAGGTCAACTCCTTTGATGGTGGGTTCTAAACCAGCAAAGGCAGTGCTGGGTGCCCGCTCCTGACAGGCATCCAGGTCAGAAGGTGGGCACAGATAAGACAGATCTGCCTGTTATGCCACCCTCTTGGACAATGCAAATACTGGCAGGTGGGGAAACAAGTATCCGGATTTTGTTGGAACTGAGGGAAAGCTGGGACAAGTTGGCCGGTGTCCTTGGAGGGCAGCTCAATGAATCCCAGCGGTGGGCTTGGCTGCTGTCCACCTTCCAGTCCCACAGAGCTGGCAGCCTTCTGACCCTGTTAGCTGGCAGGTTCCAAGTTGTGAGGCAAGGCTCTATGAAGCAATGTTTGTGGGTAACGCATGGTACCAGAGGGCCCTTCTCCTCAGGGACTGTACTGCCCCACCAGTTCAAGATCTAAGTGACTCAGGAACTTGATTTTCTTCAAGTCACTAGTTAGTGGGCCGATGTGGTGCAAGGGAGGAAGGGGGATAGGCAGAAAGGAGGAGGGGAGGAAGAGGGAAGGCTGTGTGCCTAGCCAGAGGCCTGCAACATGCAGGTCATACAAGTTTACTTACAATGGGGCCTGAGATGGGTGAGAATGAGGCTGGGGTGGGGAGTGGAGGGGTCAAACAGACCCAAATTCCCTGCTTCTCAACAGAGCACTTGATTGAGTTCCCTCATATATAGTTTATTGGTGAGAAAAGGCCAGGGAGAGTTCAGAGGAATACGTATCCAACCTGTGGAACTGCCAAAGAAGCAGGAGGACCTGATGTCCCGTTGCCCAGACCAAGGTCACCAGGAACACAAAGGAGCAAGCAGAGGCTGCAGGGAACAAAGGGGAGAAGACAAATCTAAGGTCCCCCACAGCTCTGGGTGCAGGGTCCACCCTCTCCTTTCCCGAAGCCATTTGTTCTCCCCAGCCTCCTTCAGTATTTCCCACCAGTCCTAGGCACGCCCAGCCCTCCCACATTACCTCATGTTGGCCTGGTTACAACTGAATCACATTCTCATTCCATTTTATGACACAGACACTCCATTCGGTCTTGTCATTTCTTTAACCTAAGTGATCTCATTTCACCGTCCAGGCATCTTTTGAAAGTCAGAATCGTTGTCCCTATATTACAGGTGTGGAAACTGAGACTTGCAGCCCCCTGAAAAGCAGGATGCAACCCTGAAGAGCCTTCAGCAGGCAGCTCAGTCTAGATAACTGTGCTCTCAGTCCACCTGGAAGGCACACTCCTCTTTGAGGAACTTTTTTTGTTTTTGCTTCTTTGTTTTGCTTTATTTTCAGCAGTGCCAGAGATAGAACTCATTAGGTTATTAATGTTTTGTTTTTGTTTTGGGACCACACCCTGCAGTGGCGCTCAGGGGTTTCTCCTGGCTCTGTGGTCAGAAATCGCCCCAGGCAGGCTCTGGGGACCATATGGGATGCCTGGAATCGAACCTGGATCTCTCCCAGGTCGGCTTCGTGCAAGGCAAATGCCCTACTGCTGTGCTATTGCGCCGGCCCCCTTATTAATGTTTTTTAACTTAAAAACCAATTTTTTTTTTTTTTTGGCAGGGGCATGGACATTCAGCAATGATCAGGGCTCACTCCTGGCGGGTCTCAAAGAAGCATATGGAGTGTTGGGGATCAAACCCAGGTCAATTTCGAGCAAGATAAATGTTCTAACTGCTATACTATTGCTCCAACCCTAAACTGGTGAAACGTTCTTAAAAATAACAACAACAATAACATAAAGTCTTGTTCTCAGTCCCACTCAGCTGTGAAGAAATAACAGTTCTCAAGTCTGACCTGCTCTCCCACATCCCTCATCCCAAACACTATGGGCCAACTCCCCTCAGCTACTAAAAATGGAAATGACAGTTTTAACTTCCTTTTATGAGAAAAAGGGGAATTTAATAGATGGAGCCAAAAGGATCAACTTGGGAAGAAGTATGATACATGGAGTAGTGCAGGGAGGAGGCCTGGGTCATGTGGCCCAGCTGGGCTGCCCTAAACCTCATAGCCAAGCTGGCACAGCTGAACCAGCCTCCACACCCAAACCCTTTCTCCCAAGGCCTGGGCTTCTTGGGAATTCAGCTGGAGGACTGGACTATGAGGCTACGTTGTGAACCTTGTCTTTAGGTGAGAAAAAAACAACAAAACAAAACTTGCTTGTCTTTTTTGAAGAGAGAGAATCTAAAGCCCAGAATTAACTAGAATTTTAATCTACCAAAACTTTGGTACAAGATTGTTGGGACAAACTAGATGGGGGTGGAGCCTCGAAGCTAGTAGATGGAGGTGGAAAGTGCAGGAATGCAAGATGAAGAGGGGAAGGAGCAATCCCACACACTCAGAGAAGCACATGCAGCAATGTTCCAAGCAGCTTTGCTAGTGACCAGGAGAAGGCAGACAGCCAGCCACTCTACCCAGCAACAATTCACTACACCGCACCAGCCTACCCTTCAGAAGAATTCTCTGCAGTATTTAGGAATGAGAATGATTGCACTGATGGGAAGGTTCTCTAAAACGGATTTTTAGAAAACACAGAGGATGGCTCAGAAGCTAAAAGCACCTGCCTTGCAAGCATGAGACGATGAGTTCAATTCCTGTGGCTGCCCCCATGAGCCAAGTATATATAGTTCTTGCTACTCTGCCCCCTGAGTCCACTGTATCACCACAAAGTGTGCAATCTCTGGCATGGGCACAATGTAGCCAGGAGGACTGGCTTCTGGAGAGCAAGTGTGTAAGCACAATGACTCCTAGTGTGACACAAGATACAGAAAATGCACAAGAATTGCAGTTAATGGTGGGAGACTTTGAAAGCTCTCTGGCTAAATGAAGAAGCACCATGATCAGGGAGTGGGCCCAGACATTATAACAGCACAGGGAAGAGAAGAAAAGAAATTTAAAAACGGATTTTATTTTTTAAATAACAGGTTTTAATGCTAGAGGAATAGTACAGCAGGTGGGGAGCTTGCTTTGTACTTGGCATAGTGGAGTTCTATCCCTGGCACCTTATATGGTCCCCTGAGCCTTCTAAAAGTGATTCATAAACACAGAGCCAGGAGTAAGTACTGAGAGCCAGCCAGGTGTGACCCATAAAACAAAACAACTTCCTCCAAAAGATTTTAGTTCAATCCTCAGCACCACGTGCCATGTTCCCACAGCACAGCTGGGCATAGCCCCAATGCCCCAGCACTTCTGGGTCTGAAAGAAAAGATGTGTTACTTAAGAATGGTTTTTTAGGGGCTGGAGAGATAGCATGGAGGTAAAGCGTTTGCCTTTCATGCAAGAGGTCATCGGTTCGAATCCCAGTGCCCCATATGGTCCCCTGTGCCTGCCGGGAGCAATTTCTGAGCATGGAGCCAGGAATAACCCCTGAGCACTGCCAGGTGTGACCCAAAAACCACAAAAAAAAAAAGAAAAAAAAAAAGAATGGTTTTTTAGGAAGCTTAGTGGAAGTGGAAAGACAGTAGAAGAGCATCTTGGATGAGAGAAAGTAAGTCGAGATTGTCCTATCTATACACTATTATTCCAAAATAGCAGTTCAAGAGAACATCTTACAGGATCTTAAGGCCTGGGATGTGGTTTGGTAATGGGACACCTGATTTTTTTTTTTTTGTGGTTTTTGGGTCACACCCGGCAGTGCTCAGGGGTTATTCCTGGCTCCATGCTCAGAAATCGCTCCTGGCAGGCACGGGAGACCATATGGGACGCCGGGATTCGAACTGATGACCTCCTGCATGAAAGGCAAATGCCTTACCTCCATGCTATCTCTCCGGCCCCGGGACACCTGATTTGAAGGCATTACACCAAGAATTTTATCCTTGGCCTCATACCCAGGTTTCTTCTTGGCAACATTGCCATTTGGGTTCCCTGACACCACCAAAAAAAAGTGTGTTGTTCTTAGTGAGGAAACCAAAGCATGCAACACCACTAACAGCTCTGGGAGATCCCTGGTCATTCAACCAGGGGAAGTGGACAGGAAAGTATCTTAGAAAAAATTCCTACCAATAAAGTCTCACTAAAGAAAATTATGGGAGGGGGAATGATAGTACAGTGGGTATGGCACTTGCCTTGCATGAAGCTGACCCAGGTTTAATCCTTGGCATCCCTGAGCACTGCTAGGAGTCATAAATAATTCCCAAGCTCAGAGCCAGGAGTAACCATTGAGTATTGCTGGATATTACCCCAAAACAAAAACAATAAGAAAAAAAATTCAGTGATCTATTTCTATAGATGGAAAATGCTCCTGGTTCAAGATTTTGAGAGAAGAATGAAGAGTAACTAAAGTGCAAAAATAGAAAATGCTTTTCCATGTATAGATAAAACTACTCCAGGGGTTGGGGATATAGTTCTAAGGGCTGAAGTGCAAGTCTGGCAGACTTCACAGCCCCTGGTTCCAACCCCAGCACTCATAGTGTCCTGAGCACAGTCCAGTGTGACTCTGGTCATCATCCCACCAAAAAAAAAAAAAAAAAAAAAAAACTTTTCCAAAAGAATGTAAGAAAGGAGAAGAAAACGTAAGACAAATAGAAAGCAAAAGCTAGGTGATGACTGTAAACTCAAAGATATAGATAGATATGATTGATATATAATTACTTCAATTTAAAAAAAGGATTATCAACATGAACTACAATAGAAGTCTAATCATGCTATCTACAAAACACACATATGTGGGCCCGAACAATAGTACAGAGGGCAAGGTGCATGACTTGCATGCAATTGACCCAAGTTTGATCCCTGACATCCCATACAGTTCCCTGAGCCTACCAGGAGGAATTTCTGAGAATAGACCCAGAAGCATCATCTGGTGTGTGGCTCCAAAATTAAAAAAAAAACAAAAACCCCTACATATATGAATAGAATAAAAATGAAGGCAGAAGAAGGTTGACTCTGTGAAAAAGGGCACCCATGTAAATTGTGATCTTTTAATATTCATTTTATTAATGCATATAGATGGAAAATAAGCACATAAAATTATCATGGTAGAAGGGAGGGCAGGAATGTTACTAGTGGAAATGAAGAAATCTTGGGGTTGATGAATCTGCTCATTATTGTGCTTGTTGACTTTATCAATGTACATCAATGCTGATTTATCAAATTGTGTACTTGAAATATGGGCAGTTTTGCTGTATGTCAGTCATATTTCAATAAATCTGTTTTTCTTTTAAAAGGACTCAGTAATAGCAGAACTATACTAGGTTTGTGGGTTGGCAAACTCAATGGTCTCCCAATTTGATTTATAGATTTAATGCCTTCCAATAAAATCCCAGCTGCCTTTTCTTCTTTTGTGGAATTTGATCAGATAATTCTAAACTTTTCATGGAAATGAGAAAGACCAAGAATAATCGAGACATTTGATTTTTTCCTATAACATAGTACACTTGGCCAACAAAATATAAACATTATTGTAAATTTGAAGTAACTATGACGTGTGGTATTTAACCAGGGATAGACCCATAGACCAAGGAAAGATTAAAAAAAAAAAAGGAGTTCACGAGTAAGTTTGTGGATATAGTGCTACTTCAGGTGGATTTCAGAATAGAAGAAAAAGTATAAATTTTGTAGTAAATAGTGCTGGATCAACTGAGTGGTCTTATGTGGGAGGTGGAGAATGAATTTGGATCCCTACCTCACACCATAAAAAAAAATCAATACCAGATGAAATGCAAACCTAAAGTTTTAAGATAATGATTTTAGAAAACAAGATGTTTTCTTCAAGATGTCAGGGTAGGAAAATAATTGTTAAATATAGTTACAAAAGGTACAAATTATAAAGGAAATGTAATTCTTGACTACATGAAAATATAAAACTTCTTAACAGAGAAAGAAGGCAGTTCAAAGAGTGAGAAAAGATATTCACAACTAATCAAAATCACCCAAGAAAAAGATATCAAAACCAAATAAATAACCAGATGGGGGAGCAGAGAATGGGGAGCTAACAGGTAGAAGTGTTTCAGGTTTACAAGATGAAAGAGTTATGAGAATGGTTGATGGTGATGGTTATACAACAACGTAAATATTTTTGCTGTTGTTTTTTTGGGGGGTCACATCGGCAGTGTTCAGGGTTTACTCCTGGTTCTACACTCAGAATCGCTCCTGGCAAGCTCAGGGGACCATCCAGGATGCTGGGATTCTAACCACCATCTTTCTGCATGCAAGGCAAATGCCCCACCTCCATGCTATCTCTCTGGCCCCAGACAACGTAAGTATTTTTAATACCAGTTAATCACACTCTTAAGATGGCAACTTTTATATGGTATGTGGTGAAACACAGAGAAAAAAATTAACTGCCATTAAAAACTGTATAAATAATAAACAAACCAATTGAAAATTGGCACAGAAAATGACTAGGCATCCAAATATCTAATTAGCACATGAAAAGGTGTTCAGTCACATTAATAATTAGCAAATTACAAATTAAAACCACCAAGGACTAGCACTACATACATATTAAGGAAAACCAAAGCCTGACATTACTAAGGTTTTAATGAGGATATGATGTGACAATACAGAAAATCTCTCATACACTGCTTACAAGATGTATAAATTGGTGAACCACTGTGTTAAACTCAGCATTTGATAAGCTTAGCATGAAAATTTTGCATTTCCTGGAAAAGTTGAATATGAGGAAGACTAAAAAAAAATACCATTAAAATTCAGCACCAGGAATCATGTTTGATGAATAACCACTGCTGGTTTCTTGTTAAACCAGAATATTAGAAACAGTTTAAATTTTCATATGTGGACTGAGTGAATAAATTGTGACATATTCATTTATAGAGTACAATTCTGTGAGGAAAACAAATCATGACTATGCTTACTATATGTGACCACCCAAAAAGTTTGCAGATATAATGTTGGGAGCAAACAATAAATACAGAGACAAACACTTAATAGAATGTGATTTATTTTAAAATTTATTTTCCCAAAATATGCAAAATAAATTTATATTGTTGAGGAATTAGAAGCAAGGTAAATATTATTTTTCAAGTCAGGATAGTAATTATTTCTGGAAGGAATGAAAGGGTTGTTAAAGAAAGAGTACACATAATCAACTGCTGGCAACATTCTCGGGGTTCAAGCCCAAAAAACAACTTCCCTAATCATTGATTTTTGTTTTAATTTGGGATTCTTAGGGATCACACCTGACAAGGCTCAAGAGGTATCAGGGATGAAACCTGCATTGGCCACGTGTAAATTAAGTGTCCTAACTGATGTACCTCTGGCCCTTAATCATAAAATTGAAACACTCCATCCAAAAATGAGAGGAGATGAACAGAAACTTCCTCCAAGAAGAAATACAGATGCCTTTTCACATCATTAATCATCAGGGATATGCAAATCAAAACAACAATGAGATACCATCTCACACTACAGAGACTGACACATATCAAAAAGAACAAGAATAGGGGCCTGAGCAGTGGTGCAGGCAGTAGGGTGGTTTGCCACCCTACACGTGCTAACCTAGGACAGACCGAAGTTCGATCCCCCAGCATCCCATATGGTCCCAAAGCCAGGGGCGATTTCTGAGTGCCTAGTCAGGAGTAACACCTGACTGTCATCGGATGTGGCCCCAAAACCAAAGGAAAAAAAAAAAAAAAGAACAAGAATAACTAGTGCTGGCACAGATGTGGAGAGACAGGTACTCTCATTCACTTCTGGTGGAAATATAGACTGGTCTGGCCTTTTTTGGAAAACAAATAGAAATTCCTCAAAAAACTAGAAACTGTGCTTCCTTAAGGCCCAGCAATATTGCTCCTAGAAATATATGCTAGGGCAGTGGTCGGCAACCTTTTTTTTTTCAACTGAGCCAAATCTCACCAAAACCACGATTGAAATTTATTTTGAGAGCCACTTTTTAATTTTTTTTGGCAGCGCTCATATGTTACTCCTGGCTCTATCCTCAGAAATCACTCCTGGCAGGCTCAGGGGACCATATGGGATGCCAGGATTTGAACCACCGACCTTCTGTATGAGAGGCAAACGCCTTACCTCCATGCTATCTCTCTAGCCCCAAGAGCCACATTTTTAAAATCAAAAATACATAGGATGGTACACTGTTTTTAGTTTCAATAAGTTTTTATTGAAAATATTCTGCATGCAAGTATCCACATAGGTCGGAAGGATACAAATAGCACAACTAATAAAACAAAAACTTTAGAACGATATTATTTATCGATAACATTAAATTCCATAAAATTTGCCTTACAATGTAGAGAAAATTACATCCTGACAATGACTGACAAAGTCACAAACACTAATGTGAACATTGGCCTTGCATTTCCTTGGATAGTTTGAGTAAGTCAGGTTTGAATGTTGTTTTTAATTTTAGGCACGATTCCAGGTTCTCATTGATGAGACGATTTCTCAATTTATTCTTGATAAGATTCATGCTTGAAAATGATTGTTGGCATAAATATGTAGACCCAAACAAGGAAAGAACAGCAAATGCTAGCTTTTTTTTAGTTGATTATATGAGTCAGGAATACTATTCCAGCTGTTAAAAATCAACATATCTTCCTTCTCCAGGTCTTTCAAAGCAGACCACTTGTGCTGTGAACTAAGTTCACATTTGTATTTCTCCAATCTTTCTAAATTAGTACAAAGATGTTCAAATTTCGAGCTCCACAGTTCTTTGTTTTTAAATCCAAAAATTGCATTTCAAAGTTGCCAATGTCGATTTTAAAGGGAGAAAAATCTAATTTCGTTACAGTGGCATCCAGAGGTTTTCTAACAAAGGCCAATGTCGCTTTGCTGTTTCTGTAATCCTGAAACCTCTTGAGAAAAGTTTCCCTCATATTTAAAAGTGCTGTTTTAAAATAGGTAATGCCAATATCAGAATTATTTTCTTGGCAATGTTTCAACAGGCTTGGAAGGTGAATTAAAGTTTCTCTGTCAAAATCTTGAGCAAAAGCAGGTAATTTGTTTTCAAACGAAATAACTTCTAACATAGAAAAAATCGTGTTTCCTTTCCCCTGTAGTTTATGATTAAGCTGATTTAGATGTGAAGTAACATCCACCATGAAATACAGTTTTTGAATCCACTGATTGTTAATTCTGGATAGTGAATACGCTTCTTTAGGAAAACTGCTTTGATTTTTGATAATAGGTTTCAAAACATTTTCTCTTGATAACCAAAATGTGCTGAAAATTTGAAACCCTACAATATGGAGATGAAACAGGTAAAAGAGAAAAACCTTTTAACAATCTTTAAAAGCAAGGACAGTGTTCCAGAGAAAAGTAATGATTTCACTAAAAGGAAAAAAACTTATTGATACTTTAGTGTATGCTGCAAGAAACCAAAATAAATACACACAAAAACAAAAATGGCACTTTGTTAAAGGCATATGATATATCATAAAGGAATTATGATAGAGTGCCTGAAAATTTTTTTAAATAATTTTTTATTTAAGCATATTTGTTACAAAATTATTCATACTTGAGTTTCAATCATAGAATGTACACCACCCTTCACCAGTGCACTTTCCCCACCATCAATGTCCCTTGTTTCCTTCCCCTTCACCCTCCTCTACCTATGTCAAGGGCCGGCATTTTGCTTTTTTATCTCTATCTCTCTTTTTCTTTATGACACTGAGGTTTGCAAACTTTTCTTTATGACACCGTGGTTTGCAATATTGTTTGTTTTTTTAACGGTGCCTTCCGGTGGAGACCAGCAGGCCTTGCTGAACAAATTCTAAAAGAGCTGTAACACTTGTTTGCAATATAGTTAATTAAAGGGTACCATGCATGTCACTTAGCCATTTTCAGCATCCAGTTCTTGTCCAGAGTGATATGTTCCAACTATCAATGTCATAAAATACCTTTCTCTATTCTTACTGAACTCACCACTTTTTATGGCAAGCTTCCTATCATGGACTAGTCCTCCTGTCCCTCATCCCTATTTTCTCTAGATATTATTACCATATTGCCATTTATTATTTTTATATGCCACAAATGATTATTCTATGTCTACACCTCTCCTTCTGATTCATTTCACTCAGAATAATAATCTGATGTGTTGATGTATGTACAGATGATGCACTGTGCATGGCTCAGTGCTTTTGTGTAGTCACAAGAAACAGAAGTTGCACACCTGTACATTGTATCCACTCACTGTATGATAGACTGGATTCAAAAAAACTCCCTGCTGAACTAAACTCTGTGACAGATGACACAGTAAAGATAATTTGTGAAATTTACAATTGTGATCAAATCCAGGCTATTCACCACCCTGGGTGAGACTGGATGTCCACTACTAGCATCTTCTCCATGAAGTGAAGTGGCTGTTCAGGGAAGGGTGCTCTCTCATCTTGTTGGCAAGAGGGAAGAAGTAGTGCAGTTCCTGTGAGAGCAGAACTCTGACTTTGTACAGCCCCAGTTGGACAAGGAATGGGTGGGTATTTGTGTATTTGGCAGACATTGTTCATTTTCTCTATGAATTTAATATTTCTCTGCAGGGGAGTTTCACAAGTAGTTTTTACAATGAGACATAAGATGGATGTGTTCAAAAAAGAATCTGATTCTGGGATAGCTGTGTCTGAGAAGGAGATATTGAAATGTTTCCACTCTTGCAAAAAGTTTCTGATTGGCACTTATACTATGCCGAAAGTCATAATCAGTATGAAAAACAGCATTTAAGGGCATTAGCTCACAACTTTAATCATGAGTACTCTGACCATGAGAATCCACGGGGAAAAAACTCTGAGTTGAGAATCCCTTCATGGAAGATGCCCACTCATGTGCAAAATAAAATATGTGTTTTAAGATCACTCTAGGCACTGTATTTCTAAACCCCACCCAACCTGGTCTGAAGAAGCAGGGTAGCAGGAAAGAAATACTAAACCAAGCTAGCCAGGAAAGGATGATCATGGAGTTCATGGCCTTTTACCTTGTACTCTCTGCCTCGAGCCCAAAAAGCTAGAACACCTCTTTCTTTATTAAAACCAATTCCCAATACCAGGAGGCTTCAGGTCAAGAGAGAGACAAAATACATATTCAGTGTGCTTTTACATATCAAAGAAAGCGGTTTAAGAAAGGATGACGTTGGGGGAACACCTTTGTTTAGGGTTGATGCTGGGTATCATCTTACACTCTTGGAGCCTCAGGGGCTGTACACAGGGCGCACACTGACAGAGGTTAGGAGCAGAGTCCTGACTCCTGGAGCGGCTGCCTGGCACACAGAAGAGCAAAATTAAAAGTGTAAAGAGCCTGTGGCTCGCGAGCCGCAGGTTGCCGACCACTGTCCTAGGGGATCCAGAAACGCAATACAGAAAAGTCCTTGGCACTCCACCCGTTCAGTAACAAGTGCAAACCACTGTGTCTAAGAGAAAAAGAGAGAGAGAGAGAGAGAGAAGAAAGATGCCTTCCATAGAGGCAGGGGACAGGACAGTGGGGAGTGCCTGATGGGAAACTGGGGACATTGGTGGTGGGAAATGTGCACTGGTGAAAGATGTTTTACATTTTTTTCACTGAAACTCAATCATGAACAAACTTGTAGCTCTGTTTCTCATGGTGATTCAATTAAAGAATTTATTTAGTTTTACAAAAAGCACTCCATTTGGTATAAGGATCATATAGAAAACCTCAGTTGTATCTAATTAAGTATTGCAGTTAAAGGAATTTCTTGAATAGTTAATTCTGAATCGGTCCCTGGTAAGATAGATACAATGCCTTGGTTTTGGGATTTTTTAGCCACTTCTTTCTGTTTCCTCTCCAGTCTTTCTCTCCTCTCTCCTCTCTTTCTTTCCAGGATCAGGTAGGGCTTGCCTAATTGAACACATGGTTGAATACAGGTAGGGTACTGGGGCTGAAGACAAGGAAAGCTAGGAAACTCACACTGGACCAGGCATTGTGGAACAGATTAAGTGACATTATACATGGTACTTCAACTGATTTTGTACCATGTCCCACAACCACTACAGTGTAAACAACAGCTCAGCTTCAGGACTAAGAGATGCAAACTAAGCCACTAAGTCATAGGTACCCTGATCTTTAGGTGAAATCTTTGGGGTGCCCTTGGAGGGGGGCAGACTGAGTCCCTGCTCTGCCAAAGTCCCAGAAGCCATACCCATATCCCACAGTCATTTCCATGCCAACTGCCCAACTTCACGGCTTCATCTCTATACAGATCCCAAGCCAACAACACTTGGGGGCTGGAAACTCTAGGGACTTCTATGAGTGGGGGCATGCAGCCTTCCCCGAACACCCAGAAGCCCCAGTAGCCACACCCACATCCATAGCTGCTACCATGTAAACAGTAGCACAACTTCACAACTTCATGACCAATCTTAGAAGGGATGCCAAGCTAAGTCGATGCAATTCATGGGTAGGTAAGCTGGTCTTCAGGCTAAAAACTCTGGGGACCTCTCAGGAGGGGTCAGGCTGAAAATAGTTTCAGTTCTACAGATCCTGGAGCATATGTGACACATTCAAATTCCACAATTCTAACACCCCAGTATTGTATTTGCTAGGAGCACAACAAATTAGGTGGGAAAATTGCACCGAAGACAACTAAGCTTAATAAACAAAAATAATAACACAAAAGTCTCAAACTCTCAGACAGCGATCAATGACTTTCATGACCCCATTGTGAAACATAACAATTTTTATATTTTTTATCTTGCAGAAGTATATTTGGATATTTGGATAATTCCATTACCCATGTAGTTGTAACAAGCAACATAGAATAAATTATAAGCTTGCCTGATAAGTGGGCAAGCTTGGGGGTGGGAGGGAAACTGAGGACACCAGTGGACAAAAGTCACACCAATTGTGGGATTGGTGTAAGAACATTGAATATCCGAAACAACTATATTATCAACAACTTTGTAAACCATACATTTACAAAAGTAAAATAAAGTGTTTAAACAAAGTTATAAATTCACTGGACTTCTAAGCCACATAGTACAGGAGTAAGATGTTTGCCAGGCACAGAACTGACTGGGTCTATTTTATTTTTAAATTTTTTTTATAAGTTTTGTTTTTAGGTCATACCTAAAAATGCTCAGGGGCTACTCTCTATGCTAGTCTCTGTGCTCAGAACTCACTTCTGCTCAGGGAAACCATACAGGATGTCGGGGGTCAAACCCAGGTTAGCAGAATGTAAAGGAAACAATTTACTTGCTGTACTACATGCCAGTCCTGGCCTGGGTTCTTTTATTGGTACTGCATTTGGTCCCCCAAACACCTCTGGGAGTGCTCTCTAACTGCAGAGCCAGGAGGAAGCACTGGGCACCAGTAGGTATAGCTTCTAAGCCAAAAAAAGATTAATAATTAAATTAAACCTGGGGCCAGAGAAATAGCCCAGTGGGCCAGAGTGCATACCAGAACATGAATTGCACCCCTTGTACCCTGGTTCCCCACTGTTAGGAGTAACCCCTGAGTACAGAGCCAGGAGTAAGTCCTTAGCACTTCCAGGTATGGCTCTAAAAAAACTCAAAAAAATAAAACATATAAAATTTTTATTAATAAATTCTCTAACTCTCCAACTCTGTCCTTCAGGCCTGGCACTCACAGTTGCACTGTAAACCATCACATTGGTGCCAGTGTATTCAGCCCCCAGGAGCCTCTACAACCCCACTTGCTCCCTCTGTATTCTCTTCCATACCAGGAAGATCAGTGTGGTTTGCCACTGTTAGAGCTGGACTCAGTGCAAAGAGAATGTTAGGAACAAAAATACCAGGCCAAGGGAAACAGTGAAAAAAAAAAAAAACAACTCATGGATTCACTCCTGGCAGAGGGCAGGAATGCATCCTGCTCCCTGTATGCCATTTCCCTACAGTGCTGAGTTGTTTTCTTCATTCTTTTTGAGTTCCTATTAGTGGCTCTGGAGCGATTCAGGAGTTACCATGGTGTTGCCAAGAGTTACGTAGGTAGCTGAGAAATACTTTGCAATATTAACTGATGCATAGTTATAGTTAATGTGACTATATAAATGTAATATATATATATATGTACATATAATGTAGCCTATATGAGCCCTGCACTGATGCTTTACATTGTCATGGAGGTAGGAGCTAAATTTCAGTTGCACTAAGATTAACGCAAATATTTCATGATTTAATTTTCCCAAACTACCAATAAGTATTAACTTTATTTATATAGTTATATTTCTATTTGGACACTGGTTATAATTTTTACTTTGTTTCCATTTTCATAGATAATTTTAATGATTTAGAATAAGGAGTAAAAACATTTTTTCAAAGGGCCAGAAAGTAACACATTTTGGCTGTGCAAGCCATTTGGTTTCGTTACTCAATTGTGAAGTTGGATCAAGAAAACTATCATTAGTACAAATGCATACGGCCAGTTCTTGTTCCATACCCAGCACCCCAGATGGTCCCCCCAAGCAGTGCTAGGAGTGATCGTTGAGTGCAGAGCCAAGAGTAAACCCTGAGCACAGATGAGTGTGGCTTGCCCTGGCTCCATCAACATCACCCCCTCAAAAAAAAGCAAGTAGTTATCAGACAAGACATAAATTAGGGCCAGGAGAGATAGCACAGCGGCGTTTGCCTTGCAAGCAGCCGATCCAGGACCTAAGGTGGTTGGTTCGAATCCCGGTGTCCCATATGGTCCCCTGTGCCTGCCAGGAGCTATTTCTGAGCAGACAGCCAGGAGTAACCCCTGAGCACCGCCGGGTGTGGCCCCCCCCCCAAAAAAAATAAATAAAAAAGACATAAGTTAATAGATATTTCAGTAAGACACTTTTATTTACAAAATAGGTATCCTGGTCACAGGTATTTGGTACCTCCAGATTTAGAAGATAAATTTGCTTGAAAATTGAGATTCCTAAGATAGCACAGTGAACAGGCCATTTGCTTTGCAAGCATAGGCCCCTGATACCACATGGCCCTCAAGTAGATATAGACCTGAAGTCCCTCAGACACTGCTGTGTGGCCCTAGTGGCTCCCATGAACTCTAGCAATGGATCACTGAAACATCTGGTTAAATTAGTGGAGTGGTCCTGTGTTCCTTGAGTACTGTTTGGGAGTCTCCCTCCTCCAATAATTGTTGTAAGCTAAATATATTGTTTTATATTTGCACATTTGATGAAAATATTTTTGGGTTTTTTTGGGGGGGTTCACACTGGGTGAATTTAGGGGTTACTCCTGGCTCTGCACTCAAGAATCACTCTTTGCAGGCTCAGGGACTATATGGGATGCCAGGGATTAAACCCAGGTCGGCCACATGCAAGGAAAACACCCTACCTGCTGTGCTATCATTCCAGCCCTAATGAAATTTTTTTTTTTTTTTTTTGGGCCCGGAGAGATAGCACAGCGGCGTTTGCCTTGCAAGCAGCCGATCCAGGACCAAAGGTGGTTGGTTCGAATCCCGGTGTCCCATATGGTCCCCCGTGCCTGTCAGGAGCTATTTCTGAGCAGACAGCCAGGAGTAACCCCTGAGCACCGCCGGGTGTGGCCCAAAAACCAAAAACCAAAAAAAAAAAAGAAAGAAAATGTTTTTAACAGGGAAGACCCCAATGGTACCTGGGGGCCTGGAGCCACCTCTAAAGATGCTGGCAGAGTAGTATGTGTCTGACAATTTAGTGCTCAGAGCATATAATGTACTAGTTCCTTCAGGCCAATGGGTTACTTGGGTCACACTCAGTGGTGCTGGATGAAAAGACTGGGACATTGAGAGGCCAGGGGACAGATTCCATGTCAGGGATATCCTAAATTTCTCTTAGAATTGGCATCTTTTTTGGTGGTGGTGGGGCTTTTAGAGGAATCACATCTAGAGCACTCTGGGCTTATTCCACATGCAGTGTTTAAGAGACAATATGCAGTGCTGGCACCTTAACTGAGGTTAGCCACAAACTAAGACATGTACCTTAAACCCATTGTACTATGTTTCTTGCCATAGAACTACATTTTTTTTTTAAAGCGAGGGACCTATTACCATTAGTAGAAACAGATTGTGTGGAAACATTAATTTAACTAAAAATAGAGATTGTGGCAAACAAGGCAAGAAAATTAATGGTATGAAATAATATGTTTATTATTAGGAAGATAAGCACTTTTACTCCATTAACCAAATATTACTAAGTTGTCAACCAATATTTAGGGCTGGAGAGATAATACAAGGGTTAAAGCATTTGTCTTACATATGATCACCTTCAATTTTTTTTTCTTTTGGTTTTTTGGGTCACACCGTTTGATGCTCAGGGGTTACTCCTGGCTAACGCGTCAGAAATCGTCATATGGGATGCCGGGGGATTGAACCGCAAGTCCCTTCCTTGGCTAGCGCTTGCAAGGCAGACACCTTACCTCTAGTGCCACCTCGCTGGCCCCAGTCACCTTCAATTTGATCCCTGATACAACATATGGTTCCTGTCCACCACCAGGAATGATCCCTGAGCACAGAGCCAGGAGGAAGCCCTGAGCATTACTGGGTGTGTCCCAAGGACTTCTATCCCCCACCCCCAAAGAATACCTATATCAAGGGTCTCAAACTCGCAGTCTTGGGCCGTTTCGTACAACATTTTCTGGCCCGCAGCTGGCCTTCAAATATCGCAGTATTTGCGATTATTCGCTTACCAAATAATCACAATAAAAATCGCATTAGTAAGAAAAAAATCGCATTAACATTCGCATATCTCGAGCAGTTCCGTTCAGGGTACGCAAATGTTCAATGCTATTTTTTGCGATTTTTTTTCTTACTAATGCGATTTTTTATTGCGAATATTCGGTAAGTGAATAATCGCGAATACTTTGCGCCTAGCTCAGACGTCATTTCCGCTGCTCCTGCGCGCTGTCCCTTGCATTATCGGAGGCCTAAGGGAGAGAAGGGAGAGGAGTTTATTACAGAATTAGATTTTGTCATACCTTCATCATGACTTCATCAAAGCCTGCAGTGAAGAGAAAGATTGATGACGAGCACAGACAATTTCAGGAAAAGTGGGAGATGCAGTATTTCTTTGTTGAGCACAGGGGCATCCCCACATGTCTTATTTGCTCAGAGAAAGTTGCAGTGCACAAGGAATACAACTTGAAATGCCATTATTCAACTAAACATGCTGAGGAATGTGCCAAAATATCAAGGAAATGAGAGAGCCAAGCAGGTTGCCAGTCTTAAAGCATGTCTACTGAGGCAACAAGATTTCTTCAAGAAAGCAACCAAAGAGAATGTTGCATCAGTTGAAGCTAGTTACATGGTTAGTGAGATGATTGCTAAGGCAGGGAAACCATTCACAGAAGGATGAGTTTGTTAAAAAATGCATGTTACAGGCTGCAAGTATTATTCTGTCCAGAAAAGAAAGGTCAGTTTAGCAAAATCAGCCTTTCTGCCAACACTGTGGCAGAGCGCATTTCTGACATGTCAAGTGACATTTATCATCAACTGTGTGAGAAAGGAAAATGTTTTTGATGCATACTCAGTTGCTCTTGACGAGGGGCACAGATATAAACAGACACTGTGTGTGGGGTGTACCCTATTTAAAACCCTAGACCCACCCACTTCTGGGAGGGGTCTTGGGAACCGGGATAGTAGGTGTAACCTTACCTGCTAGACCCTCCCCATTTCTGGGAGGGGTCTGGGAAATGTTATATAAGGCTTGGACCAAGGGAATTCGGCCCTTTTGGCCTTTTTGGCCTTTTGGCCTTTTGGCTCTTTGCCCGTTTTTGCGCTGCTGGGCGCTCTGGCTTTTGGGTTTCTGTGTTTTCTGGTCTTTGGACCAGCATGGAGCCCAAAGGGAAGATGGCTGAAAGGAGTTTTAGATGCAGGGCCAAGAATAACTAGTGCTTAAAAGGTTATGTGATAGGCCACACACATGTGGTGAATAGGGGCATGAATAAAGATGATTCTTCCTGAAGCCTGCCTGTGAGTGAGGTCTTGATTACGCGACCACCTGGGCCTGGGTCCCGGCCGGCTGGATGGGGGATGAAGCCACGTGGCTGGGGCCCTAAGCACAAAGGCCTCCATCCATCGCCATCCAGCCCCATCGTTAATTATTTCATGTTACAAACTGTGCAGGTCACAATTTATGTCCGTGGTGTTGATGCAATTTTGAATTGACAGAGGAGCTGCTCACAATAATTCCAATGCATGGCCAGACCACCACTAATGGGATATTTTGGGCATCTCGTGTGATGCCATTGAGAATGCAGGTTTGCCATGGAAGAGGTTTGTTGGGAATAATAACTGATGGAGCGCCATCGATGACAGGGAGGAAAAATGGACTGGTGGTACTTGTTCAAAAAAACTTGAAGAGGAGGGTGTAGAGAAGGCCATTGCTCTTCACTGCATTATCCATCAGCAGGCCCTTTGCAGTAAATGCCCGCCGTGTGACAATGTGATGTCTGTTGTTGTGAAATGCATCAACCAAATCAGATCCAGAGGCTTAAAGCACAGGAGGTTCCATGCTTTTTGAGAGGAAATGGAGTCAGAATATGGAGATGTGCTCTATTTCTCCGAGGTACATTGGCTTAGCAGGAGAAATGTCCTGAAAAGATTTTTTTGAGTTGAGAGAAGTGAAAGCCTTCATGGAGAAGGATGGGAATGCTGTTTCTGAGTTGAGTGATCACAAATGGCTCATGGACTTAGCTTTTCTTTTTGACATCACACATAAGCTGAATGTACTAAACAAGATGTTACAAGGCCTGGGGCAGCTTATCAGTGCTGCCTATGACAACGTAGAGCATTCTCCACAAAACTTGTGTTATGGAAATCCCAGTTCTCTCAGATAAACCTTTGCCACTTCCCAGCATGCAAGGAACTTGTGAATGCAGGCATACCATTCAGTGGTGAGAAATATATTAATGCTATTTTTAAGCTAGAGAAGGAATTTGATCACAGATTTGCAGACTTCAAAAAGCATAGAGCCACTTTCCAAATTTTTATGGACCCTTTTTCCTTTGATGTGCAAGATGCCCCTCCTGTACTTCAAATGGAGCTCATTGACCTGCAATGCAACTCTGATCTCAAAGCCTAGTTCAGGGAGATTAGTGGAAAAGCAGACATGCATGGGCAATTTTTTTTTTTTTTGTGGTTTTTGGGTCACACCCAGCAGTCTCAGGGTTTTTTTCC
The DNA here is from genome assembly GCF_024139225.1 of Suncus etruscus. Classification (NCBI taxonomy): domain Eukaryota; kingdom Metazoa; phylum Chordata; class Mammalia; order Eulipotyphla; family Soricidae; genus Suncus; species Suncus etruscus. The sequence goes on along the minus strand of NC_064848.1, from coordinate 163,704,755 downwards.
TGGCTCCGTGCTCAGAAATTGCTCCTGGCATGCACAGGGGACCATATGGGATGCCGGGATTCGAACCGATGACCTTCTGCATGAAAGGTAAATGCCTTACCTCCATGCTATCTCTCCGGCCCCTGTTTTTTTTTTGTTTGTTTGTTTTTGAGCCACACCTGTTTGACACTCAGGGGTTACTACTGGCTATGCCCTCAGAAATCGCTCCTGGCTTGAGGAGACTATATGGGATGCCGGGGGATCGAACCGAGGTCCATCCTACGCTAGTGCTTGCAAGGCAGACACCTTACCTCTAGCACACCTTCCCGGCCCCATGCCTGGACAATTTTTCAGAGAATTGTCCCCCTCAGCTTCCCTGAGCTTTCCCAAATGTTCAAGCACACCATGTGCCTTTTTGGGAGCACATATTTGTGTGAAAAGTTATTCTCCACATTGAACTTCAATAAGTCAAAGTACAGGCCTAGACTTAATGATGATCATCTTCAAACCATACTGAGGGTCTCAACTGCTTCCCCTCTAAAGCCAAATGTGGTTCAGATTTGTGAGAAGCGCTGTCAAGTCTCTGGCAGCAAGGAATAGGCAAAAGAAGAACCGTTTATGATCTTCACTCAATGTTTTATTCATGTTCAGAAGAAATAATTAAAACTGTTAATAATGACGTTTGAGGACATTTTTTTTGTGAAATCCCTTATGCGGCCCTGCCTCACCCCAACCTTGCCTCCTGCGGCCCCCCCAGGTAAATTGAGTTTGAGACCCCTGACTTATACTCTTCAAAAACAGTCTTTCTTTTCTTTTCTTTTCTTTTTCTTTCTTTCTTTCTTATCTTTTTTTTTTTTTTTTTTTTTTTTTTGGTTTTTGGGTCATACCCGGCAGCACTCAGGGATTATTCCTGGCTCTGTGCTTAGAAATTGCTCCTGGCAGGCTTGGGGGACCCTATGGAATGCTGGAATTCGAACCACTGTCCTTCTGCAGGCAAGGCAAACACTCTACCTGCATGCTATCTCTCCGTCCCCAACAGTCTGCTTTCTTATTTTAAATTTTTTTTTTTTTTTTGGTTTTTTGGGTCACACCCGGAGGTGCTCAGGGGTTACTCCTGGCTGTCTGCTCAGAAATAGCTCCTGGCAGGCACGGGGGACCATATGGGACACCGGGATTTGAACCAACCACCTTTGGTCCTGGATTGGCTGCTTGCAAGGCAAACACCGCTGTGCTATCTCTCCGGGCCCGACTTTTTTTTTTTTTTTTTAAACATTTTTTAAATGTTTTATGCTATTGTTATAAGACATTTTTGAATGAGAGGTGTCTGGATCATATTTTATGAGTTTGTTGACTTAATGTCAGAATATATGTAATTTATACTCAACTTAAATTATTTTGGGGAGAGGTTGTGTTTTAGGGCTACACTTTTCAGTGTTGGAGTTCACTTCCAGGAGCACGCACTGAAGAAGGACCTTAGCATGACATTAAGAGTAAAGCATTTTAATTTTTGTACTCTATCTGAACCCTGACTACTGATTTCTGATCTTTAACATTTTGATGGAAGGCACAGACCACTTGCATGCTGGCCCCACATGCTTTAGGGGTAGGCCTCTTCTCAAGAGAAGACAGCCTGGTAGGACTGTAGACCAGGGCTGTAGGCCACTGCAGACTATGGAATCTAACTCCCAGGGTTTAAATCTCAGTTCTGTCATAAGACAAATCCCTTAACTTCTCACTGGCATTTTCTCAGTAACAAAATAAAGAGTCTATAAAATAAAATAAAGAGAACAAAACAAAATAAAGAGAACTAGTCTCTCAGTCAGACTGCCAGGAGTGCTGATTGGGCTCTGAGACTCCTCCTTGGATAGAACTTTTGCACAGCCCCCATGTAAAAAGGAACAAGCAAAAAGGTTGCAGCACAATAGATGTAGTCTATCTTTATTTATTTATTCATTCATTTATTTTTTGTTTTTTTTTGGGGGGGTCACACCCAGCAGCGCTCAGGGGTTACTCCTGGCTCTACACTCAGAAATTGCTCCTGGCAGGCTTGGGGGACCATTTGGGATGCCGGGATTCAAACTGCCATCCTCCTGCATGCAAGGCAAATGACTTACCTCCATGCCATCTCTCCGGCCCCAAGATGTAGTTCTATCTTTAGAGTGTTTAAGTGGGATGGGGAAGCGAGCAGGGTTCAAATGCATATTTAAAAGTGGGTTTTGTTTTGTTTGGGGGCCATACCCAGCAATGCTCAGGGGTTACTCCCAGCTCTGCACTAAGAAATAGTTACTGTCTGTTTTCAGGGAATCATATGACATTGATCCCCGGTTGACCACATGCAAGGTAAATGCCTTGCAGAATGCAGACTCTGTAGAGAGGAAACTGCTGTTTATTTCTATTTCAAGCATAAAAATATAGTTCTTATTTCTAAACTTTGTTTTCTTTTTCTTTCTTTCTGTCTTTCTTCCTCTCTTTCTTTTTCTTCTTTCTTTCTCCCTTCCTTTCTTTTTCTTCCTTCCTTTCTTTCTTCTTTCTTTTCTTTCTTTCTTTCTTTCTTTCTTTCTTTCTTTCTTTCTTTCTTTCTTTCTTTCTTTCTTTCTTTCTTTCTTTCTTTCTTTCTTTCTTTCTTTCTTTCTTTCTTTCTTTCTTTCTTTCTTTCTCTTTCTTTCTTTCTTTCTTTCTTTGTTTCTTTCTTTCTTCCTTCCTTCCTTCCTTTCTTCCTTTCTTTTTTCTTCCTTCATTCCTTCCTTTCTTCTTTCTTTCCTTCCTTCCTTTCTTTCTTTCTTTGTTTCTTTCTTTCTTCCTTCCTTCCTTTCTTTTTTCTTCCTTCCTTCCTTTCTTTTTTCTTCCTTTCTTCTTTCTTTCTTTCTTTCTCTTTTTTCTCTTTCTTTCTTTCTTTCTTTCTTCCTTCCTTCCTTCCTTCCTTCCTTTCTTTTTTCTTCCTTCCTTCCTTCCTTTCTTCTTTCTTTCCTTCCCTTCTTCCTTCCTTTCTTCCTTCCTTTCTTCCTTCCTTCCTTCCTTCCTTCCTTTCTTCTTTCTTTCCTTCCTTCCTTCCTTCCTTCCTTCCTTCCTTCCTTCCTTCCTTCCTTCCTTCCTTCCTTCCTTCCTTCCTTCCTTCCTTCCTTCCTTCCTTCCTTCCTTCCTTCCTTCCTTCCTTTCTTTCTTTCTTTCTTTCTTTCTTTCTTTCTTTCTTTCTTTCTTTCCTTTCTTTCTTATGCTTTTTGGCCACACCTAGTAGTGCTTAGGGTTTCTTCCTAATTTTTTTCTCAAGGAACACTTCTGGAAGGAATTGTGGGGGACCATATGTGGTGCTGGGATTGAATAAAATACAATGAATAGTGCCTTATCCTTTGTACTTTCTGGCCCCCTTATTTCTAAACTTAAAGTTTAACTTGACACTTGAAAAAGAAGGTTCAGCCCAACACCAAGCTGTGCTGTCACTATCATAAACTGGAGAGGAGGACACGACCTTGCCTATGAATAGGCCCCCAGGCCACACTGTTACTGCTCTGCACACTTTTCCATGGGGTTCTACAGTCCCCCTCCCAACATTTTGTGGCTTTTAGCCCACCCCAGTTGCATCTCTCTCCTGGGACCCATTCTTCTTGGATCTCAGTGCAACAAAAGCCTCCCCCACCAGGAAGGGGTCTTAACACACTCACATTCCTCTCCTGCCTGGCTGTGGGGATCTCTCAACCCCAGTAGGCTCACCTGTTTGCCCTTCAAAATACTACCTACATGACACTTCCCACATCATGAGCTGTAAGACACCTATATCTCCCACATCATGCAACAATGTATGAGCTGCATCACCTTCTGCAGGCCATCTCTTGCACACCTGCAGTTATCTGCATGGCACCATGTGTTGAAACCATCTACATTACACCTGCAGTCACCATCTGTATGCCACCTACCACATGGCACCTTCTGCATTGCCAGCACCCTAATCCTGCTGCCCACGGCCTCCTCTTTTCGTCCACCTTTGAGCCATTACCAGAATCTATGTCAACCTTTTCCTGCCCTACCTACAACCTCTTAGTTTCAGCTAGGCTGGCTGCTGAGCTCCAAACACTGCCCAGTTCCTTGGACCCCTTGGGCCTCTCTGGGAGCTGTGCCTTGTAAAAAGTTAAGAGCACATCCTCTGAAAAACCAGCAATGGGGGTGTTGGGGAAGAGAATTCTTAGACACACACTCTTGGTTCCTTCCCAAGCCTATGACACCAATGCCTTATCAAGGAAATGCTTACATGGCCACTGGAAGTTGCAAAGGATCCTGGACAGGTATAAAGGGATGAGAACTTGATGCTAAATACAGAACTTGCAGGAAGATTTGAGACTCCCAAGCGAACTGGTCTAAAAGAGGCCTAGCTCAGGGTCAGCAACCATTCCAGGAGGAAAATCAGCAGGTTGATTGCTCAGGAAGCAGCCTGTGGAAATGCAGAATTATGCAGGAGAATGAACCCTGGCGCTGTGCAGGGCCTGCCGCTTCTGATCACCTAAGAGAAGCGTTTTCAAAAATGGCTGCGAGGCAGCAGTTCCACCGCCATCCATAAACATTTCTCTATTGACTTTTGTTTTATTCTTGAACATTATCCTATGAACCATTTCAATAAACAGTGTGAGGCAAAGGAAGAGGAGTTTCAGAGAGCAGAATAAATCTTTGAAATGTTAACATGAACTCACAGCCAGCTCAGCTTGGGCCTACCAAAGAGGAGCTTGAGCCACAGATTAGGCATGGATATGGCCCCTTGCACCCTGCCAACATCTCCAGCAGCATCGCAAAGCAGAGAAGGTTCCAGAACTAGGGAAGAAGACCAGATTGGTGGGACAGAAATTATGGTGAGAGAGGAAGGTAGAGAAAGAGGGAATGAGAAAGGGAAAGGAAAGGGAAGAGGGGGGAGAAAGGGAAGGAGGAAGCGATGGTTTAGAGGATAGATAGAGGGAAGAAGCCCAACCAATCACATAACTGTGAGTTGTCTGGTGGTTGGGGACCCTCTTATTCTACCCCACTGTGATGTGGCCCCAACACTTAGACAGCAGATCCTGACTGCTTGAGTTCAATCCCAGCTCCACCATTTGTCAGCTACGCACGCACAAACCTCAGTTTCTTCATCTTTAACTTGAAGGTTAAAATGACCCCATCCACACTGAGCCTGGTGTCTGCATTAAAGAGGCCAGTCCTGTCAGGTATCTCAGCCCCAGGACCCTCTGCTCCAAAGTGATGTCTGGGTTCACCAGAGTCTGATCCCTGGGCCACACAGCAACAGCTGTACCAAAGGGAAGAGAAGAAGCAACTGTCATGGCTGTCAGGCTTCCTAGAGGGGCTTGGCAGTTCTGACCAGTCCAAGGACACCCCACAAGCCAGTCCCTTCCTCCCAGCTCTCCTGGGATTGCCTTTTCTGGGAAACAGGTTGCCACAGTGTTTGGATGTGCTTACAGGTATTGATTGTGTAAGACAGGCCACAAAGACCTGGCCAAGAGACAGTTACTACTGCCCCTGGGAAGCTGGTATTCAGGAAGCCAGGCCACAGCTCAGATGAGAAATATGTGGATCAGCAGAGTGAACGGAGGATCCTAGCTCTGGAACACAGCCTTGTACCCACATAGTTGATATGATCTTGGGCTTGGAACATGGTCTCATTCAGGCAATGGAATGAGGAGAGACAGACTGACAGAGACAGAGAGATAAAGACAGAGACAGAGAGACACAGATAGGCAGAGAAAGACAGAGAGAGGGCAAGGGAGAGAGAGGAAGAGAGAGAAAACTGTGGGGAGAGAGTACAGGGGAGTGGTTACTGGTGAAATTCTCAGCTCAATTCAGCTGTAGACATTTCTGTCAGGATCCAATGGCCACTACTAATAACAGTAATTTGCTAAGCAATGTTTTCTAAAACTTAGCCATTATAGGTCTCACTAAACTCTCAGGTTCAGTGAGGTGAAATGATTTGCTCATGGTCATGGAGCAAGAAAGGTAGCAGAATAAACAGGTAAATAAATGTCAGCCCTGGCCCTATCTCTCAATGCCTGTCTTTGAGTTGCGGCTCCCTTGCCTGATACGAAGCACCCCCAAACCCCACCCTATCACCCTATGAGGCCTTGCCTGGTCCTACTTATCAGCAGCTCCTTCCGGGTGGAAGAGGATATGGGGATGTGCCATTCTAGTACCTGACACGGCACAGCAGGACCTGCACATCTGTCTGGATGTATCAGATGAGGAACTATATAAAAGCAGTTTGCACAGCCCTTAGCCACTCACCACTATCATCAGCCTGTGAGTTGGAGGTTCAAAGCCTATGGGTAGAAAGTGGGTTTTCCATGCTGTAAACTCTGGACACCGGCTGAGAAGAGTAGACCTAGGTTTCTGGGGTTGAGAATGCAATGGACTGTGGTCAAGAAAAGACTGCATGGAGAGACAATGTCTGGATGTCCATTGAAGAGGGAGGAGAATAGGATTGGGGAGTGGAGTGGAATCCAGGGAGGAGAGGTTTCAGGAAGAAGAATTTGCAGTGCCAGGTGCCTTGGAGGCCCTGGAGGGTTTGAAGGAACAAATCTTGGGATTCTGTACCAAGGTACACAGGAGGCTGTTGAAAGAACTATCTGAGGGGAGAATTCAAGTGGCTGGGGGAAAAGAGACAGAGAATGCGGTGATTGTTTTGGCACACCAGGAAGAGCTCATTTGTTTATGCTCATGGGCCATTAACATGTGTGACCTGCTGGGAAACACACTTAGATCCTAAGTTCAGTAAATCTCAGTAAGATCAGAGGCCTTAAATAATCTCTCCAAAGCCAGACAGCTAAAGAGAGCTGAACAGGAGACCAAGGTTCTCTCTGTTCTTTTAATCAAACTCTTTGTCACTCGGAAAACTGGTGGGACACAAGGAGTGGAGCCAGGGGGAAGGCACCCAGGAACCAAGGCAGTCCTTTTTTCTCATTTCTGTTCATGGAGCTACATAGGCCAAACCAACACTTACTTGAACTCTCAGATATAGTTTACAGAGTGAAGAAACTTCTTCATTACCTGATTTAGCAACAGCTTTTTCCTAGGCAGTTTGCACTACAAAAGAAGCTTATGGAGAAAAGTAGAGCCCAGAATCCATGATTACAAGTCACACAGAGGCACATACATATGCAGACATGCACAATAAACATATGCACAAACCATTTATGTGAGTATAGCATTCAGCTTTCAGGCGCTGATCCCCTAACTAGCTCAGGATGCGTACACTCAGCTTCTCACCCATTTGGTTGATGTAAAGTTAGATTTAGGAGTGTTATCAGGCATTAAGGTATCAAAGGGTGATATTGCTCTGCAGGGAGCAATTCCATCTTGTTCTCATTGACCAATTCTGCAGGGATTTTTCTGCCTGGAAAAGGGATTCAGGAGGGGAGGGTGAAGGAAGACCTGCGTGAGTCACCACTACACTCCAAGCATTGATCATTGGCCCTAAGCAGACCCTGTTCCCAGAGGGCAGAGTGACAGGAATGCCCTGAGAGACAGGAGGGCAGATATAGAAGGAACCAGAAAGACAGAAGAACAGAGACAGGAGGGCAGAGAGACAAAAGGTCTGAGAGATAGGAGGACTGAGAGACAGGAAGGTAGAGAGACAGGACTCAGAGAGACAGGAGAACAGAGAGACGAAAGGTCTGAGAGACAGGAAGGTAGAGGTAGAAGGTCCCAGTAAGATAGGACAGAGAGATAAGAAGGGCTGAGAGACAGGAGACAAGCTCTTTTCCAACTGGGAGGTTGCAGGCAGGAAGGTTACAGATAGCAACTTGTTTCCTAAGTGTCCGAGAGCCTGGGGACCTGGGAACAAGGATACTGGGATGCGGGGGTGGGAAGCAGTTATTGCCAGGGAATGGGTAGCAGCCATTCACCCTTTGGCCCATGCACATGTGGCATCCTCCTCACCTGGTGCTCACAGCAAGACGGACTACCAGATCCTTGGGTATCCCAATGCCCCAGCCAGTACCATGCTATCTGCCTTCTCCCAGATCAGCTGGGCACTCACTGCTTATGGGCAGAGCTATGGGGGAAAAGCTGCACCCCAAAGGCTGTTCAAGATAGTCTGAATCCCTCTAAAACTGGGTGTGATCTAGTTTCACCAGATTTATACCCCTGAACCTTGAACCTTGATTTTCTCATACCCAACAGCATTGAGCCCCCCTCCAAGCTACAGAGTTCGGGGATAGAAATGAGATCCACTGTGACTGTACTTTTGAAGTCATGATTTTCTACAAAGAGCAAGGACTTGTGTATGGCTCTTGGTGAATCCCCACAATGGGGGTTCCAGACTGTCGCCATCCTCATTGCATCACTCCACGGGCAGCAGATGAGTTAATTCTTCAGCTCTCAGGGGCCATGAGGCGCTGAGGCAGAGCAAAGGGCAGGCCTGGAAGCCTCTTTTGGAAATGACAAGATTCATTTAGCAATCAATTAGTGCAGTCCCCAGGCTCAGGGCATGCATGCTTGGCCGAAAGAATGCGCCAGGCGTGCTGATTAGAAACAGATGCACTGGCAAACTTTAGACCTGGCCATGCAGGGCGGAATTCCTGGGCACCCAGCTCAGGACTGGGAGACAGGGTGCACTAGGACATTCTGGGCACTGAGGTGGGGAGGGAGGATAAGGAATCCATGCTGAGACAGCAAGCTTCTGAGAGAATGTGCAGTTCCAGAAGATTTGAAGGCAGAGGAGAGAAGAAGGTCTGGCAGAAATCATCTGGGATAAAATTAGTTCAACTAAATTGAGTGAAGGATGCTGAGTCCAAACATGACTTACTGACATGTGAAGAAGCAAGTGATTTGAGAGCAGGGTCAGAGGCAGGAGGCCCCAAACTCTGGTGCCTTGGAAAATGAGCTCTACTCCAAGCTCACGAGCTACATTCTCACTTATGAGACTCTGTCGCTATGCTCATTTTGCAGATGAGAAAACTGAGGTACAGAGAGGTCTAGCAATCTACCATCACACAGTTAATTCTAGTAGATGCAAGATTTGAACCCAGTTATCTGGTTTGAGAGGCTGATCTATGACAGGTGTTATTTATTTCTACCCTTGCAGCAAGACCCTCCTCTCCTAATAAACAGAAAGAGGACTTAGAGCTCCTCTACTCAAGTTTTATTGCACTGCCTGATAGTAACACAGTTTTTCTGCCTATAATCTGGTCTCTCTAGTGACAAATACCTCGTTAGCTCCTTAAGTGGCTAGCTCTGAGCTTGGACCATTGAATTGGAGCCATTCTCTCTTCACACATCCAAAAGCAGGGTCCTTGCCAATGTGAAATTACTCCTAATAGTACTGCTTCTGTCTCCTGCATCCTCTCTATGTCTAATTTTCCCTAGGACCCTTTCAGAACATGGACCTGATTCAATCTACTTTCTCTGTAGTGTGTGCATGATAGCGGCAGTAGTGGAACCAGGACCTTACATAGACAAGGCCTCTTTCTACCACTGAGCCACATCCCAAGCTCCAATTCCATCCTTGTTTGTTTTGTTTTTTTTTTAAAGGAGGGTCACACCCGGCAGCGCTCAGGGGTAACTCCTGGCTCTATGCTCATAAATCACTCCTGGCAGGCTCAGGGGACCAGATGGGATGTCGGGATTTGAACCACCGACCTTCTGAATGCAAGGCAAATGCCTTACCTCCATGCTATCTCTCTGGCTCCTCCATCCTTGTTTTCTAATCTCTACAGCTTCTGTTCTGTGAGCAGTTATCAGTCATCCATGTGGTTTCTATATCATCACCAAAACTCTGCCTTGGACACATGTCCCAGGAAGCTTGACTCAGAGAGAAGGTCTCCCATCTTCCTGCAGTACAAAGTAAAATATTCCTTAAAATACACGTTTCATGCAGACCAGTGGCCATTTTGCAAAGGGTTACAATCTCACTACAGGAAGCATGAAAAATACAAGGAGATAAGTAAAACTGCTTCTCTGAGAGAAACCACCCATTGCTCCTCCCTCCAGCCTTCTTGGCTCTTCATCCTTTTCACCTATTGTGTTGTCATTTATCCCAGAACAACATTTGTGTCCTGCTTTTTTGCTTGCTGTTAGAGCAAAAGTGGTTTGTTGTGTTACTAAAAAGTTTTTGAAAATGTTACTTGTAATGGTTGCCTCATGGTCTGTGGAAATGGACAGGCATGGTCTCTAGTTCTCTCATTTGGGACAGTGCTATAAGTGAGACCTGTATCTCCATCCTGAATACACAAACTCCTCTTGTTTGAGGTTTCCACAAGATGCCACCTACATGTGAGGGAACAACACCTCATTGCCCCACCTTCACATGGTCAAAAGTGCATCAAACCCATACAGATCAGATTCCTGGAATCTGTAATACATAACCTGCAAAACTTTACACAAACATCTAGAATTCTGGATAGACTATGAAAGATTTTTTTCTCTTTCTTTCTTTCTTTCTTTCTTTCTTTCTTTCTTTCTTTCTTTCTTTCTTTCTTTCTTTCTTTCTTTCTTTCTTTCTTTCTTTCTTTCTTTCTTTCTTTCTTTCTTTCTTTCTTTCTTTCTTTCTTCCTTCCTTCCTTCCTTCCTTCCTTCCTTCCTTCCTTCCTTCCTTCCTTCCTTCCTTCCTTCCTTCCTTCCTTCCTTCCTTCCTTCCTTCCTTCCTTCCTTCCTTCCTTCCTTCTTTCCTTCCTTCTTACTGTCTTCTTTCCTTAACTTTATTTATTTATTGATTGGTTTTTGGGCAACACCCCACGGTGCTCAGGGGTTACTCCTGGCTCTGTACTCAGAAATTGCCCCTAGCAGGCTAGGTGACCATATGGGATGCCCGGAATGGAACGGGGCAAATGCCCTACCGCTGCACTATCTCTCTGGCCCCTCTCCCCTGCACTCCCCTGCCCTCTCCTGTCTTTCTCCCCTCCCCTCTCTTCTCCCCTTATTTCTCTCCTCCCCTCTCCCCTTCCCTTTCCCTTTCCCTTCTCCCCTCCCCTTTCTTCTCCCCTCCCTTTCTACCTCCCTCATTAGTACTTTGCTTGATTCTTTACCTCATTGTCAGAGCTAGAAAGACCCTTCAATATCCTCCTTTTTAGTTCCAGCTCAGAGAACAGACCCTGAGAAGGCAAATGAAATGCCCGAATTCCATAGGAGGGTTTCTAGGCCAAGGACAGGGGGGACCCAGCTCAGGGCTTCCCCATAGCCAGGCAGAGTTCAAGGTAGGGCAAAGTTTGTCTTTGCTGCCCACAAAAAGTAAATCAAGCAAGCCATTTTTGTTAAAGCCACTGGCCTCTAACCAGAGGTTCAAATGAAAAGAAAGGGGGTGGGAGATGGAAACCAACAATGACACAGGCCACAGAGGTGGGGATTTGCGGACACACCAGCATTTTTCTTTTCCTTACTGGCCACCCTCTCTCACATTCTCAGTTGCTGCCACCTAGATCAGCTTGCAGCTCTGAGGATGGGAAACTCTAGTTTTGTACAGAGGGAGAGACTGAGAGAGTAAGAAATCACTCTCTCCAAACAGGTATCAGACAGAACGTTCCTGTGCTGCAATTGTATGTACCACAGTGAGCCAATCACAACAAAGGTTCAAAGGTTATACTGTAATAGACTTCCTCTCTGACTCTGGCCGATCTAAGTAGACTTTTGACAGTGTAGATTTGGTACAGAACATTGTCTAATTTGCATGCATCAAAAGCCTGCTTGGATTGGCTGAGTTAGAGAGGCGGTCCGAGCAGCCTTGCAGGATTGGTGCAGGATCGAGTTGGAAATTCGTTTGATGGCAATATCCAGACGATTTTTGTTTAGTGGCATATAGAAATGCTTTTTGGGATATACTTGGCGTATAAGACGACCCCCGGATTTTCGGCTGACTTTTTTTCGTTTCAAAAGTTGTCTTATACGCCGGAAAATACAGTAAAAAGTATCTTTTTATTTTTATTTTTTTACCAAAGTGGATTACAAATCTTTCACAGTAATTTTTTAGGTACTATGACATTGAATCAGAGGCATTCCCACCACCAATATTGTCCTCACTCCATCCCTATTCTCAGCATGCATCCCGTATCCCCCTCCTTTACCACCCGGGTTGCTAGTATAAGTGGTCCCCTCTGTGTCTAGCATGTTGTAGATTGGGTGTCAATTCTGTTGTTGTTGGCTTTGGATTTGGTGTTTAAGTCTGATCGTTTTTTTTTATTTCTACTTATTGTTCATATGACTGTCTGGTCTTGGTACCCTCCATTATTTCCCTCTCAATTTGTGAGGCGAAATTAGATGGTTCAAATTATGTGGTTCTGTTCGAAGAAAAAAAATAAAATGGGGCAAAAATCAAACAAGCAAAAAATGGGAGGAGTCCTTCTAGAGGCTATAAATATCAGTTTAAGAGAAGAAAGGAAAAAGGAAGAAACATAACAACAATACTAAAAATAAAAAAGATTTACCAGTCTTTTCAGTCAGCACTAAGTTACCAAGTCAAGGCCACCTGCTGTTCCAGTTTCTCGGTCAGTAAAGATGACTCTTCTGATTGATTAGAGAACCTGTTTATACGCCTGTCTCTGTCTGTACCAGCCTGAGGGAAGGCCCAGAGGCTTTGAGATCTCAGTCAGCAGGAGATACAAAGACCCAACTCAGAGAAGAGACTGTACCCTCCCTGTGGGAATTATGATAGGCAAAGAAATACAAGGTATCAACAAAGAAACACTGAGGTTTATTGTTTGAATTCACTGATATATAACCTGAAAACCCTTACACAAACCCTTAGAAATTCTGGATAGACTATGAAAGATTTTTATTTCCTTCCTTCCTTCTTCTTTCTTTCCTTTTCTCTTTTCTTTCTTTTCCTTCTCTCTTTCTTCCCTTTCTCTTTCTCTCCTTTTTTCTCTCCATTCTTTTTCTCCTCCCTTCCTTCTCTTCCTACCTTTCATCCCTTCCTTCCTTCCTTCCTTCCTTCCTTCCTTCCTTCCTTCCTTCCTTCCTTCCTTCCTTCCTTCCTTCCTTCCTTCCTTCCTTCCTTCCTTCCTTCCTTCCTTCCTTCCTTCCTTCCTCCCTTCCTTCCTCTCTTTTTTAGGGGGCCAAATTCTTTTCAAGGCAACATTACATTCAAAAGCAAGGAAGATAATCTTTAGGGGATCAGAAACTGAGGGAAGACACAATTGTAAAGAGTTGGGTGTGGCTCAATGGCAGAACACCTGACTTGTATGTATATGGCCTTGGGTTCAATCCCCAGCACTGGAAAAGAAATGAATAAACTTCTAAATTATGGGGATAGAGGTGTAAGGAATGGAGAGTTGACATTATCTAGCATAGTCTGTATAGGGAGTAAATCTCTAGCAACTAAGTACCTCAGGTTAAGTTGGAAAAAAAAAAATACCGATTCCCCACAATAGGTTTACCATAGGAGCACCATAGGGAGCTCCTAAAGTGATTTTGGACACAAGATCATTCTGAAGAGAGGGAGCCATTGTGAATTCCTGACAGCAGCAAATATGTAATTGTGCAAAGAGCACCCTTTCCTTCTTCCCCATCCCTCACCTACTTCCTCCCTTTCCCTTGCCTTTCCCTTTCCCAGCTTCCCTTCCCTTCCTTCGCCCATCCTTTCTTTTTCTTCCCTCCCTATCTCTCTCTTCCCTTCATCTCCTTTCCTCTCCTCCCCTCCTCACTTCTCTCCCCTTTTCTTTCTCCCTCTTCCCTTCACCCTTCCCCTTCCTTTTCTTCCTTCCTTCCTTCCTTCCTCCCACTTTCCTTCCCTCTTTTTTCTTCCTCTCCCATTCCCTTCCCTCCCCTCCCTTCTCCTTTCTTCTTCTCCAGTATGTCAGCTGTGTGTGAGGCCATGTCTTAACCTCTGCACTATCTCTCAAACCCATAACATGCATCTTTATTCCATTGGCCCTCATGTTCTATTGCCAGTGTGACACAGCTTTAACTTTAAAGCCAGAAAATTATTCTTCCCTTTACGATCCCAGGTTAGAATTTGAGAAAGAGAGAAAGTTGAAAATGATTAGCAAGTGAGAGAGAAGTTAAAGTTGTAGTCTGGTTCTGTTCTGTGTTGAGGTTATGTGGTCAGACGCAGCTTTGAAATTTCTACAAACCTCAGTTCAGCCTTTGCACAAGTCCTTACTCCAAGGTCACATTGGCAAGATGTGGTAGTTTGTTTTTAATTTGTTGCACAATTCATGGTTCTCCTTGCATTTCCTACTCCACCACCCTACTTGCCCACACCACCAAAGGTCAGAGGTACAGTTATTACATCAATTGATGATAGTTTCACTGGGAAGGCCAAGGAGAGAACTCAAAGGACTGAAGTACAGGCTTTATATCCAGGAGGCCCAGTTCAATTTCCAGCACCAGCAACACATGGACCCATGTGTGACCCAGGAGTAATACCTGAGTACTTCTAAGTGTGGTTCTCTCTCCAACTCCCAAAAGCTCAGTTGAATTGCCAGAAAGTTTGAAAAAAAAAATGTAACTGCAAAGTTGATTACAATGGTGTCATAGGTATGAGGACTTCTAATGATCCAACTGGATAAATGCGCTGATTTGTATAGTATCACTCTAATATTCAGGAAGAAGTTATAACCCACCAAGGATGGTATTGTCCTTCTCCAGCCACATCTGGCCTTGCTCTAGGTTATCACCATGAAAATGACAGTGGTGGAAGAGTGGAGCTTCTTCACAGGCTCAGCACAAACAGTTTCACACACTAAGGCTGGCCTGTTTCTGGCCTCTGCTACATGCTTCATCTGCCAGCCCCAAAGACCACTTCTCAAAGGGATTAGGCAAGCCTGGGTGGAAACTTGGCACCAATGAACCAATTTCATTACTATAAGGATGTGCCATAAAAATAAATTTATATGTAAGGCACAATGGTCATAAAAACATGAAGTTTTTCTTAAAAGATGAAAAGGAAAGGATTTGCCCTACCAGATAGCAAGAAAAGGCAGCAGCGATCAAAAAGACAAGGGATTGGTACTGTCAACAAAGGGACTGATAAGCATGTGTGCCTAGAACAAATGCAGATAGATATGGACATTAGATTTATGATAGAGAATATTTTGTTTTTCAGAGATTTCATTAAAAATGAGATAGAAAGGCACACACTTGAAAACATGTATTACAAAGGATTAATTTCTAGAACATATGAAGAATGCTTATAAGTTGTAAGAAAGGGAAAGTAACCCCAGATAAAATCGATGAAAAACAAAACCAAGATTTTATTAAAAAAAAATAAACCACATATCTAACAATTATGAGAATGTACTCAACATAGTTGAAAATGGAATGGAAAATTAAAATCACAATATCAAAATTAAAAGCTTAAATACAGACAAAGCCATATCATTGAACAGCTAAGGCAACAGCAACAAGGGATAGCAGGAGACAATAGTCAAGTATTCAATTATTCAACGACTTGGATTCTATACCCAGTTAGATGTTAAAGAGGAAAAAACTACTTTTTCTCAAACTCAAACTAAGAGAGTTTACTATTAAATACCTATAACAAGAGAAGAATTAAAGATATCATTTCAGGAGAATAAAATAAAATAAAGAAAAAGGGATATGAAGCAATAAACAATGACAAATTGGTAGAGTAAACACAAATAAATCATGAGAACAATATTATAGTGAGTAATTTAAAGATATTAAAATAATTTTTACAAAAAGCTCAAAACAACACATAAGTTAAGAAGGCAATGAGAGCTGGAAATATAGGACAAGATAAGACACTTGCATTGCTCATGCCAGAACCAGCTTCAATCCCTGGCACTAGATGTGGTCCCAGATCCCACTAGAGGTGAATCCTAAGCACGGAGCCCTGAGGGACTA
Organism: Suncus etruscus; assembly: GCF_024139225.1. NCBI lineage: Eukaryota > Metazoa > Chordata > Mammalia > Eulipotyphla > Soricidae > Suncus > Suncus etruscus. The sequence continues at coordinate 163,689,011 of NC_064848.1, read as the reverse complement.
CTGGATGTGGCTCCTAAAGCAAACCAACAAAGTAGAAGGCAATGGTCATAGTTAAATATCAAACAATATTTGTTTCATTTCGAAAGCAAAAGATGTGATGATTGCTTTCTTATTAGGTCCAGTGTCTCTCTCAGAAATTTAAGTGTAATCTTTAAAAGAATAGAAATAGTGGAGAGAGAGAGAGAAGTCAAAGAGCCAGGGTACAATTTATTCAAGTGGTAACCCTACCTTTGATCCGCCATCACATAATCTCAAGCACTGCCAGGAATTGTCTGCAAGCCCATTGGGTTTGACCCAATATTAAAAGAATTTAAAATACATTTTTGTTTGTTTTGTTGGTTGATTTTTGAGCCACACCCAGTGGCATTCAGGGGTTACTCCTGGCTTTGTGCTCAGAAATCTCTCCTGGTGGGCTTGGGGACCATATGGGATTCCGGGAATAGAATCTAGGTTGATCCCAGGTTGGCCACATGCAAGGCAAATGCCCTACCACTCTGATATCACTCTGACACCCTCAAAGATACTCTGATACCCTCAAAATACTGAATGGGGGCTTGAGTGATAGTGCAGCAGTAGGGTGTTTGCCTTGCACACAGCTTAGCCAGGATGTTCCTGGGTTTGATTCCTGGCATCCCATATGGTCCCCCAAGCCAAGAGCGATTTCTGAGTGCAGGGCCAGGAGTAACTTCTGAGTGCCACTGGGTGTGGCCCAAAACAACAACAAAAAAAAATACTGAATACAGAGAGATCGAACAATTAATAAGAATGAGAGGGCCCGGAGAGATAGCACAGCGGCGTTTGCCTTGCAAGCAGCCAATCTCAGGACCAAAAGTGGTTGGTTCGAATCTCGGTGTCCCATATGGTCCCCCGTGCCTGCCAGGAGCTATTTCTGAGCAGACAGCCAGGAGTAACCCCTGATCACCGCCAGGTGTGGCCCAAAAACCAAAAAAAAAAAAAAAAAAAAAGAATGAGCATATTAGCTTCATAGAAGGTATCAGGGAGGGCTCCCATCTTTTCAATATTTTGAAAGAGTCTAAGGATCAATGGTAGTAACTCTTGATAAAACTCACCTGTAAACCTGTCTGGTCCTGGACTTTTGTTCTTGGGGAGTTTCTTTTTTTGTTTGTTTGTTTGTTTGTTTGTTTTGGTTTTGGTTTTTTGTTTTTGGGGCCACACCCATTTGATGCTCAGGGGTTACTCCTGGCTAAGCGCTCAGAAATTGCCCCTGGCTTGGGGAGGCCATATGGGACGCCGGGGGATCGAACCACGATCCTTCCTTGGCTAGCGCTTGCAAGGCAGACACCTTACTTCTAGCGCCACCTCCCCGGCCCCAAAGGGGAGTTTCTTAATTACTGTTTCAATTTCCTTACTTGTGATTGGCCTGTGTAAGCTTTCTACTTCCTCCACATTTAAGTATCAGAAGATGATATTTTTCCAGAAATCTGTCCATTTCTTCTAGGTTCTTTAGCTTAACTGAATACAGTTGTTAATAACAAGCTCTCATGATGTCTTAAATTTCTTGAGGTTCTGTTGTAATCTCTCCGTTTTCATTTCTCATCTTATTTATGTGATTATTTTCCTTTTTTCCTTGTGAGTATTACCAGTAGTTTGTCTATTTTGTTTATTCTTTCAAAAAAACAATTCCTGGTCTCCTTAATTTTTTGTATTGTTCTCTTTGTTTCTATATTGTTGATTTCTGTTCTGATTTTGTGTTTGGGTTTCTTTGCTGTTGGTTTTCAGATGTTGAAGGTGTTCCTTTAGGTTGCTGATTTTATCATTTTCTTCTTTCCAAGTGTAGGCTTGTAATGCTATGAATTTCACCCTAAATATTGCTTTTGCTATGTCCCATAAATTAAATGGGACATGTATATCTCCTTCAAATATTTCTTCAGATGTTTTTCCTTAGTAGATTAATTTTTATTATCCATTTTCTTATGTAGTGGCAGTTTTCCCTATTCCTTTTTTTTCTCCCACTCCCCGTATTTCTTTTTTTCTTTTTATAATATTTAGTAGGAGATTATAGTAGATAAGTGTCTCTTATGTTCCAAGTTAATGTTAGAACCAGGTTATCAGGATTGTTTAGCTTGTTATTTTTACCCCCATATGTAACAGTAGTAACATGCAACATTGTTCCTTTTTGCCTAGGCACATTAAAATGTGTGGAAACAAGTTCTTATCTAATGAGGCAGAAACACATAACTTTTATATTGCTGTGGGACATTTCACCCTGAACAATTGTCATAGTGACTGAGTTTAGGCTTCAGAAGATTGGATATTGGCCATTTGCCCCTGAAACTTGGTTCCCATTTATAGAACCAGCACAGTTTTCTACACCAGCATCAAGAACTGAACTTCTACCAGGGAAGTCCCTCATGTTGCTCTGGCATCAACTTGCTCCACAGTGGGTTCATATGACACCCTGATGAAATGGTAACAGCAACAACCTGCTTTCAGGGTAGGGTTCTCTGCATTGCCACCTAATGGTGAGGTGAAACCGGAAGAAGCTCTGTGCCACTTTGACATAGGATCTGTACACAAACCAGGATCTCCAACTACAGAAACCTGACCATGACAACCGTGATTGTGAAGAATTTTTACTGGAATCATAGAGAAAGTTTTTGAGGTTAAACAACTTAGTATGTCCTGAGCCTGTAGTTGGTCTTATGGCAGGATGTATCATTGGAAAGGTCTTCTTGTTTTTAGGACAAAGGTTTTTTTCTCTCTATTTTCCTATTTGCCTATGCAAACCAAAACCAAAACCAAAAGAAAAAAATCTTCCATACACACACACCCTCTTAAACATTTTTATTGTATCTTTTAATCTCTTATCTTTTAAATCAGTGCTCCTACCTTTTTCATAGAACCTTGAGACATGGATTACTTTATTTTACCACATATTCCCACATTGTTCTAAAAAGCTAATAAAAAGGAATAAAAAATCCCGGCATCCCATCCCATATGATCTCCCGTGCCTGCCAGGAGCAATTTCTGAGCATGGAGCCAGGAGTAATCCCTGAGCACTTTCTGGGTGTGACCCAAAAACCAAACAACAACAACAAAAAATAGGGCCTGAAACAATAGCACAGCTGGTAGGGCATTTGCTTTGCACATAGACAACTCAGTTCGATCCCACGCACCCCATATCATCCCCTGAGCACTGCCAGTAATGATCCTTGAGTGTACAGCCTCTGAGCACCATTGGGTGGGCCCCTCCAAAAAACCAACAACAAAAAGAATCTCAGTTTTTTCCCCAGACACTAACGTGTGCATGTGCACATAAGCACGCACGTGCGTGTGCGTGCACGCACACACACACACACACACACACTCACACACATACACACACACATACACCTTTATGTTTTGGGTCTATAAATGACAAATGGACTAAAGAAGAAATTCTAATAAAAATTAGAAAATATTGGGGCTAGAAGGGATAATACAGACATATGCTTTGTTCTTGGTCAACCTTGGTTCAATCACTGATACTCCCTGTTTCCCAGAGAATGGGCAAGTGTAGCCCTAGAATTCCCTCGCACTGTTGGGGAGGTCCAGGTAATTCCTGGCACCACAATGCCCAAGCAGTACCACATTCTCAGACTCTCTGAATCCACCATCTCTGTTGATTTAGAATCTCTGATGGGGTCTCCTAGGCCTTCTGAGAACTTCTTGGGAGGCTTCCCAAAATTATAAAATATTTTAAATTGAATTACAAAATTTTATGTACAACATTTTATATAATATAGTAATAATAAATAAATTCATAAGGGAAGAGGTTATAAGAGAATAACAAGATAATTGAGCAATGAGCACATCATGAGGCTCAAGTGGTTCTAATGGCCCCTGAGCACCACCAGGAATGGCAAAAATGAGAAAGGTAATAGTTTAAGCAAAATGAAAATGGTGTATAAAGTATAACAGGAAAAACTCAAAGGAAATAATAAAATGTTATTTATTATGTATTAATCAAATATAGAACAGGGGGGCCCGGAGAGATAGCACAGTGGCGTTTGCCTTGCAAGCAGCCGATCCAGGACCAAAGGTGGTTGGTTCAAATCCGGGTGTCCCATATGGTCCCCCGTGCCTGCCAGGAGCTATTTCTGAGCAGACAGCCAGGAGTAACCCCTGAGCACCGCTGGGTGTGGCTCAAAAACCAAAAAAAAATTATATATATATGTATGTATGTATGTGTGTGATAGGCTGGAGAGATAGTACTGCAGGTAGGGTGCCCTCCTTGCATGCAGCTGACCCAGGTTTGATCTCTAGCACTTCATGTAGGCCCTGGATCACTGCCAGGAGCCATTCTTGACTGATAAATCAGGAGTAATCTCTGAGCATTGCTGGGTGTGGCTCATAATCCAAAAATAAAATCAAAGAAACAATCAAAGTATTCAAGCTTAGTCATTTGAAAATACTACAAAAAGATAGATGGACATCTAACTTGATTAATCAAATAAGTGGCATAACTATAGATACAATAAAGATTTGTTTTGTTTTGTTTTGGGTCCCATCCGGCAGTGCTCAGGGATTACTCCTGGCTCTGCACTCAGAAGTTGCTCCTGGAAGGCTCAGGGGACCATATGGGATGCTGGGATTTGAACCACCGTCCTTCTGCATGCAAGGCAAATGCCCTACCTCCATGCTATCTCTCTGGCCACACAATAAAGATTTTTTTTAAAAGAATAAAAACATCTTGGGCCCGGAGAGATAGCACAGCGGCGTTTGCCTTGCAAGCAGCCGATCCAGGACCTAAGGTGGTTGGTTCAAATCCCGGTGTCCCATGTGGTCCCCCAAGCCTGCCAGGAGCTATTTCTGAGCAGACAGTTAAGAGTAACCCGTGAGCACTGCCAGGTGTGGGCCCCCCCCCCCAAAAAAAATGAATAAGAACATCTTGAGCAATAACATACCAATACATTGGGAAAGTTAAATGAAATGGTCCCTTTCTCAGAAAACATAATGTGTCAAAATGTATTAAATAAAAAATAGATAAGCTAAAACACCAAAGTAATAAATAAATTGAAACTACATTTTTTAAATTGATTTTTAATTTGTACTCAGCTGTGTTTAGGATTGCCCTGTCTCTGTACTCAGGAATCATCACTGGCAGGCTTGGGGAACCATATGGGATGCCAGAGATTGAACCCCAGTTAGGTTTGTGCAATATAAGCATCCTAACTGCAGTACCATGATTTCTTTTTTAAAAATTTACCCCGAACATAACAGACAGACAAAATCCAGTCAGATGATTTTACCAATACTTAACAAAGATATTTAAAAAAAAAAAAATCGGGGCCGGAGGGATAGCACAGCGGTAAGGCATTTGCCTTAGATGCAGAAGGACGAATCCCCAGCATCCCATATGGTCCCCCAAGCCTGCCAGGGGCAATTTCTGAGCCAGGGGGAACCCGTGAGCGCTGCTGGATGTGACCCAAAATACCAAAAAAAAAAAAAAAGAAAAAAGAAAACAAAAACAACAACAACAACAACAACAAAAAAAACATAATTGGGCCAGAGAGATAGCATGAAGGTAGGGCATTTGCCATGCATACAGAAGGACGGTGGTTATAATCCCAGTATCCCATAAGTCCCTGAGCCTGCCAGGGGTGATTTCTGAGCATAAAGCCAAGAGTAACCCCTGAGTGCTGCCAGGTGTAACTCAAAAACAAACAAAACAAAACAAACAAACAAAAAAACCCCATAATTTAGCTGCATACTAAGTACTTCAAAGTATAGATTAAATTTCACAAATAATTTTTTTTTTTTTTGGTTTTTCGGACCACACCCGTTTGATGCTCAGGGTTTACTCCTGGCTAAGCATTCAGAAATTGGGACCATTTGGGACTCCGGGGTTTGAACTGCGGTCCTTCCTTGGCTAGCACTTGCAAGACAGACACCTTACCTCTAGCGCCACCTCGCCGTCCCCTTCACAAATAATTTTATGAGGTAAGCATATCTTGATACCTTGAAAACAAGGTAAATATAAGAAAGGAAAATTATAGTACAATCTCACTTTTCTTTTTGTTGTTGTTGTTGTTTTTGGGTCACACCCGGTGTCGCTCAGAGGTTACTCCTGACTTTGAGCTCAGAAATTCATCCTGGGGTGACTTCGTGCAAGGCAAGCACTTTACCATTGTGCTATCTCTCCAGCCCCTCACTTTTCAAAAACAGACACAAAACTCTTTAAGGTTCACAAATAGGAATAAGAGAGACAGTCAGTACTTAAAAGAAAGAGGTTATGGTGCTTGCTTTGCACACAACCCACTTTATTATGATCCCAGGATTACATGAGATTCTCCAAAAATAGTTATAAGTGATCCCTAAAAATAAGCAGGAGTAACCCCCAAAGATTAAAAGTTCAGAAATCAATACAGTATTATGTAAAATAGTACCAACACAATTAAACCAACTAGATATTCCAACAATGAAAATATATTTTATCATTAGAAAATTTGTTAATCTAATTCACAGAAATATATAAGAGAGAAATGATATGATTATTCAAACAAAGACTAATATTTTTTAACAGAACAATTCTTTGAAAAGATTTGTTTATAATACAATTAAAAAGTTCTTTGCGATTTCTGAGTGCATAGCCAGGAGTAACCCCTGATTCTTTACATGACTGAAACCCAACTACAATCATGTTTGTGTTTAAATAAAGGTGTTTAAATAAAGATATTAATAAAAAAAGAAAACAAAAGGAGTAACCCCTGAGCGTCAATGGGTATGACCCCCCCCCAAAAAAAAAGTTTATTGCATGGGACCAGAGCAATAGCTCAGCGGTAGAGTGTTTGCCTTGCACAGGGTTGACCCGGGGCAGACCTGGGTTCAATCACTTGCATTCCCTATAGTCCCCCAAGACTGCCAGGAGCGTATTCTGAGTGCAGAGCCAGGAGTAACCCGAGTCTCACCAGATGTGCACCCCTACCAAAGGAAAAGTTCTTTGCAGACTAAGACTTGGAGAAAACTATTAAATATATCTTTAAACCTTTAGCACACACAACATGGACAAATATTAGGAACATTAAAATGCAAAATCAAGATTGCTCACTATTTCTTTTATTCACCATTATTCTGGACACCCTGGCTAAGACAAGAACAGGAAAAAAATTAAAGTGAAAAGATATAAAAGGAAGATATAAATCTGTCATTCACTGAAGATTATAGGATTATACATATAGAAATGAAAAAGAAGTAACTGCCAAACCAAAGGAATGAGTAAGAGGTTCAGAAAGTACTGGAGGAACTGTGTGAAGAAAATCTCTGAGTTCATATTTCCAGCAAGAAATTATTAAAATAATAATTTTTAAAATTATTTTACAATAACAAACGATAAGATACCATATTTTCTGGCATATAAGACGACTTTTGAAACAAAAAAAAAAGTCAATCGAAAATCTGGGGTCGTCTTATACGCCGAGTATGTCCCAAAAAATGTTTCGATATGCCACAAAAGGAAACAAAATATAATCAGGTCGCAGAGTTTCCAAATCTCTTTTCTTGGGGGCTCCCAAACAGTACTCAGGAGATCTGGGGCCACTTCTGGCAAAACCCAGCTAACCGTGTTGGTGGTTCAGTGCTAGGGTCCGAGGATGGGGTGTTGTTTGGTTTATGTAGTGGGGGAGATTAGCTGACGCCACCAGGGAATTGCCAGAAAAGGTGCCTATGATAAGGGACCAATCACTGCTCGGCTGCACGGAGTGCCTCTCTAACTCAGTCAATCCAAGAAGGCTTTTTATGCATGCAAATTAGACAATGTTCTGGACCGGAATCTACACTGTAAAAAGCCTGCTCAGATTGGCCAGAGTCAGAGAGGAAGTCTATTACAGTATAACCTTCGAACCTTTGCTTGTTGTGATTGGCTCACTGTGGTACATATAGTTGCATCACAGGAACGTTTTGTCTGATGCAGCGAATATAGGCCTAAACCTATGTTTTAACTGCAAAATTAGGGGGTCGTCTTATACGCCCGGTCATCTTATACGCCGGAAAATATGGTACTTAAAAGTTTAAAAGATCTTGACACAGAAAAACATATACTTTTCTTGAACTATTTTAAATAGATAAATAAACCTATTCCTAAATAGGAAGATTTGGGATCATAGATGGAAAAGCTCCCTCAAAAGGAACAATAATGTGACTGGAGAGATAGGACAGAGAATAGGGTGCTTGCCTTGCATACAGATGGACTGGGTTTGATCCCAGCCATCATATGATTCCCTGAGCAATGCATGAAATAGTCTATGAGAATTACTGAATGTAGGCCCCAAGCCCCACCTTTTCCCCAAAAGACCAAGAACAATAAATATGGTTCAAAGAAAAATAAAATCTGACAGATAAATCCCAAGGGTTCTAAGGAAGAGCAAAGCCCATAAATAGACAAGCCAGTTTTGGAGAACAAAGTAGATGAGTTACCCAACTGGGTAGCAGGACATTTTGTGAATTATAGTAATTAACACAGTGTGGTATAGGCATGGGGATAGAAAAATAAACCAGTAGCACAAAACAGAGGCCCCAAACAGGCCCCAGTCCATGTAGAAACCTCACACATGACAGCACTGGGAAGGAATAACCATCTAGTTAATACTGTTTATCCAAGGAGGGAGAGAAAGAATACTTATCTCATACAGTAGGGAAAAATTGGCTTCAGGTGACTTCAAGACACAAAAATGCAATGCAACATTTAAAATAGTCAGAAAGCAGTTGATAAGAAAAACTAATCTAGAATGATAAAACATGCTCCTTGTATGAATGAGACACTGGGTTCAAACCCCAACACCACATAAAAGAAAAAAAAAAAGAAAAAAGGCCTTAATCATACAACAAAAAATGATTTAATTGTGTTTGTTATTGTTGTTTAGGCTATCACAATCAGCTCCTGGCAGGGTTCCAGAAACTATATGTGGTGCCATAGACAGAACCAAGTCAGAATGTGCAAAGCAAGCTTCTTAGTCACTTCTTGGGTACCCATACAGAATTTCGTAATGCAAATATAAATATCAATTAAGCGATGGGAAGATAGAACAGTGGATGAGACACTAGCCTTGTATGTAACATGGAATTCAATCCCTGACACCAGATATAGTCCCCTGAGCATCACCAAGAGTAATCCCTGAGCACAGAGCCAGAAATAAGGCCCAAGCACCACTAGACGTGGTGTCAAAACAAACAAAAAATTAACAAAATGGACTGTTAAAGCTGACAACAATGTTCTTAACTGGGTTAAAAGATGAGAGCCCAATAAACTGACACCTTCCTAATAACCCAGACATTTCACTCTGAAGTATTCACTCAACATATGTCCACAAGAAGGTTCATAGTCCTGTTACCCAGAGAGGCCCTCAATAGAAACAACTTCAATGACCATCAATGGCAAGAATATACTTTTGTGGGCCCGGAGAGATAGCACAGCGGTGTTTGCCTTGCAAGCAGCCGATCCAGGACCAAAAGTGGCTGGTTCTAATCCCGGTGTCCCACATGGTCCCCCGTGCCTGCCAGGAGCTATTTCTGAGCAGACAGCCAGGAGAAACCCCTGAGCACTGCCGGGTGTGGCCCAAAAACCAAAAAAAAAAAAAAAAAAAAAAAAAAAAAAAAGAATATACTTTTGTATACTCTTGCAATAAAAATCTGCTCAGAAACAAAACTGAAACCTACCCACACAATATGGCTGAATCTTAAAGCTGCCATGCTATGCAAAAGAAGTCAGACATATTTACAGCACAGTTTCATTTAAATAAGGTTCTAAATCAGGCAAAACTTGATATACAAGAGGGGAAAATGTCAAAGCATTAGCAAAGAGCATGGGGTACTGGAAATATTCCTTATGGAAATGGGTTATGTGGCTACTTGCATTTATCAAAGCCCAGGAAACTAGCAAATAAGAAGTGTGTATTTAGGAGTTAAGTCACTTGTTTCACATGTGGTAGACCCCCCCAGTTAAACTTCCTGCATTACCTGGTCCTCCCAAGTATCACTTAGTGTAGCAGCACTGTTGGCATAGGAGGAATCCCTAGAATGGCCCTTCTGAACATAAATAGGCAGATAACTCCCCTCAAAAACGTTGTATATTTTATGGTACTTCTTCCTCCTCCATTCTCTCAAAAGACGAACTATACATAAAGCCCAGTTTACAGTCTTAAATTTTTTTTGCCATTATGATGGCATGAAAGTAATTCCTATACAATAGACACTCCTTGAAATTGTAAATGTAGTTTTTTCCTGGGTTAGCAGTATGTAGTGAAATAGGTTTTGTGAATGCTGAGTCAGGTGGACAGTAAGCCACGGCGTCCAGTTGGCCAAGCAATGCCCAAGGTAAACACCCACATTCTAAAGTGCACTGTGGACTAGCAATTTTTGGATTATTTTGTTTTGATTTTTGTTTATTTTGGGGTCTTACCTGGTAGTGCTCAGGGCTTATTCCTGACTCTGTGCTCAGAGTTCACTCCTGGCTGTATACATGTATTCTATGCAATGCTGAGGATAAAATATAGGTTAATCATATGCTAGACTAGTGCCCTATTCACTGTGCTCTCTCTCTGGTACCCAGTGGTTGGCCTGTTTTTGGATCTTGTGTTCTGTCTACACATGTCTACAAAATGCTCATGTGTATTTGAAATATTCAACATTTTGTTTTTGTTTTTATTTTATTATTATGATGATGATGATGATAATTTTGGTTTTTGGGTCACATCTGGCAGTGCTCAGGGGTTACTCCTGGCTCTACACTCAGAAATCAGTCCTGGCAGGCTCGGGGGATCATATGGGATGCCGGGATTCAAACCACCGACCTTCTGCATGCAAGGCAAACACCTTACCTTCATGCTATTTCTCCGGCCCCTTTGTTTTTATTTTATTTTATTGAAACAACCATGATCTACAAAGTCCTTCATAGTTGAATTTCAGATATACAGTGAGTCAAGATCATTCCCACCACCAGTGTTGACCTCCCACCACCAATGAACCCAAAGTACATCCCATACAACCACCCTTTGCTCTCTAACATTTTGTTTTCATGAAGGCTGTGTGTGTGTGTGTGTGTGTGTGTGTTTTCTTTGTTTATTTTTGTCCAGCATAAGAATTCTGAGCATGAGGAAAGTAAACCAGTCAGTGCTAGTGTGGAAAGATTGATAACCACCAGGTGAAGCTAAGCTATGACCTTCCCTATATTTGATGCCTTTTTGACTTTCCACATCTTCAACTAACAGTGGACTGGGACATAACCCTATCATGGGTCAAAGAAGATCTGTGTAGCCTGGGAAAAAAGATACTTGCCTGCCCAAAGATCCATAATCAAAATTTATGAGGCACTACCACAAATAAATTCTGAAGAAAAACCACCAAAGAGAAAAGGCAAAAGATACCAACAGGCAATTGGTAACGAAACATTGGAAGCAGAAGTTCTTCATTAGCAGTCCCGAAGCTAACAAGATAGTATTTCCTGCCCAGGGAGGCACAAGCCTGGGAAGCAACAGTAAGGAGATCAAGAGGCTTTGGAAGGTGGGTGCACACCATGGGTTTGAAGATACAGGTGTGTCTCGGAGCAGTGTTGGGTGGAAGAAGAGAACTTGTTTCCCTCCCAAAGACAGGAGTTGTCTCCTCATTTATAGCACTGTTTGTAACAGGGCCAAAGGAGGAAAGGCAGGTAAGTGAGGAGGAGAGAAACTAAATGTCAATCATTCTTTCCACAGGAGAATGGATAAAGCATGTTTACCTAAGCAACTGAATAAAAATCAGCAAAAATGAATGCACTATAGGATACCTATCATGTCAGAACCAAGTGCAGAATGAAAAAGCAGCTTGGGGTCCAGGATGTAGCCTCAGTAGTTATACCACATATGAGAGGCCCTGGGTCTGATCTCTAGCATCACATGGCCCCTTGAGTAACAACAACAACAGCACCAATTTTTTTTAAGCAAGTCCTAGAAGATAAACTGCATGCTTTTTCTTTTATATAATTTTTTTAAAACAGCAAAATGAAGGATTTATTATTCAGGGATGCAATTATATTCTATCTGCAATGAAAAACAGCAAGACAATCATGCACACAGTTCAGGATAATGATTATTTCTGAGGTAAGGAAAAGGATGGGCAGAGAAAGTTTTAAGTCAAAGTAAGGGTTTAAGGTCTTGAAGTCAAGATGAAACTCAGTGGTCAAGTGCATGCCTTGCATGCATAAGGCCTGGGTTTGATCCTTGGAACTAGAAAAAAAATTAAAATAAAAAAGTTATATTATTTCCCTGCTCAAGGAAAAGTGTAGACAGTTTCACTGAGTCTGCGACATTACACATATTTTATGAATATCTGTGTCTACTTAGTAGTTAAACATTTATAAAAAGCAAGCTTTTATAGACACGCACTGAAACGTAGGGGTCTCCAATCATGTTTATAATCTTATCTTTAAAAGGCAGCTGAGAGGCCAGGGATATGGCTCAGCAGTAGAGTACACAACCTGTATGCATGTTCAACCCCCAACATCAAAAAGAAAGAAAAAAAATTAAAATCATTGAGGCAAATATGCAAGGCAGTAAGTATGAATAAAATTAGGTGTTGGGTACAAAAGTCTTTATTAGTCTCTTAAAGTATTTAACAACAAATCCTCCTTTTAAAAAAATCTTTAAAATGTTTTTATTTGTTTTGGTGTTCAGGGATCATTCCTGGGATGCTCAGGGGATCATAAGTAGTACCAGGGATTGAAGTGCCTTACACACTTTTTTGTTTGGTTTTGGTTTGGGGCCACATTTGGCTATGTTCAGGCTGTAGTTCTGGCTCTGTGCTCAGGGATCATTTCTGGCAGAGTGCAAGGGACCATATATGGTGCTGGATTCAAATCTAGGTGAGCTGTGTGCAAGGAAGTGCACTACGTACTATACGTACTGTCTCTCCAGTCCGACAAACAGATGTTCTTCAAGTATGTAGACAATCCTGACTCTATCCCCATCTACTATAGATGGTCTCCCAAGCCTCACCAGAAATGACCCCTGGGCACTGCAGTCAGCTTATACTTCCCCTCTCCCAAGAAAAGAAAAAGTAAAAGAAGAGCGTTGTTTAGTTCTCTCTACTCTGACATAACTTCCAACCTGGTGGACAAGCATCATTTGCTCTATTTCTGAAACTCCTAAGTAAACTCCAGGTGCTAGAGGGAGAATCACTTTTGCAAAGCCCAAGGTTTACAATCTTAGCCTGTAGGATCAGATTGGGAGTGGAAGTAGGAGTACAGTAGATAGATTGTTCAGCGCCAGAGTTGAGTTGGGCACAGTGACATCAGCCCAGTTCTGGGAGGTAGGGCTGGTCCCCACAGCCTGCTCATTGGACACTAGCAAAGCTCTGAATGACAAGAAGATTCAGACAATGACAAGACACAACTCGATGAAGAGGCTATAAGAGGAGACTGTACCAGGGAAAAGAGAGGAAAGAAGGCCTGGAGGGGGGGATAGAAAGGTGGTACAGTGAGCAGGGCACTTGCTTTGCACAGAGCTGACCTGAGTTCAAACCCCAGCATCTCATTTTGTCCCCCAAACATAGCCAGGAATGATTACTGAGTGCAGAGCCAAGAGTAACCCTGAGTGCAGCTTAGTATATCCCCCTCTCCCCACAAAACAAAGTCAACGTGACAGCATTCACCAGTTCAGGGCTGAGTTTGTGGAGGGGGGCATTAACATATGGCGAGGGACCTGAGAGATAGTATGGAGGTAGTGTAAACGTTTGCCTTGCATGCAGAAGGATGGTGGTTGGAATCCTGTCATCCCATATGGTCCCCCAAGCCTGTCAGGAGTGATTTCTAAGCGTAGTGCCAGGAGTAACCCCTGAGCACTGCTGGGTGTGACCCCAAAACAAAAACAAACAAACAAAACATATAGAGAATGAGTTCAAGAGTCAGGCAAGGCTGGTCAGGGGGCCTCTGTATGACAGGCAAAGTGGGGACTGGAGCAGGGAGAGGCACTTTTCTATTCTGACACCATCTGCTGACTGCAAGTAGATTCCAGAGAAGAGGCTGAAGGAACAGGGTGCATGGGTGGCTGTGGTGGTGATTTAGGTGAGAAGGAAATGGAATCAGGTGTGTTTGAGAGCTAAGGAAGGTAGAGCACCAGGATGTTGAAGTATATGAAGAGATCTAAGACTGGGACTCAAGGGTTGTTCTGAATGTGCCTCCTCTCAGGAACCACTCCCATGAGAGTAGAAGCCAGCTACTAGCAGCTACTGTAGAGAACAAGATAAGAAGAGTGTGTGGAAAGAAGGATCTGAGGGAGGTATGGACCCAAGGCTGGAAAAGTTTGAGTATATGAAGAAGCAGGAGATAGATAGAGGAGCCAAGTCTGGATTCTGCTCAGGAAATTAAGGTTTGGGGTTGGGGGTTACTCCAGGGTAGAGACCAGGAGACAGAGGACCTCTCTACTTCTAATATAAAATGGGCTGGTATGGCAGTTGGGCCTGGACATTCCCCCTGGACATGCCCCCTGGTCATGCTGGTATAAAAAGAGAAACTTGGACTGTTGAGATAAACCCAGAATAGTGACCAGAGCAGTGCTGGCTGGCTCGTGGTGGGGGCAGAGATAAAGCATCAGAAAAATGCTGCCTGCTTTATAACTATTTGCTTTTATATCTTCTTTGAACCTGGGCCTCCCCGGCTACCTCTGGCAGTTGATTTTTCATCTAATTCTCTTTCCCTCTCTCTGAAACCCCTGTGTGGCGGCAGCTGGCCTCAGATACCATGAGGAATAAAATATGTGCTTAGTTTCTTCTCTTCCCTCTCTCTCAGTCCTGGGTGGGTGGTCGTTACAAGTTGGCATCCCTGGATGGGATCCAGGCCCCACCCAACAACTGGGCCTCACAGGCCCCTTAAGCCTTGCCTCACTGGAGGCCTGGCAGCCTTGAACTTCTGCAGCCTGCAGCCCTACAGCCCTGGCAGCCTTGGGCCCCTGAGGCTTCTGCAGGCTGTGACAAGAGAGATAACGGTAAGGTGGGTAAGGTGCTTGCCTGGGTCACACCGGGCAGCTCCCTAAGCAGAGCCAGGAGTGACATAAAAACAAAGAAAGATGAAATGGCCTAGAAGATGAACACTGGGATGTGGACCGAATCTGAGTGGGAATATGGTCAAGAAGACAAGCAAAGGCCCCCAGGAAGGACCTCATGTGATTTTCTTTTTTTTTGACAGGTGACAACCTATGGGGATGACCATGCTAACATTCCCAAAACCAACTGAGGGTGGTAAATGAACCTTGCATCCACTCCTCCTGGCAGGTTACTCCAGGTTAGCAGCAGGCCCTGAGCAGTGGGGCAGCCTGGGAAAGACAAGCTCCCACAGAGAAGGCTGGAGAAGGGAGCCTCTGGCCCAGTGTGAGACTCAGGGGTTCATCCAGATTCATTTACTCCCTGCCCCCTCCTCACACAGACACTTCTCAAGCAAACAACATGAAAACAAAGGGAAATCAGCCAGAAGCCTCCCCATCTGCAGAGCAAGGAAGTCCTAGTCTGGAGGTTAATGATGAAGAGGAACTCACCCTCTGTGCAGGTTATGGGGTCAACAGGATTCTCCATAAACAGGAGGGGGGGGGGTGGACAGGAGGCACTGGACTGGTGGAGGGACAATGTCCCTGAGAGCTCTGTCCAAGGATTAAGAGGATGCCAAGGATGTATCATCTTGTGGAAATGCAGTGGTGATCATTTACAAGCATAAATCATTTCCCTTGTGAGGGACTTGGCTCCTGAGCCCGGTTCTTCCTGCCCAAGTTGAGGTGGTGGGTGAGTCATTGTTATAAATAGACCAGTAAGGGGATGTCATGAAGAAGGACACAGGCCAGAAGCATAGCTTCAGAGGCAAGACAAGGTGCTGCCTGCATCACAAGTTTGGTTCTAAGAGGAGTGCTAGGAGCTTTGCCAGGTTGCAGGGTATGAGGTAACAGACACATGGAAGAAAGGTTCCTGAGCAGGAGATAGATGTTGTGGGAATCTTGCCAGAGACAAGCACCCTGTAGGGCTAAGCAAAGTCCAAATCCCAGCTCACCAGACCCTGGATCAGACCGATCCGTCTCACCTTCTAGAAATTCTCAGAGTTCAAGTTCTCTGACAATCCCAAGAGATTTTATCAACCTGTGTACAAGGGAAGAAAAATCCTTGCTTGGACTCACTTACTCCTTCACCCTTTGTTGACTTGTCAAAATCTGGTGGGCATCGGGGACAGAGAGAGCCTATGTCAACAGACACAGCTCACAGGAGATCAGCAGAGAGTTCACTAAAAGTGAATTGAGTTTCCTGCAGGGTCCAAGTTGAATTATATTTGGGGTAGGGACAAGCTGCCCAGAAGCCTTCCTGGACCCTTTCACACCTCCATGTCTAGCCCAGTTATAAGCTGGTCTTTATTCACTCAGTTCCTGTACTACTTTTGATCTTGTTCACCTGCCAGAGCTGAGGTAAAACAAGATGAAAAAAGAAATTGGCCCCTTCACACTGAAAAGGAGGCCAACCTACCTGGTCACCATCAACCTCTGTTGAATAGGACCAGGAAACTGGAATCCAGCAAAATATACCAAGAGGCAGGAAGGGGGCTCAACTCAGTGTAATGGAAAGCGGTGTGAGAAAATAGTAACATTTCCTGTTTAGACTCCTATGAATCGACATTCCCCAATACATCACAAATCACAGAATTCTGGGAGCAGTTTCCACAACAGGCCTGTAAACCTGATTGCTTTGACATGAGCAGCAGCCTCCTTAGGCAATGGCACCTGTTGCCTCTAGGACTCAGCACTGTGGTGACAAAACTGAATGCCTGGCAGCTTGGTTCCAAACACAGGGCCACCAGGGCTCCTCAAAGGGTATATCTTGTCAATTGGACAAGCTACACCCTCAGAACCAGAGCAGCCATGTCTCACACCAGGATTATCCTTTTAGGGTTTTCCCCAACTTCTGCTGTGAGCCAAGGTTAAGCCCTCACTGAGGGAGACTTTGAAACCTGCCCTGGAGCCTTGGCTTTCCCTGCGTTCTCTTATCAGCTGTGAGATCCAGGGACCTAAGAGTCTGACCTGGCTTTGTGCAGCGGACATTCCAGATTTCCTCTGGGAAAGCAGAGAGAAGAGCTCCCCTTCCCCCTACCCACCTCCATCCCAAAGGTCCACCAGCTGGAGGTCAACAGGAAGTGACCAAGAGGCTCTGAATGAGCCAGCTGGGGAGGGGGACACCCCCTTCCAGGCCAGACAAAGCCCGAGTGTATTTATTTGGGCAGGAGGTAGGAGGAGTGGGTGGCAGCTGGTGACAGACAGCCCTGGCCTTGAAGGCTGACTAAGAGACAGGGGCTTGGACATTTTAGTGGTCTGACCCACAGACATCTGGGGTTTTCCCTAGATTTCCTTTCACTCTATCCCAAAGGGTGAGGGTATGGGAGGAAGTTCATCTCAGGATCCCCAGTGAAGGTTTCAGGATATGGCATGTGCCTCACCCTCCTTCCTGTAACCTGAAAATGTAGAGGTTTGTCCTCAGAGACACAGAGTCCTTGGACAAGCACTGGATGGCCATGGTCAATACCCTGGGCCACTCCTGTGGGAGCTTGGCTTTGTGCAAAAGCTTTGGCTTTTGCATAGAAGTGTGAGAAGGAAATCCCAGCTTCTGTACAGTTGGGTAAACAGGGAGAAAGTGTTGACCAAGTATGGCTGTCATGGAGAGTCACTGATATGTCCTCAGCAGGCAGAGATGCTGCAGTGTGGCTGAGTGTTAGTATTTGATAAGGGGGTAGAAGGTATGGCAAAACCTGGGAGCAGGGAGAGAAGTGTGCGGGACAAGGCCTTGAGGAAACAGATTTGTGCCTTAGCCATGTTTAGATGATGTTGCCAAGTCTGACATGGATGGATGTGGCCAAGTAAACAGAGGAACCAAAAGGAAACCCAAACTTTTGATGCCTTAGTAATGGGTACTATGATTGAGTAACTGAAGGAGGCAGCCCCAAGTTCAGGTGAGTTAGATTTGAGGCATAGAAAAGCCAAAACCACTTTCGAGGGGAAATTAGAATTAGGATTAGGGAGTATAGTCCACTTTCTCTGCTGGGCTTTTAAAGTTTGATGGATGGGGCCAGCGAAATAGCACAGCAGTAGGACATTTGCCTTGCATGCAGCTCGGTGTGACCCATGTAAAAAAAAGCTCAATGGACATGACCTTCGAGTCCTCAAGCACTATCATTCCCCAGCTCTGCGACCCTGGTCAAATTAGTGGACTGCTGCAAGCTCCATTTCCTGAAATGTGAACTGACGACAATAGTATTTACCCACAGTGTAAGGTGCCACATTAAAAATTTCCACTATATTACCAGCACTGATAACTATCTGCTTTATTCTCATTATTATAGATTAATTGCAATTCTCCAACCAACATGCAAAACTAGCATTGCTTTTTTTTCTGATTTATAAATGAAAAAAAAAAACTGAGGTTCAGAAAGGTTAAAAAAAACTGTAGCAGTGCAGAGCAAATATTAGGATTAGAGTGGACATTTGAACCCAGATCTTTCTGGCTTAGAAAACAAGCCTCCACTCCTATGCTGACCAAAAGACTTTAGGGGTGCTGTCCAGTCTGAGTTGAGTCCACAACTCAGACTTGCACAGGTCTTGGACAATTTTGTCTCTGATGCACTTGATGACATTTTTCTTTTTTCTCTTTACTTTGTCTTCTCCAGTCAACGAGTCTGTACTCTCCATTCCAGTGAGTCACCGGAAAATACAAATTAAAAAAAAAAAAAGAAGAAGAAGAAGAAGAAGAAGAACATTGATCCTACGTAAACTCCTGCCATCTGTGAATCATTCAAGACAGGTATAATGGACATAATTACAGCTCACCCACATGCTAGACCCAACATCAGTCTAAAATGGATTTCTGATTTCAGAATCCAGTGGTTTTTCCTCAGCAGCCTGCGCAACTGCCCCCAGACTAGAGAACTGCACTTTCAGACAGCGCTCAAGGCCCTGGATCATTGCAATAAGGGGCCAGAATGGGAGAAATTCAGGAACTCTGTTTCCAGAGATCTAACAATGTCAGAACCCCTCTTGCCGCTATAGCCATACTGTTCCCCATTTTCTCCCCCACCCCCACTAACTCAGGGTTCTCTCATCTGCACTTACTCCTCTCTCCTCCAAAGGAACCAGATCTTTCTTAGTGTGAAACACCCAACCTAGCCAAGCAAGTAGACATAGTCCACTCATAGGACAATGAATGTTGATAGTCTGTCTTGAGTCCAGGATGTCTGGAACTTGATAAACTTCTTTATGCCTTTATTTTTTTTCCTCCTTTGTAAAATGGGGAAATCATAGCCCTTCCCTCTCCAGGGCTATGTGGCAATGAAGGCAGACATGGACGTCAGGACCTGTGTACAATGGCTGTGTTCAGTCACTGCCACTATAATTAATGCCGGCAACCTCTTTATCCTTAGGAGATGGGAATGTGGGGCGCTCCCATTCCCCATGACAGCATCCTCTCAGGGCCTCAGGGACCCATATTTTGGAGGCCAGTGTTAGCAATCACTCTGGATAGCATGTTGGAGCATGTTACAGTCCCACTGGGGATACCTAGAAGAACAGAGAATACCCCCAAAGTCTCTGTAGGTTGATGGCAGAGTTGAAAACAGATACCCAGATCTCTGAGCTCAGGGCCAATGCTCAGGCCAGGTCAGTCCATATGTCTACTCAGAAGCCTCAAGGTCAGTCAGCAGAGTAAGCCTGATGCAACCAACTGTCAAACAGGGAAAGGAACCCAGCTCCTGGGAAAGGGACTAATAATGCACTCAGCTCATGTATTTCGGAACTCTATAGCCCAAGGCCAAGTGGTCTGGGAAGCTAAGTTTCTGTACATTGATGTCTGCCATTTAAAAGGTAAGAAAGCACCCTGATGCTTCTCAAGAAGCATTTCCCCCAAAGAAAGGAATTCTCATTCACTGCTGGTGGGAATGCTGTCTAATCCAACCTTTCTGGAAAACAATATGAAGATTCCTCCTAAAACTGAAAATTGAGCTCCCATATGATCCAGCTATACTTCTAGGAATATAACCTAGAAACAAACAAACAAAAAATACAAAAATGCCTTCTGCATACCTATATTCATTGCACTATTTTCAATAGTTAGAATCTGGAAACAATCCAGATGCCCTATAACAGATGTGGCTAAAGAAACTGTAGTATATATAAACAATGGAATACTATGCAGCTGTCAGAAAAAATGAAGTCATGAAATTTTCCTATACATGGATGGGCATGGAAACTATTATGCTGAGTGAAATAAGTCAGAGGGAGAGAGATAGACACAGAATACTGTCACTCATCTGTGGGATTTAAAAAAAAATAATAGACACTATTGTAATAATACCCAGAGACAATAGAGATGAAGCTGGAAAGACAGGCTCACGATATGAAGCTTATCACAAAGAGTGGTGAGTTCATTTAGAAAAATAACTACACTAACACCTACTATGACAATGGTAGTGAGTGAGAAAAATAGAATGCCTGTCTCAAATATAGGCTGGGGTGGTTGTGAAGGAAGGTGGAGGGCATGTTGGTGGGAAGGTTGCACTGGTGAAGGGGGATGTTCTTTTTTATAACTGAAACCCAACTACAAACATGTTTGTAATCATGGTGTTTAAATAAAAATATTATTAAAAAAAAAAGAAGAAAAAAAAAGAAAAGAAATTGCTCCCAAATGTTATCCAGTAGCAGAACTTGAAAATCTCTTAATGCAGCCCGTCTTCTTGGAGCTCTCTCTTAGCTCCAGGCCTAGGTTGGCCTGCAGACACTCCACCCCCTTTCCTGTTCCTCGGTCTTCCCATTTCCTTTAGTCTCATCCTCCCCATGGCATGAGTCAGCATATACCTGCTGTGTGCTGGGCTGTGCATACCTGCATTGTACTCACAGGCCTAGAAACCAGCAAGCAGAGATCAGAGAATCACATGCATGAGAAGGGCCTGGGCCCAAGAGAGCAAGTACCCCAAAGAAAAGGGGCAAAGTCTTCTGGGTGGAAAGAGGCATAGTCACAAGCAGGATGAGCTGAGTTCAGTCTACAGACAAAGGATATTTTTCCCTCTCACCATTTAAATGGGCCCCATGATTTGACCTTTTGACTCTACCCCAAGCATGGAGCCATTGTGCACCAGAGGCAGAAAGGAACAGCCACTGTTAAATCTAGTCCTTCTGGCTTCCTCCTTCCTGGGCTGTCCTCAATTGCACCCTATCACCAGTAATCTCAGACAGCAAGAAAAAGCCTCCAACACCCCAACCAGCATGGGCTCCCAGCACTCAACAGAGGTGAGGTACTGAGTGCATAGGAAACAAGTATCAGAAAGGTCCCTACCCAGCTACCATTCCTGGTGAGTACTGGGCCCCATCCAGAAAGAATTACACCAGCCTAGCTGTAAGAGTTAAAAGCCTCAGTTAATGGCTGCTTCAACACACCTAGATTAATTCTTCTCATGTGAGATGTCCAGAGATGGAGTCTAGGAAGATGACTCAAAGAGCTGAGCACATGCTTTGCAGGTGGGAGACCAGCTTCTTCCCCCAGCAGCACATGGTTCCTTCAGCACAGAGCCAGGAGCAGCCTCCAGAGCATCAGTATGTGTGACCCAGAAACAAAGCAAATCAAAAAGATGTACCAGGATGGGCAATTGTCAGTCCATGGGCTGCCCCCAGGGACTCAAGCACCTTCTGTGTACTTACCATATTTAAAGTTTGAGCTTTATTGAAATAGTGCGTTGCATCCATATGGCTGTGGGGTCAGCATATGTTTGTCACATCTGTCTCCAGAAGTGCCACACTGTGACTTCTTTTTTTTTTTTTTTTTTTTGGTTTTTGGGTCACACCTGGCAGTGCTCAGGGGTTATTCCTGGCTCCAGGCTCAGAAATTGCTCCTGGCAGGCACAGGGGACCATATGGGGCGCCGGGATTCGAACCGATGACCTCCTGCATGAAAGGCAAACGCCTTACCTCCATGCTATCTCTCCGGCCCCACACTGTGACTTCTAAGACCATCTCACTGACCAGTACCTGATCCCATCTTGGGAAAGTTTGCATTTTCACTCTCCTGGTGGGGAATGAGGACATGTCTGTTGTGTAAATATAGATGGAAATGGCAGGGGCCAGAATAGGGCATGTATCTTGCCCATGTAGGGTTCTAGGTTCCATCTCCAGCACCACAGAGTATTAAATAAAAAGCACAAACTGAAGCCAAACTTGGCATCATTAACCAATGTTCCTGGTCCTTGTACATCTTGTTGCATAGCAGAGTGTAGAAGAAGCAAAGAAGGGGGGCCGGGCAGTGGCGCTAAAGGTAAGGTGCCTGCCTTGCCTGCGCTAGCCTTGGACGGACCGCGGTTCGATCCCCCGGTGTCCCATATGGTCCCCCAAGCCAGGAGCAACTTCTGAGCACATAGCCAGGAGTAACCCCTGAGCATTACCAGGTATGGCCCAAAAAAAAAAAAAAAAAAAAAAAAGAAGAAGCAAAGAAGGAAGAAGACAATGGATGGTTTCTGGGGAGCCTTGCTAGATAGTCTAAGGTACCCCTAGCCCTGTGGTAGCCGCAGGAGCTGGGATCAATGTCTATTCTTCACATTGGGGACATTATTCAAGCAGAGGTCCTCAAACTTTTTAAACAGGGGGCCAGTTCACTGTCCCTCAGACCATTAGAGGGTCTGACTATAGTAAAAACAAAATTTATGAACGAATTCTTATGCACACTGCATATATCTTATTTTGCAATGAAGAAACAAAACAGATACAAATACAATATGTGGCCTGTGGGCCATAGTTTGAGGACCACTGAGAGGAACATTGAGTCTAAAGCATCCCCTGCAATCACATATGGTTACAAGACCATTGATTCCTCCCCTCCTGCCCCCCACTTCCCAGGTCACCCTACTCACTCTGGAACATGTGACACAATTGAGACAGGACCTTGACTAGCTGGGCAGGCCTATTGGACTTTCCATGGACACTCACAGGAGACCAGCCAAATGAGGGTCTCTGGGGATAATTTGGGGGCGGTTAGGAGGCCTGAAGGGTGAAGAGAGACGTCTGTTGTAATGCAAGGTCTTTGCCAGCATCCCTCACTGTTGGGAATCAGAGTGGGTGCCTATCTCATCTTCTCACACCCCAAACAGATTCTTGTTCATTTCCTCTGGCATTCCCTCTAGTGAGGTATCTGGGGCTGCCAGATTCCACACTGACAGGGGAGACTGGGCTCTGAAAACTGGTAGAACTCGGCCTTTTCTAGAACTTGAAGGTTTTCTGAAACTTTTTTGGTTTCAAAACAACTACCCAAGAGTCAACTGCAAGAAAAAGAGGCTCTACGGGTGGAGGTGGCTCCAGGTGTCAGAGCATCAGGAAAGACTCAAAGATACAAAAAGATGAAGGGAAACTGAGGCAAGACCAAAGATACAAAAAGATGAAGGGAAACTCTGAGGCAAGACCCTGGAACTCAGCTTTAGAAACTGCTCTTCAGAAGTTCAGATTTCTGGCCACTGGAGGAGTTAAACCAGCCAAAGATGTGAACAGAGCATGCAGGACTAAGAAACAAGTGGCCTCCTTGACTTTTCCCCAGGACAGTCAGGGGATTAATTATCCCAAAGGTACTCTTTCTCAGTCCCCTCATCTGAGCCTGAGCTCTGGTGTCTGGAGATCTCTCTACCCTAGCAGCAGCAGCAGAGGGCTGGACAAAAGGTAGCAAGTCTTGCATCTGAAAGACAAAACTATGTTCCTTGCTCACCTCAAATCCACAGTTTGATAGTCATATGATGACCCTAATCCCCCCAAAAGCTTCATGTCATATGACCCTCCCCTGCAGTCAATTGGCCCCTGCAGCCCCAACTTGCAGTCAATTGGCCGAGAAATTGGCTTAGGAGCTAGATCAGTGAATTCAGACAGGCAGTGACATGGCCTGAGGTAAAATATGACTGAACCGGTTAGACTCCCTCTCTAGATATTTGCACTAAGATTTTTAGAACCCTAGACAAAGACATAGGACTCCAAAGAGTGGCCATGCCCCCTATAAATTCCCCTGAGGATCATTTGCCCCTACTGCAACTTAGGATCCTAACTTACCTGAATCACTCCAGCTTCCTCTTCCCTTCTTCTGAGGTGAGCAGTGAGCACACATCTTGGCCTTCTGCTCCCCCTTCACTTTTATGCTTCACCTGAACCCTAGTTGGCAGCTTCTCTGGCTATAACCATGTCTCTGTCAGGCCCTGGGGAGATGGGTGATCAGATCCGATTAACACCTTCACTAATCCCTTATAAAAATACCTGTCCTCACCTTTGTTTCTCCTCTTTGAACATACTTCATAAGGGGAAGAGGAATACAGAGAGGCAGGACACCTAAGTAATACTGCAGGCCACCAGGGCCATCCTGATGGTACTTGAGGAGTCAACTACTTAGGGATCCACATATACCAGCCCTGAGCTGTCCCCCGAGATCCTAACATAATTTTGGGGGTGTGGTGGTGGGGCCTTACCCTATAATGCTCAGGGGTTACTCCTGGCTCTGCACTCAGGAATAAATCCTGTAGTGCTCAGGAGATTATATGGCATACAAAGATCAAACCCTTGCATTCAAGGCAAGCCACCCTATCCACAGTGCTATCCCTCTAGCTTTGAACATACTTTCTTTGATATAGATATTGTTGTTTTGACAATATATGAGCTTTTACAAATGTCAATATTCTTTCTTGGGGAGATTTGTTAGTATACTTTTGGAGTGCCAGGGATTCAGACCAAAGCTTGCCATGTATAAGGCTATATCTCCAGCCTTCCCCACAACTCGCCATATTCTTCACCTCTATTTAACAATTTTATTTTCAACTTAAGTGGTTTGTTTTGGGGCCACACCTGGTGATGCTCAGGGCTTATTCTGGCTCAGGGCTTATTACTTCTGACAGTGCTCAGGAGACCATATGGGGGGTGCCAGGAATTGAATCTGGCTCAGCCATGAGCAAGACAGACAAGCTATTGCTCCAGCATCCTGCTTTGAAGTATTAACTTATGTTAGCATAATTTAGTGTAGTTTTCCTGGAGTTAGTATCACTCACCCTAGGTCACACTTCTATCTCTCCTTAGGATCTGGAATGAGGGAGGGTCCTGAGAAGAAGCCACAGCAATTGCCTACAGCAAAGTGAACCACTTCAGATGGGGATGAAAAGCTTAACAGGGGACAGGGGGCTCCTATTCTACTGGCAGAGACACCAAAACATAGGTACTCTGCATCCTCAGCTTCATCCCAGTCCCTCACATGCCTCCCCTCACCACCCACACACTTTGTGTTCATTTTAGCAGTAACCACCTTGTCAGGTTCCGACTGCCACTTGCCTTGTAATTTGTCCCATTGCATGAATCTTTCCAGATTCTCATCCTAGGCTCTCATTTCAGCACACACAACTGCTCCCCAAACTGAGAGTCCTGTCTCTGTCTTTCTTCTTTCTCTATAGCCACATTAGGAGAACTAGTCAACCTCTTCTTCATTAGTTTTCCCAATATTCCAGCATAGCTCTGAGGCAATCACTTATGTCTAGTCTTTTATTATAAGTAATAGGAGATTGGAGTGGGAGTGGAGGGGGGTATGTTATACCAAGAACTAATAATGCTCTCTTTACAGGAAATACAATCATTTCTATCTTTAGATCTAATCAAATTATGTAGTTGATTCCAGAAACTCCAGAACATTCGGAAAGCTAATCCTGAAAATTCAGCTTCTCAGATCCAAAGAATAGCACAGCAACAAAAGCACACGCCTTGCTATATTTGACCCTGGTTGGATCTCTGGTTCATCATGGCCTCTTGGGTATTACCAGGAACGACCCTGAATACTGTGTGGTCCCCAATACTATAGGGCTTGAGCACCCCTGTATTTTGAGCCCTGGTACTGAACCATCAAGAATCACCAGGAGAGAAAACTACTTCCTCTGCTTCAAAGTCTTCTCCCCCCCAAAAAAATCTTATGAAGGGCCAGGGAGATAGTACAGTGGATAGTGGATTGGACTCTTGCCTTGTACATGGTAGACCTGGATTGTATCCCCAGAACTTAATATAGTTCTTGAGATCCAGGAATAAGCCCTGAGTACTGCTGGGTATGACCCCCAAATCAAACTGATTTAGTTTGAACATAATTCGAACTTGATTTAAGCAAAAAATTTCTATTTATCTATAAAAAAACTTTTTGGGGGGGTCACACCTGGCAATGCTTAAGCATAACTCCTGGCTCTGCACTCAGAAATCACCCCTGGAAGACTCAGGAGACAAAATGGGATGCTGGGAATCGAACCCAGGTTTGTCTGGGTTGGTCGCATGCAAGGCAAATGCCCTACCATTGTGCTATCACTCCAGCCCCTATAAACAAACTTTTTAAACTGTGGGTCATGATCCCACATGGGGTCACATAACTGAATGTATCTAATAAAAACTCTTTAAAGTTTGTTTAAAATAAACACTTTATATTTATTAGCAGTAAATGTTTGATTGTATCCTGACTTTATAGATTGATGTGCCTGGGTTACATAAAATTTTCTTCAGTGAAAAGGCATTGAGAGAGAAAAAAGTTTAAAAAGACCTGCTTCAAAAGGGTATTTTCCAAACTGGGTGACCCTCCACTCTTCAGCTGCTAGAACAATCCAAGGGGGTGTTCTTGGTACAACTAGAGGGCACTTTCTGTTTGTTCTCTTAAAGAAGGTAGATTTGAAACTAGAGAGATGCTGGGCTGGCGAGGTGGCGCTAGAGGTAAGGTGTTTGCCTTGCAAGCGTTAGCCAAGGAAAGGACCGCGGTTTGATCCCCCGGCGTCCCATATGGTCCCCCCAAGCCAGGGACAATTTCTGAGCGCTTAGCCAGGAGTAACCCCTGAGCATCAAATGAGTGTGGCCCGAAAAAAAACAAACAACAAAAAAACCAAATAAACAAACAAAAAGAAACTAGAGAGATGCATGGTGGGTAGGACACTTGCCTTGTATGAGGTTGACCTAATTTCTATCCTCAGAACCTTATAAGGTCCTCTGAGTTCCACAAGAAGTGATCTTTGAACACAGAACCCTGAGGAAGTGGTTAGCACTTCTGGGTATGACCTAATGAAACAAACCCAAAAATAAATAAATGAGTAAAATAAATAATAAAGAAGGTAGATTTCTAAAGGACCTAAATGGTTTGTTTTGTTTTTGTTTTCTGAAAAGGGTAGGTAGAGTAAATATGTTTAGGAACCTCTGCCCTAGAATAACATCCATCTTATACCAAATTCTATTCTCCTGGGTGCTCTAGACAAACAGAACCAATTGACTATAGGTGTATGTGTGTGTATACTATATATATACGTACTGTACTACATATATGTATACTATATACATATACATGTAAGGTGCTGTCCCATGCTATTGTGGAGGCATACTCTGATTTTCTTTCTGCAAGTTACAGACCCAGGAAAGCCAGTTGGCTCAAAGGGCTGAGAGCTGAAAAGCTGAGAATAGAGATCCAGTTGAGTGTACAGGTCTGAGATCTGGGAGCAAGAGCTGCATGATAGGTGTCCTGGCTAGTCAGGTAGAGAGTGAATTTAACCTCCTTAGTCTTTCTGTTCAACTCACAAATTGGATGGTGCCCCCCTGTTCCTCACCCACCCCAACTCCCCCAAGCAGAATCACCTGCTTTACTCTATCCACCAGTTCAAATGCTAACCTCTTCAGAAATACACTCATAGATACATTCCTAAGCAAAGTCTAAACAGACTTCTGGGGGGCTGGAATGGTAGTACCACAGGAAGGATACTTGCCTCGTATGTGGTAGACCCAGATTCAATCCCTGGCATCCCATCTGGTCCCTAAGCACCACTAGGAGTGATCCCTGAGTGCAGAGACAGGAGTAGGCCCTAAACACTGTTGATGTGGCCCAAACACCAAAAAATAAAAACACACACCTGGGCATCCATGGTTCACACAAAAGCCAGCATACACTCCAAGAAACTCTGACTCACTCTGAAGATATTCTGGCTAGAAGTCATCTAGTTTAAACCAGTGTCCCAAGAGGTCTAAATGCCTATGACATCAGTCATCAGTGCACTTTTAGGCACAGTGGAGTAAAGGGATTAAGTTAGTAGCAGTAAATGAAGGTGAAATTGTAGAATGATCACTGCCATTAGTCCTGTGAGGTCCTACTGCTGAATTTCTAATGTAGTTGTGGTTGAAACCCCTGCCATCTTCTGTGTCCAGGGGATCACATTGAGCGCTTACAACCTGCCACAGCACCTCTTCCACTACTTGAGGTAACTAAATGTGTGTCTCCTAATAGGTTCTAGTCAGGACCAGGCCCCAACTCTCCTTCAGCTTTTCCAGGGATGATCTTACTTCTCTTCACAGGCCAAATGGAGTCCCAGAAGGAGTAGAGCAAGCAGCTTTTGGAGGTAGGCAGACAGACCTGGATTCAAAGCACACCGCACATCTCACACCTCACTCCACACCTCACTTTGCACCCTGTTGGTCTAGCTGATTCTCCCTCCAGAGCCTCTGTACCACCTCAGAATACTCAACCAAGATTAACTGCCTCCCCAACTTACCCGTAAGGTATATCTGCACTTGTATATATGTTGACTTTCTCTCTCAATCACATCTAAAGACTATTGTCAGTCAGGCAGGTTGGAGAGTCAGGCAGGCTGAAGAGAGGCAGCGATCCTTCTCTGCCCATGGGGAAGTTGTACTGGAGTTAGCAAGGTTGTGCCCCAGGAGTTATAGCAGAAAATCATCTCCTCTGCTGCTCTTTTTATGGAGACTGTGGATTTCATGAATATAGGTTTGCAAAGTGTAGAGATTATGATAATTCTAGAAAATATAATGAATCTAATATAAATGTTAAGATAAGTATAAGGTCTTTTTTGTTTGTTTGTTTTGTTGTTTTTTTTTGTTTTGTTTTTAGGTCACACCTGGCAGGGGCTGCTTCTGGCTCTGCGCTCAGAAATTGCCCCTGGCAGGCTGGAGGACCATATGGGTTGCCCAGATTCAAACCACCATCCTTCTGCATGCAAGGCAAACGCCCTACTGCTGTGCTATCTCTCTGGCCCAAGGCCATTTTCTTTTTTTTATAAAGGGAAGGAAAAGAGGTAAAACATAGACTGTCAGAGCAGGATAGTTTTTCATTCCTAGCCAGTTCTTAAATCAGGTTAATAGTTTTCAAAATAGAGAAATATTTTATCAAATTAAAACAATTATAAAGTCTTTATGATAAAAGGGTTAAGCTCCCATAAAAATCCTACTTCAGAGATAGCTACCTTTAAAGGTTCAGCTATATATCCTTTCAGGATGTTCTTTTACATTTATGTGATTTTTTTAAATATATATAATTAAATACAAGGCCAGAGAGATAGCACCAAGGGCTGTAAGGCACATAAGACGTTACATGTTTGATTCCTGCTCCCATATGGCTTCTGAAGCAACACTAGCTGTGGGCCTGGTAGTACCCAACACCACCTTCTGAGCATCACTGAGTCTCAGGCCAAGCACTAGTTAGGCCTCTTGCTTCAGGAAGACTCCCTGCCAGGAATAATAAATTTAAAATTAAAAAATACATAGTGGAATCATTCTGCTCTGTGCTTTGCTTTAAAAAATTTTAATAATAATTTATTATAATAATAAAAATTATAAAAATAACCAATCTCCTGATTTCAGGCACATACTCCTTGCTTGTGGCTCTCCTGCTAGGTCCTTGAGAGAAAAAGCAGCTGGTATCCAGAAAGAGATTGTGAATGATTCAGGAGAGAGGACCCTGATAGTACACGATATACAACACATATATTTTTTGGTAATGTTAAAAAGAAAAAGCTCAAAAAAAAAATAAAGAGAAAGCTCTTAGATGCTAGAATAATTGCCCAATTTAAAAGACATCTGGTGTCCATGAGGCGCTAACTTTATTAAAAAGAAAACAAACAAAAAAAATAATGCCACCAAGAGGGGAATTACATTAAGAAGATATGGCAGAGCTTGGGTGGTAACTCGGAGGTCTGGGATACCTACTTGCTATGTGTAAGAATCCAAATTTGATCCCTAGCCCCCAAGTACTATTGCCCTGGTGAGCACCTCTAGGTTTGAGCAGTGCTGAATCACCAGGCTAAAGCATTGAACCATCTGACCTGGTTAGTCAGAATACCAGGAGCAACCCCAGACCCCCTGAGCACTACTTCAGAGGTCCTTAAAGAAAGAAAGACAAATTAAATGCCAAGGGGATATAATTTTAACAAAACAAAGTTGCTTTACAAAACTTTTTTATTTGGTCTGGAGAGACAGTACAGTATGTAGGGTGCTTGCCTTGCATGCTATCAACCCAGGTTCTATCCCCAGATATGGTCCTGTGAGCTGATTCTAGAAGTGATTCCAGAGTGCAGAACCAGAAATAATCCCTGAGCATCTTTAGGTGTGGCCCAACCTCTCGAATGTCCCCACCACCACCAAATTTCATATCTACCTGGTGGCGTCAGTGAATATAACAGGTTCTAGATGACTCTATAACAGACCCAGGTGAATATATTCATTGACTGAAAGAGCCAATTTTATGAGTATTCCTGTGGCATATACACACAAAAAAAAAGCACTTGAAAAATCCACAGAGCACAACATCCTGCAAGGGGGATTACTGAGACTATTCTTGAGGAAACAGTCATCACTTCATGGAGTTGCATTATGGACAAGTCCAGAGCAAAGGAGGGATTCCTTTTGTTGGAAAGCAGAGAAGCAGAAACTGAAAAAGAAAATTACCGAAAACATCAGCCTAGAGTAGGAAGGAGTTGAGAGCAAAGGACTTACAGAACATTCATTTGCGACAAGAACTTGAAACTAAAACAGACTTGTGGCCTCCCAACACCCTAGGCTGCAGTTATAGTATCAGCAGGGAAATGTGATTTCTTGGGGATTCACATCCAACAAAGGGCACAGTCTAGACTGACCCCTGTTCCACCCAACATGCTCTTGCTGAATGTTGAGACTTCTGACAGAAATCAGTTTTGAAAATGCCCTTTGCACCCCTATGTTCACTGCAGCACTATTTACAATAGCCAGGATCTGGAAGCAACCCAGAGGCCCAACAACAGATGAGTGGCTAAAGAAACTGTGGTACATCTACACAATGGAATATGATGCAGCCATTAGGAAAAATAAAGTCATGAAATTTGCTTATACATGTATGGACATGGAGATTATTATTCTGAGTAAAATTTTTCAGAGGGAGAGGGATAAATATAGAATAATATCACTCATCTGTGGAATATAAGGAAAATAAAAGACAGTGTGGGGATGATATCCAGAGACAATAAGAGATGAGGATTAGGAAGACCAGTCCATGATTGTTATATATGAAAGCATTTCCATAAAATTATCTCTGCCTGTTGTCCCACCTTCTACCTTCCAGGTGGGGGCGCTGTTGAGAGCCTAATAAATAGTTTGGGAGTGAGGTGCTTGGGGTCTTTTGGTAGCATTTATTAGCTGGCTCCTGGTGTTTTTGGAGCTGACTGACAAAGGACTCTGCATCCGACCTTCTTACTCCTTTACCCTCCTGTCTGTGTGGATTATTTGCTGTGGATACATATTACCAAGATCTCCTTCCAAGGGGATAGGGGAATGAGAATCAATTTCTCATTCTGGGAGCTCTTTGAAGATTCATTGATGACGGATCAAGGTGTAAACAGGACCCAACACATAGTAGAAAGTTTGTCACAAAAAGCAGAATACAGTTAGAGAAGTGTCTACTATGAAAGGGACGTGCCTGGGTGCCTGGCACCCTTCATTAACATAATGAAAACCATGGGTTCAATAAAGGAGGGAGGAGGGAGGGAGAGAGAGAGAGAGAAAGAGAGAGAGAGAGAGAATAAAATGCATTCAGAAGGTTGAGTGGTAGGAAATGCACACTGATGAAGGTCATTGTACATTGTATGATTGTAACTCAATCATGAACAACTTTGTGGAAAAAAACCCTGTAGAATGAACAACCTTATAACCATGGGGTTTAAAATAAAAAAAAATTAGTTTGTATTGGAACTCAGTAGTCATAGAGTTTTGCTTTAAAATCAACAAAAAAAATCCAGTCATAACTGGAGTGGGAGCAGCCATTTCTGAGATGAGCTCTACCTGGCAGGGTCCCAGTGCCAGTCTTGCCATGACAGACTGACTGCTTTATTCCCTCTCATCAGGCTTGCACTGCCTCACAATCCTACAGGCTGGTAACTGCATCCAGCTCAGAACCAAAAGAAGCTCTCCCATAGAGAGAACACCAGACTTAATCTCCAACCTAAATTGGATCCAAAAGGTGCAGTTTTGTGCTGTGTCAGAGAAAGACTGGGGACTGGTAGTATAGTAGAAATATGGTGGAGTTGTTCCAGGTCAGAATTTGGGAGCAACCATTCATGAGAAAACAGGTAGGAACTCTCATTGCAAAGACCATAGGAGGTAGCAGAAACTGTGAAACTGAGTCTGCCCAACAGGCCATGTTTGGGAACAGCTCTCCCTCCCCAAACCAAATGCAAAATTCAGCCTCTTACTAGACAGATCAGCTTTCTGAATAACTGTGATTGAGCATACATGACCATAATTTTCAGTTACCCAAGTCAGTTGGACTGGATGCCACATCATTGCCAGACACCAGCAACTATGGACCCTGGACCAGAGCCTAGAGCTAAACCTTAGTGCTATAGCACAGCTACAAAGTACTGGTACCGCAAACTCTCTGTTGTCATCCAGTTGTATACAAATAAGAATCTCAGACACCTAGCAATCAACCCAAAACAAAGGCTTTCCCCCATCTTCCTCTTCCCTGTAACCTTTTCCTTTGATATGTAAAAGCCCTCCTGGATCGCTCTGCCCTGCCCAACCCCAGTGGATTTTGTTCTGGGATAAGAAAGAAAGAGATGTTTGACGTGGAGAGAGACAGTGAGGCAAAAAGCAGACTGGCTCCATAGATCTTTCCTTACTGGCTTGGCTTATTAATCTTTCTCTGCTACACTGCTTCAGATCCATCCACCTGGGGTTGGAGATGCAGTGCAGGGGTGAGCTCACAAACTGCGGTTTTGTTTTACAGATCTTGTAAGCATTTAAAAAAAAAAATCCTCACAAGGGCCAGAGTAATAGCACAGGGGTAGAGCATTTGCCTTGCATGTGGCTGACTCAGATTTGATCCCTGGCATCCCGTATGATCCCCTGAGCCTGCCAGGAGTGATTTCTGAGTGCAGAGCCAGGGTGTGCACTGGGTGTGCAGAGAGAAGAGAAGAGGGGAGGGGATGGAAGGAAGGGGAGGGAGAGAATAGAATGGAGAGGAGGGGAAGGGAAAGAGGAGGAGGGGGAGGGGAGAAAAGAAATCTTTAAAAAGGCATTTGTGGCTGGAAGAAATCAGTAGAGCAAGCACTAGCCTAATATTTTGACTTGGAGCACCTGATCATCACTCAGACCACCTGGAACTCAGAGCTCCATCCTTAGCTCTCACAAGACACCAAGAATAATGGGGGTGGGGAGAGATAATTCAGTAATTCAGCTGCATCAACAAATGGACAAAAGACTGAAAAAGTTATCAAGTATGTCAGAATTTTCAACACTGCCCAAAGATGACTTCAGAGCAACAATACTCTTGATGTTCACTGAGCTAAGAAAATCATGCAAAGAAAGATTTCTGGAAAATATTTAAAGAACTAATTGAAACAAAAATGAAGGAACTAAAAAATACACTACTGCTGTAACCATGCCCACAACTTCAGTCGCTGTGTTCAGACCAGACCACCTCCATGAACTCACTCTTTTTTTTTTTTTAACAAGATGTAAATCGAGCAGTGAGAATTATGGCTACACCGGCCCATGCAACACATAGCTGGCCATATCAGGAGGAGAGGGTGAGCCACCACCCTCCTGCCAAAGCCAGGCTTACTGCCTCTATCACCCAGAATCACCATTTCCTCATGGCCTGCCTTATCACTGACTCTCTATAATTTCCTGTAGGGATGCCCATCTGACCACACTTCAGGTATACGCTGGTTGTTGGACTGATATCACCAGGGCTTTTTTTTTTTTTTTTTGAGTAAGTGCGAGCACCCTCCCCCATGCCCCCACCCCCACGCCCCCACCCCCACATATCTTTCTTTTTCCAAGAAAGCCTGGCAGCTGTAACCATGCCCAAAAACAATCTCCATGTTCAAACTGGGCCTTCTTCCAGGAGGCTCTGCAGCTGAGTATATGCTCCTAAAATTCATAGTATTGTAGCTTTGAATTTCTGGACAAGTTCATTTGTTTGATGCTGTCATCCCTAAAGGAACACCCCAAATTTAATATATTGGACATATAACAACAGAAGTTTACTAAACTTTCTGCCATTGTATTAGTGATTTCATTGGTGATACAATAATTTTCACAAATGAGCTTGCTTCTGTGCTTTTTCTTTTTTCCCTTCTCTTCCATTTTATTTCCAATAACTTTGCTTTCAAACAAATTTCAAACAAATGTATTATGATCAACCATATCAACTGTGTGATGCATTTTCTTTAAATAAATCTTAAAAGTGCAGTAGCAAGACTCAGCAGCAGAATGGAATAAGTGGAAAGTGTGTATGAAAAATCAAATCAATGACCTCACAGATAAGGTACCAAAACCATTAATGAAAAGTTGTATATGGGGCTGGGAAGGTGGCGCTAGAGGTAAGGTGTCTGCCTTGCAAGCGCTAGCCAAGGAAGGACCACGGTTCGATCCCCTGGTGTCACATATGGTTCCCCCATGCCAGGGGCAATTTCTGAGCGCTTAGCCAGGAGTAACCCCTGAGCATCAAATGGGTGTGGCCCAAAATAAAACAAAAAAACAAAAACAAAAAAAAAGTTGTATAAAAAGCAAAGGTTTTTGGCCGGTTGTTGGGGGCCACATCCAATGGTACTTAGGGTTTACTCCTGGTTCTGCACTTAGTGGGCTCAGAGAACCATATAGGATGGTGGGGATCAGATCCAGGTCAGTCACATGCAGGGCAAATACCTACCCACTGTATTGCACTGTTCCAAAAATTACAATTTTTAATAAGAAAAATTTAATATTTAACTGACAATAGCAAGAGAAATAATCTCCAACTTACAGAACTTTCAGGGTGAGGAAAAGCGAGACATGTAAGTGGAAGAGATATTCCAGTCCAAGGGAGACTACACTGATTTAGGAGCCCAAAGAGTGCCAAACATAATGAACTCAAACAGAATAGATACACTATAATTAAAATGCAGAAACTAAAGGGAGAGAGACAACTTAAAATGGCA
This sequence comes from Suncus etruscus, assembly GCF_024139225.1. Taxonomy (NCBI): domain Eukaryota; kingdom Metazoa; phylum Chordata; class Mammalia; order Eulipotyphla; family Soricidae; genus Suncus; species Suncus etruscus. The sequence continues at coordinate 163,653,787 of NC_064848.1, read as the reverse complement.
AGAGAGAACCAAGGCCTCAAATACAAGAAAAACAACCTAAAATTCACATGAGATTTCTCAAACGAGACTCTACAAGCATGGAGGATGATAGTTAGCAAGCAAGAATGATACATTCAAAGTACTGAAAGAAAATAACCTGCAAACAAGAAACCTCTACTCCACAAAATTATCTCTCAGATTTGAGCGTGTGATAGAATCATTCTCGGACAAACAACAACTGAAGACATTTCCATCTGAACCAACTCTGCAAGGAATTTTAAATGGTCCATAAAAAACAAACAGCACAGTTCTCAAGGAAGAAATAGTGATAAATTCCTTCATATCAATACCTTCTCTCAATATCAAAGGGCACAGAGTGTCCGGATGAATCAGGAAAAAAATTCCAAACATCTGCCACTTAGAAGAGAAATGCTTGACATTTTACAATAAGCATAGGTTCAAATGAAAGATTGGAAAACAGTCAAATAAATATTTTACAATAAGGAGACAATGCCAACGGCCTAACATTAGAAGAATGATCAAATAAAGCATGGTTCATTCTAAGATGTGCCTCTTTTTTTCCTTCCTGTTTTTGGACCACACCCAGAAGTATTCAGGGCTTACTCCTGACTCTGCACTCAGGAATTACTCTTGGAGTGTATATAGGGAAACCATCTGGGGTGCTGAGGATCAATCCCAGGTTGGGCCACATGCAAGACAAACAACTCGGTGCTATTAGGCAAGAATTATATATTGCCAACCTTTATTAGCAAGTTAACTTTTTAAAGTTTTGTTAACGTGAAGAAGTTAAACATCAAGGTGACAATTGAAAAGTGACATCTGCTACTTTGAAGGGAAAAATTTATGCCATTTATACAGGTAATTTGGTGGAAGTTGGGGCAGGAATAAATTGCAACCTCTATGTTCTCTAATCTGGATTCAAGTAGCATGAGTACCTCACGCAGGCAAGTACTCATTTACCTAGTATTAGCATTTGCCCTTCCGATTAATGGGATTTCCTCTAAAACTGAACCCCTTTACAAGCAGAAATTCAGAATGAAATTTTCTTTCTCTCTCCTGGACTTTTCTTTGCATGATGAGTCTGTTTTTAAACAATGTCCTGTAACTCATGTAACAGTCCGTGTACACATTTTAGAAAGTATCTGGATTCAGAGTAAAGTTCAAAGCAAATTCCTCAAAGCCCCCATCCCAGAGGCAAGGGTGGAGCATAAGGAAAGAGACTCTCACCAGGACCTCCACTGACTCAGACAATTGGGGAAGCCCAGGACTATCTAGCCCCAAACTTGGATCCAGATTATTTCCAACTTTCTGGCCCCAGGTACCTTCCACAGAAATGTAAAAATCTTCTTTACAGAAAGACAGCATCTTTTTAGCCCTCAAATTATTTCTACAGTTTGCCAGTCACCTACATTCTAATTAACCCTCCACAAGAACAAGACTTTAGGAAAGAAAGCTGGTAAAAAAAAAAAAGTTAGGGAGGGTGACAGAGACTTGATACCAGAATTATCAGACAGATCAACTCTGTCATAATGTCACCATGCTGTCTATGTTCAAAGAGACAAAACTAGGGGCCAGAACAATAGCATAGTGGGTAGTGCATTTGCCTTAGGCAAGCCAATCTCATATGGTGCCCTGAACACCACCAAGAATGATCCCTGAACACAGAACCAGACCACAGAACCTGAACACTGTCAGATTTGGCTCAAAAACAAAAACAAGCAAAAAAAAAAAAAAAAATCCAAAGAGACAAAACCTAATTAAACAAAAACTGTAGTAACAACAACAAAATAGCTTTTGTTAATGGTGAACTGGTTGATTTGAAAGAGAATGAGAAATACTGCATTTACTTCATTGAAACTGACCAAGACAATTAAAGAAATCATCCAGCACGGGAGATTTTCAGGACTCTCTAGGAACCCTGATTCCTAGCCAGAAAGTGTATTGTCACCTCCAATTAAAGCACACCAGGCTGGCTTCCACTGCCCCAGCTCTTGGGAGCTTAGGGAATGTGCTTGCATCTCAGCCTAAGATCCTGGCTGCAGAAGCAGCTTTGAATCAAAGGCCTTGCCACTACAAGGCAGTGATTTAGGGCTCTACCACTGATTCCCAGGCTTCCAGGAGGGTCTTATCTGCATTCTCCACTAACTGAGGCAGAAAGAATGGGTTGTATTTCAGGAAAACTTCTCTCAAAAGATTTTCAAATTGGCTTTAAATGACTCAGCTTCCCTTCCCAGGAAATCTCACCCATAGTTCTAGTGGCCTGTCTCTTTGCCAGCTTTCTTGAAATGTTACAGAGCCCAATTGCTGCATGAATCAGTGTTTCTGGAGCCTTCTTAGTGTATAACCTTCACTGGGTGCCTACATGGATGGGGATACAGTGGGTAAAGATAAGTCCAGGTTTCCACCACTCTCTCCATCAGCCTATAGATGACCCAGGTTCAAGCAGTGACTTTTAGTCACAGGCTTGAGAAGGGAAGGCAAAGGGGCTTAGAGAGATGACTCAGAGGGGCAGAACACATACTTTGCATGAGGGAATCCCACGTTTGATCTCCAGAATGGTTTCCTGAACACCTCTAGGTAGACTCCAACTATTAATCCAGGAGTAGGTCCCTAGCACTGATAGCTGTAACCCCCAAATCAACTGAAAGAGGAAAGGAGAAAAGAGAAGAGGAGGAAGGAAAAGGAAGAGAGGGGAGGACTAGAGATGGGGAAGGGAAGAAGAGAAGAGAGAGGAATGAAGGGAAAAGGGGAAGAGGAGTGGAGAAGAAAAGGGAAAGGGAGAGGGGAGGAGAGGGATGGGAGGGAAAGAGAAGCTCAATAGCTCTGGGATGTGAAACAATTCCTGGAGGTTGGCCAATAACCTCCAGGGCTTATGTGCTTTTCTTTACTGCCTGCAACAGGCTGAAACCCAGAGCCGGGTTGCCAATAGAGAGTGGTGTCCCTGGGCTCTGGAGCCTGAACTCAATGCTCCTTTCCAGCTGCCTGAATGGAAATGATATGTTGGCTTTTCAGGAGCTGCTTCCCAGTCATGTTCTCTGTCCAAGGAACAGGCTTTCAGTCCAGGCAACATCCATGTTCCAAACCCTGTTTTAACCCAGCTTCAAGTCCATAGGGGAGTCCTGGAGGCCTTCAAAACAGGGCGTCATCCAAGCAGAACCCAAACATTCATGGGGATCTGAGGAAACCCCAAACATCAGTGCTCACCTGACTCAAGCAGGGTCTCCTGGCTGCAGATGAAAGTGGGGCAACCCAGCAGCCTGGGACAGGAGACCAGGTCACTGGCCAGTGGTCCTTCCCTTCCCAGCACCACCTCCACTAATCCTTCACTGCCCAGGGTATCCAGGAGATTTTTTCCTGGAGGTTCTAAGAGAATATGCTTTCTTTGCCCAAGAATTCCACAAGACCTATCTTCCTGCACTAACAATGATAGAGGGAAGTGGTCACTGCAGGAGGGCTGGGTGCTGAAAGGAGGTAAAGTGATATGCATGACACCATATCAGTAACAGTACCTCACCATGTCTAAAAGGAAAAAAGAAAAATATGCCTTCCAGAAAGGCAGGCTGGGGGAAAGGGAGGCAGGGTGGGGGGGGTGGGGGGGTGGGAGCAGGGAGGCAGAAGGGAAACAGAGGACATTAGTGGAGGGAAGTAGACACTTGAAAAAGAATGGGTACTTTAACATTGTACACCTGAAACTCAATGACTTTGTAATTCATGATGTTTCACTACATTTATTAAAAGAGAGGGCCCAGAGAGATAGCACAGCGGCGTTTGCCTTGCAAGCAGTCGATCCAGGACCAAAGGTGGTTGGTTCGAATCCCGGTGTCCCATATGGTCCCCCGTGCCTGCCAGGAGCTATTTCTGAGCAGATAGCCAGGAGTAACCCCTGAGCATCGCCGGGTGTGTCCCAAAAACCAAAAAAAAAAAAAAAAAATCTTTGGGGCCGGGAAGGTGGTGCTAGAGGTAAGGCGCCTTGCAAGTGCTAGCCAAGGAACAGACAGCAGTTCAATCCCCCGGTGTCCCATATGGTCCCTCCAAGCCAGGGGCGATTTCTGAGCACATAGCCAGGAGTAACCCCTGAGCGTCAAACAGGTGTGGCCCAAAAACCAAAAAAAAAAAAAAAAGAAAGAAAGAAAAAGAGAAAAGAATTTAATAAGCCATGTCATAATTCACCCAAACACACCAACTCTGAGGGATACTGCATGATTTCATATACTCCTTTCTGTAACACAGAACTCTAGGGGTCTCAGACTCTATTTACCTGGGGGCCGCAGGAGGCAAAGTCGGGGTGATCCTTGAGTGCAAAGTCAGTAGTAAGCCTTGAACATTGGGGTGTGTGACCCAAACAACTAAAACAAAACTAAACAAAAAAGATTCCTCTAAGGCAGGGCCACAAAATGTACAGTGGGCCGCGAGTTTGAGACCCCTGCGAGACTCTTGCTTGGAATCTAAAATAATTTCTTTAGTCCCCCCATCCCTCCCCAAAAAATTAAACAGTGAATCTGTTCGTTGAAGTGTTGGAATCCTTTTTTTTGTTTGTTTGTTTGTTTACAATGCTCATATATCCCAAATCCCCAAGATAGATTCTCTTTAAATACTTTGCCATTCTGTCAGTTATGCCTTCATGAAGATGGAATCAAGGATTGCCAAAGAAAAAACTAAATGGAGTTCCCTATTCACCATAATGAAGAGAATGATTATTCTCAGCCAGTATTGAAGTAAGCCTTTAGAATTCTCTCTCTGTCTCTCTGTCTCTCTGTCTCTGTCTCTGTCTCTCTCTCTCTGTCTCTCTCTCTCTCATTTTATGGCAGGGGGAGGGTGGGAAATGTCTTATGTAGTGCTCAGGGCCCCTCCCAATAATATTGAGCTGGCCATTTGAAAGTTTGGTACCCAGGCCTGATGGTGTAGCACTGTCTGGGCCCTACAGTGCCAAGGATCACCAGGAATTGGCCCCTAATCAGGGGTCTCCAGAACCACATCTAATGATATTTAGGTCTGGGGATGGGGGAGAGCCATGCAATACTGAGGATCAAGCCAAGGTCATAACTTTGTACTATCTTCCTGTCCCATCATTATCTTATTTAAACCCATTGCCAGATGAGAACACTGAGAATTTAGTCCCCTCAAGGCTGCATAGCATGTAAGTGAGCCCCTTAGACTGGCCAAGTTCCCTGTCCCAGGCCTGCCTCTGGTCTTCCTCATAGGCCATTAGAGTGAGCAGAGCTCCTCTTGGCTTTCTGAAAACTCTGTGAGTGCTGGCACCTGATCCCTGAAGCCCTATAGTTGGGGCACACTGGGACAGTGGTCTTGAGGACTGGCAGAAGCTGGGAGACATCAGGTGGGCCTCTTTTCACACCACTTGTGTTTGAATCGAACATTTATCTTTCTGATACATTTAATAATGAAACACAAAACAGTGTCAACACATTCTGATTTCCCCATTTCTGGAGTTTATTCCTTCTTCTTCAGTGATCCTGAAACATATCTCACTATGAAATCAACTGAACTCTCTACCCAAGAAGAAAGAGGGTTTGCAGAGGATTTCTAGGGAAGGAAAGGGCTCTCCTAGAGACCAGACCCTATGAAATAGCTGTGTGCCCCGAGTCCTTTTCCGTCTCCGAGCCTCCATTTAAGCATGGCAGCTTCAAATGATCATACCTTAAAGAGTGCACAAGCCTCATACCCAGCACAAGATGAGGACAGAAAGGCTCCGGACCAAGGTCACCAGCAAGCTAAAATAGCACAGCCAGACATGCAGCAGTCTCTGGAAGCTTGTGCCCTCCGACACACTAGAGAAAATGTAGCGGATGGACGCCCAGAAATTGAATCTGTTTAATGTTGCTTTCTAAGCCTGGGAGGAAAAGAAGCCAAAAAACTGAAAGATTAAGAATTCTGATCCTCATAAAGGGGGGGGGGTGGGATTCTGATCCTTAAAAACAAATCAGGGTTTAATTTGGGATTTCTAAAAGCCTCATAAAAAGGGGGCTGGAGAGAGCTGAGCTGAATCCCTGACCAAATACTCGACATTCCAAATGGGGAAGATGAGACAGATTTTAATCCCCTGCGTGAGGAGCAGCCACATTCGAGGACGTGGATTTCCATTGGCCTGCATAGTTCTCAGATGTGCAGATGGCGGCCCGCCTAGAGCAGAGAGACTTGCTAGGCTTGCTAGAAAGGTGGGGACTTTGAGCAGAGCTGGCCTGGAGCAAACCATGACAACAGTACCCTGGGGTGCCCACAGATGGCTCAGAGAAGCCAAGGGGCCATTTTGAAAGCCTTTTAGACTGGAGAAGGTGGAGTCAGGAATTGAACTCAGATCCAAGTCCAAGCTTGCTGGTTACATAACCTCAGAAGCTAGCGTTTTTATGGAGAAATCGGGGCCTTTATCATTCTCCAGGACTCTGCTGTGAATGCTCCAAGCTCCCTTCATTGCTACTGTCTTCTTTACTCGTTACTTCTTTTGCCCTTTGTACTGGACTGAAATGTATTTAGTTACTCATGCATGGAAAAAGCATCGAACACAACCACTGTCTGCTAGCTTTACACAGAGTGTGCTGGTAGACTCACCTTATCAGGTAAATAGACCAATCAAACTAAAATGAGATGTGTCCAAGTGCTATGACATTGAGAAAGACTTTCTGGAGAAAGTGCTAATGGTCCTGTCAAAATAACTCATTTTAATGATTGAATTATTTATGAATGTCATGGGTCCCCTGGAGTGGGGAGGGCACTGGGTCAATATGGTGGACAAAACTTAGGGAGGGTTGAACAATGGCAACTAGTCCAAGCCTCAATGTCTCCATCCCTTCATGATCACTGTATCTCACTTACATGACACCAGCATCCGGGCAGGCTAGCAAGGGAAGGAGTCCTTGCTAAAAAGGGGCTAAGTTTCCCAAGCACCTCTTCATCAATTAATTCTAAAATGCCTAACGAATGTTAAAAGTAATGTTATGGCTGAAAAAGAAACCGATAGACCTTTGAGGATTTGCCTGAGATCACAGCTATGCAGGACAGAGCCAAGTTTGAGATGTGAGTCCACTTGGTTTCCATGGTTCTACTTAAATGCCAGAGACCATTTAGAAGCTTCAAAAACAAAATCCCCTCTAGGAATAGTCCAATAAAGACATCAAATGGGAAAGGCTTTTTGCATCTCTACTCCACCATTTGCAAACACCAGGAATTCACACAGGTAACTTTGTCATACTCAAAAAAGACATTTAAAAACAAAAAGTCCTATTTGATTCCTCAGAGGTCTTTCCACAACCAGGAGCTGTGATGTGTCTTATAACTAGTGACCTGGATATTGGAGGTCAACGAGGAACCAGAAATTACTGATCCAGAGGAAATGATTCTGTGCCAACCTTAAAGGTCAGGAAGGATGTTATCAAGGAAGTTTAGAAATTGCAGCCCTTGAACATTGCGGTTGGGAAAGTAAAAAGGTATAGTGACTATAGAAAACAGGATGATGATTCCTCAAATACTAAACATGAAATTCATATGACTCAGCATATCTACCACTGCACATATACCCCAACAGCTAAAAGCAGGGCCAGAACAGTGGCGCAAACTGTAAGGCGTAGGCCTTGCCTGCGCTAGCCTAGGATGGTCTGCAGTTTGATCCCCCGGCATCCCAAATGGCCCCCCAAGCCAGGGGCAATTTCTGAGTGCATAGTGCATAGCCAAAAGTAACCCCTGAGCATCACTGGCTGTGCCCCTCCCCCCCAAAAAAAGCTAAAAGCAAAGGGCCAAGCCCTTCATTTGCATGCACTGACCCTGTTTCAATTCCTAGTACCACATATATTTCCCAGAACACTGCCAGAACTAATTCCTGATAATAGAGTCAGACATAAGTCCAGAGCACAGCTGGGCATGATCCAAAACAAACAAACAAACAAAAAAAAAAACTGAGGGGTTGGAGAGAAAGTACAGTGGGCAGGATACATGAGCCCTGCTTGGATTCAATCCCCGGTACTCCATATGGTCTCTTGAAAACCATCAAGAGTGATCTATGAGTGCTGAGAAAAGAGTAAACTTTAAGCACTGTGGGTGTGGCCCCCCAAAAAAGCCCTGCAAACAAGGTCTCAAAGACCTGTTTGTACATTCGAACTGCTTGTACACTCTTTCTCATAAAGGGATTATGCACAATAACCAAACATGAAAACAATTCAATATTCATTGGCAGATAAATATACATAATATGATCTACACATTCAATGGAATCGTATTTCACTTCAACAGTAAAGAAATGAAGTTTGGGGCCGGAGAGATAGCGTGGAGGTAAGGCATTTGCCTTGCATGCAGAAGGTCGGTGTTTCAAATCCCAGCATCCCATATGTTCCCCCGAGCCTGCCAGGAGCGATTTCTGAGCATAGAGCCAGGAGTAACCCCTGAGCACTGCTGGGTGTGACCGCCCCCCAAAAATGAAGTCACATACTCCAATATAGAAGACATTAGAAAGATATTTGCTCAGGCTTTGAAAACATGATGCTAAGTGAAATAAGCCAGATACAAAAGGATAACTAATATAGGACTTTCCCAGCCTCCCACAGTTTATATGACGGCACTTTAGCTTAGACAGTAGAAAGGTGGTTTCTAGGGAATGTAAAGAGACGTGGGGAGATGTTTAACAGGTTCAGAGTTTCAGGTTTGCAAGATTAAAAAGTACTGGAAATCTGAAATCTGCTGACAAGAATGAGAAACGGCACCCCTAAAACCACAGAAGATAGCACAGATTTTGTGATGCGTGTTTTTTTTTTTTTTTTTTTTTTTACCAGTGTGTATTTTTATAGGAGCCGTAACTAGTGGTACTTCAGTTTGTTTTCATCTGTGCTGTCAGAGGAAGGAAGAAGTCTGAGTGGGATCCTCCCCGGAACAGTTCCTCGTACTAAGAGGTTCTTTCTCGCCAGCTCAGCATTCTCTCTGCAGATGGCTCTGTTTCAGGCCTGACCCTCAGGCACACACACACCCTGTCCTTCCAGATTAAAGCTCAGCTTCAAAGAGCAAGTGACCACCTCCCAGTGAAGTCATAAGGTTCAGGACTGGAAAGATCTTCAGAGGACTAGAGTGTGGATTTTGCATGTGGGAGCCCTGGGTTTGATTCCTAAAACCACATGTTCCTCCTGAGCACCACTATTATGACCCCCAAAACATTATTTTCTGAAGTTCACTCTAGTTAGAGCAGTTTAGGTCACCTTGCCTCCATCCTCCAAAGCAATCAGGGAAGGGCGGTGAGTTTTGTTTTTTACTACTGAGTTTTGGACTGGATCACAAATGCTACTTCTGAAGCTGTCAGTAGAATCATTCCACTTGGAGGCCCATGTCCCAAATGTACAATGGGATTTCTCCTTAGGAAAACTAGGGAATACTTCCCAAAGTCATAGTATGCCTGGAAATGGATGCAGAAGGAGTCACTTGTTTCATTTGTCTAAAGTGAATCTGACATTTGGGCTGATTTGCATAAACAGTGAGAAGGGCAGAAGTCAAGTTCATGTCTTGTGTTCAAACTCAGTGAAGAGAAGTGTGTGCATCTAGGGAAGAAAAAGAATTCTGCTCAGGATTGGCTTCGATTGGGACAGTGAAGAAGGTTTTCTTGGTGGGGTGCACCGAGAACATAGAGAGTTTTGCAAGCCAGGAAGAGGAGGTTGAGTTTAATGAAGAAGGAAATAGGAAACTTCTGTGGGTTTTCAAAGGATAACAGGCTGGGATCTAAGACTCACTCAAGGTTGTGGTCAGGGAGATCTGGAGTCTTATCAGTGGCCATGGACTCTCACTTTGGCACCTTACAGATATATTTGTAGAATAGGCCCTTCTGGGCATATCCACCTCCCAATTCCCTGCCTGGCTCCAGCCCGTCCTTGGCAATTCTGAGTAGCCCTCCTCCTCCCCCTAGTGCTGTGGCTTTGGCAGCCACTTTGGAAACTGCAAGTTTTAAACGAATTTCCACCCCAGAGGAAGTTGAGAAGCAGGCATATTCCACCAGCCACTTCTGAGCTCCCAACATTTCTCCTGCCCCTTCCGAAAAAAAGGATCAAAAGTTTTTTCACAATGGAAGAAGGAAGGAGCAGGAGGGAGGGAAGGAGAGAGGAGGGAGAAAGAGAGAAGGGGAGCACAGAGGAAAAAGAAAAAGAGAAAAAAAAGAAAAAGAGAATTTTGTTTGATCTTAATCAGACTAAGTTTATGTATGAATTATACATTTTTCTCTTCCACGCAAGAAAACCAATACATAAGAGAAGGCCAATCACATGTTATTTATTTACTCCCCTTGAATTTTCTCTGATTGATTCCAAAAGGCCTTTGGAAGCTCACAAAACAAAACACAATGGTGACTATGAGGGTAAAAAAAGAAAGATGGTGGCAGAGAGAAAGAGAGGCGATATTAGCAGGAACCTGAGGAATATCAATTTCTAACTTGCTTTCAGGGTTTGGCCCTGAGTACGAAGGGAAAATACTAGCTTTATGTTCATTTTGCCTTCTGATGATAGAAAACATTCTTATGCATTTGTGGCCACAAGTTTATTTTCTGGGATGAAACTCAAACAAACCTATCACATGGGACTGACAAATTACATTTGAGTTACAGAGAATAACGGGGCCGGGAAACCCAAAGGCCTTTTGAAGGAGGCACAGCCCAGAATGGCAATGCATGTTTTGAACAACAATTTTAGAGCCAAAAGAAGCAACCCACTTGCTTCTTGTCAAGAGTTCTTTGAGAAGGATAAAAGCTCAAGGAGGAGTTAACTGCAACCTGGCAGGCTCTGAGACCTGGAGCTTGATAGCTGGAACCTACAAAGACAACTGGAGCTCAGAAGATAAGTGGAGAGTGGGGGACACCACTGGCGCACTAGCAGACATGGGACACTCACACACACACACACACACACACACACACACACACACACACATTCTTGGCCTGTTAAGCCTGTTATACATCACCTCTCTTCCATTCCATGATCTTGCTTGTTTTCTCCAGACTTTATTTATTTTAGGGGACAGGATGGTATTTGCACCAGACCTGGCACTGTTGAGGGGCTCCTTCTGGTTCTGATCAGGATGAATCTTTAAGGGTTCAGGGGACTGTATGCAGTGCCAGATATCAAACCCAAGTTGGCTGTGTACCCTTGCACAATCTCCTCAGTCCTTTTCTGCCTTTAAGATCTCACCATTATCTTCAACTTCAACTGCACCCCCAAGTTCAACTTTCATTTGCAGTGACCATAGAGGTTGCCACCCCATTGATTCTCTCCTTCTCCCACAAGCTGTGCCTTTGAATTGTCTTTGGAAACACTCTCCATTTGCAGCTATCTGGTTTGGATGAGATTGACTGGATTCTCTTCACCCACTTCCTAGCACTGAATCCTCCATGCATGACAGTTCCCTGAACCTGGGGTTAAGGTTTATTCACCCATCTAGGTGAATAAAACTTTGGTTTATACTCAGGAAAATGAATTTTCTCTTTCTCCTCTTACAGGCAAGTCAGAAGGATGCAGACAGAGACCAGCGTTGCCAGCAGCTATCTTGGGATCTTGAGAACAGAATTGATGTGAAAAAGACTTACCTCAGAGCAAGCTCAGCTGAAAGGTGAATGGAATAGCTTCTCACAGCAACATATTTGACTAGTACAATGATCTATCCAGTTTGACCACCAAATTTCTAATTCCTTGTCTTGTTTAAACAGTTAGGTTCTTCATTCTCCCCTGCCTCAGGATTGTGGCACTTTCTGACACAACCTTAGCCCATTTATCTGAACCACTGGTATTAATGTGGGAGGAACTTTCTGATGCCAATTTTTATCTCAGAGGGTGCTATATAAGTCATTCTGGCCCTTCACAAGTTGAAAATAATACAAATATTAACTAGAAACAAATAGAAAAGTTGGATTTTCCACAGAATATGGTCCATGGTATATAGTCTCTCTGAGGCCCTTCAGAGGCTCGGTTCCCAGAAGACCTCACAGCCACACAAAGGGGCATCTAGTGCAAACCAGGCAGGTGGTTCTAGGGGACTATCCATAGGAGGCTTGACTACACAGCATCAGACTGGAATTTTAAGGACTGGACTCCTAACTAGAAGAGCTGGCAGGAGCAAGAAGGGTTTCCAAAGTTAAAGGATCTAAGCCAATTATCTTAACAAGGAATTTAAGTAAAAACATTCAAATACCAGAACAGAAGACCAGTCCAGCCTTGGTATCAGAAACAAGGCAAAAATCAAATTCCTTCCATGAAGTCAAGATTAGAACAAGCCAGGAGGCCAAGCTGACTTAACTCTGGGTCCTTAAAGACAGCCTGACAGAAGATACCTCAGGAGCTCTGCAACTTAAAGTCCAAAGGCTTGAATAACAATCCAGTGTGGAAAGGCTCACAGGACAAAGAATATTGCCTCCTTCCTGAAGTAAAAAGCAGATTTTTTAAACAAGATTTGTTCAAAGCAGCCCTACCTTAATCTAAAGAATTCATTATTCCTTTTTTCCTTCTTAGAATATTGATGTAAGAATGAATTGCCTAGGGCCAAAGAGATAGCACAGGGGTTATAGCACTTGCCTCTCATGTTCAACCCAGGCACCACTGTTTGTCTATGCACTGCCAGGGGTGATACCTCAGCACAGAACCAGGATATTGCTGAGTATGGCAAAAAAAAAAAAACAAACCAAATAAACAAAGGAAAAGAATCAATTGTCTGGATCTGACACAGCCATCTTAGTAGTTAAATCTGCCTGACAGAACAATGACCTAGAACAGGGGTGGCGAACAGGATTTTTACCCTCACTCAGAATGGCAAAATGCAATATGTGTTTAATGTATTATTGTTAAAATTATATGCTTTTGTGTGAGTGTTAGTCTGTTTTGGCAGGTCACCGCGTGGTGTGGCTCTCTGACTCTCACAGTTTAAAATTTTGGCTCTTTGTGTCGAACTTGTTCACCACCCCTGACCTAGAACTTGGTATCACTGCTATTAAAGCAATCCCAGAACTTCACTGTTCTAGACTTTTGTTTCATCAGAAAAGCAGTTCTCCATAAGGTGACCCCTTGCCAGCATTCACAGCACCTTGACAGAATGTGTTAGAAAATAAAACACAGGTTCTCACCCTAGTCCAGAACTGTGGGAATCTATAGGTAGGACCCTGCAAACTGAGTGTTACCAGATCCCCCAAATCATTCTGATGTGAATCAAAGTCCAAGAATACCAGATAAATTCTTCCTCCAGATATTCTGTGTGAAGCAACTGAAAGCATACATTCCTTCCACATTTCTCCACTGAATCCCTGGGCTTTTCATGGTATAGCAAGGGGCTGAAGAGCAACATTAATCTCAAAGCCAAAAGGAAAAGTTTCAAGAAGGAAAGAGAATCCACAAAGGAAAAAGAAATAAAACCTAAGAGCTTTTATCCGTCAAAATAATTGTAAATACAATTAATAGGCAAAAGAAAACACTGGGGGAAATCATTGCAACAAAGATGACAACACTTAAAACCCTTTCTTTGTCAAAAAGTCATGCGTAAATTCAAAAGAAAAACAACCCAATCCCAAATAAAAAGACAAAGAACACACAAAAAAAGGCCACAGAATGGGAAATACAAATGGATAATTAACAGGAGGAAAAGCTCAACCTATTAGTAATCAAAGCAATGTGGCTTAAAATGAGATATTCCTTTCTATTGAATTAGCAGAGATTGAGGCAGAGAACATTCATTTCTTGGTGCCAATGAGGAAGCAGCAGCTGGAGACTTTCCAGGCACTTCAAGGGGACTATCGCCTGGCACAACCACCACATTGGCAACTGACGGGCACTGGGTCATCATGGATTTTATATGTCCACACTGAAGCAAGAACTTAGCTTCTCTTTCCCTAGTCTGCGATCAACACAAAGGCCTGTTTTTGTGATGTCTACAAAGAAAGGTCTTTATGTTTTAAAAATGGTGGAATAAAGCAGATGTAAAAATAGAGAAGGAAAATGGAAACGAAGAAAAGAAAGGAGGAACCTTCAGGGAGGGAAAAGAGAAATAGCAATAGAAAATATATTTGGCACAACTTAATATATTTTCTATTTGCCTCTTGTTGAAAAAAATTGCCAATCCTGTGCTGATTTTAGTCTACAATGATAGTCCATGGTCCAAAAAATATAAAAGCATATAAAACAGCTTCCTGTTTTTATAATGAGATTGTATTGGGATGCATCCATGCTGGATTGTTTCATGTTTTATGACTATTTCTGTGCTCTGTGGAGAATTGTTAGGATAGAGATTGTCTGGACCATTAATACAAAATGTTATCCTTCTCAAAAAGTTTCCCAGGAGTGGGGGCAGGGCTGTGGTTCAGGGTAAAGAGCATGTTTTGCATATATGAGCGCTAGGTTCAATCCTAGTCTACATACACACAACACATGCCAAAAATTTGCCAAATTCTGATCTAAGAAGTATCAGAAAGATAGGTGAATATATATGTGTGTGTGTTTGTGTGTGTGTGTGTGTGTGCAAAGATGTTCATCAAAGTACTGTTTATATGAAAGACCAATCTAGAAAATCATGGCACACCATGTCACTGAAATCAGAAACATGGGTTTACCCTGGACTCTACCTGAAGCATTCAACAAACAATTGGAAGTATTAGTATTATGGAGAATTCAGTCATTTTTATGTGTCTCCCATTTACAAATGTACCTAAGTGACTCAGTAGCCTTCCATAATGAGTCAGTCTGTGGATTCAGCAGAGCACAGGCCTAGAAATGTGGTGTTATTTAGATTTAGGGATATACCCTGTAGTTCTTACGAAAGCAGACAGTGTCAAGGATCAAACCCAATGCTTTGCACATGCTAAGCATGTGTTAAGCCATGTGAACTATCTCCCCATTTTCTTTATATATGTTCAAAGGATCAGTAATAATAAATTAGTAAACAAGCTATAGAAACGTCTACTACTTGCTTCTTTTCTGCCATTTCAATTGTTTAAAACAAAAATACAGAGGCTGGGGCAATAATACAGTGGGTAGAACATTTGCCTTGCACACAGTCAACAGACTTCAGTCCTTGGTATCCCATATAGTCCCCTGGATACTGCCAGAAGTACTTCCTGAGTGCAGAGCCAGGAGTAATCTATATGGAATACAATAAAAAGAATACAGATAGGAAGGCCACAAAGGGATGCATTAAAAGCTCACTGATAGTCCGTTCCCTTTGGTCACTAGGATGCTGGATAATTTCTACTTGCTCCTTTGTACTGTTTAGCAATTTCCAAGTTTCTTATCATGGGTGGATAGTGCTCTAATCATCATTAAATGTAAAAGCCTTATTTCTTAGAATGCAATTGATTTTGGAAACATAGTTGAGGGCTAGGAGTAGGCTTTAGGGCTGCAAAAACCTACATAAGAATGAAGCGGGAGAAAGAAGGAAATTTGGGGGAAGGAAGAAGCTGGGGACTTGAGACTGAATAGGAAGCAAAGCATACATCAGCCTGGGAGAACCCTGGGAAAGAGGCATAGAAACTTAAAGCAGCAGCAGGTCTAACAGGACCACTGAGCACAGGAGTCCGTCCATCTAGAAATCCTTCAGAGGTGTAGTCTCGGATCCTACTCCAACTATTGAAATAAGAGCTTCATTTTCTGTTGCTGTGCAAGCAAAAGGCCTTCTCAGGGGACCTGAGACAACACCTAGCTCATCCTACTGTCAATTCAACACCAGGGGCCTGAGAATACAGTGCTGCTCAGACTCTGGGATGCTGGGGACCACTAGGGCTACCCCAGTGGTACTGAGAACCTCCAAGGCCCCACTCATCAATGCTCATGGGGACCACATGGTTCTGGAAATGAGTGCATGCAAGGCAAGCACCCTAAGCCTATACTGTCTCTCTGGCCCCAGAACCTCCTTTCAAAGGAACACCATGCATGTGAACAGCTTCAAGTCTAAGGAGACTGACCAATGAGTCTGATTTCTTCTGAAAAGCTGACCCTTGTCCAACTATAGTCCTACATCGTCTCTCTGGTCTCTCTGTCATGTTCTCTGCCTCACATGTCTTTCCAGGGAGATCTGGGGCTACCCCATCAATTACAAGGGAAACTTAGAAGCAAAAAGAGAGCGAGGAGTAGACTGAGCCTCTCACACTCACACAGGTCAGGCTTGAGTGAGTGTAGAAAGAACCTAAGGAACAGCAGTAGTGTCTCCAAAGTTCCTAATCAGTGACCACAGGACAGGCAGCCCTGTGCAGCCCCTGAGAGAATGCACAGAAACTCAGTCTTCTGAATCAGCCAGAGAAAGGGGATTTCTCATGAGAAGATAACTGGTTATCTGGTCCAGAGTGTGAAGAGCAGATCTGCTGAAGAGGACAAGAGAGACCAGAGGCAGTGATCAGCACTCTGGCTTGCATCTGTCCCACTTGCTTACTGAACTTCATCTGGGGTTTTCACTCAGGTGACCAAGTACATCATCTGCAGATACTCAAACACCCATGATGGTGAAGACCAGTGCTGATGACATTTGACAGATAGGGAAATCGGCCCAAAGGAGGTCAAGGAGCACTTGAGTTCTCCAACTCCGAGGCCAAGTTTCCCCCAACTATCTCATGGAAGAAGGGGCTTTGGGCTGACTGGTGGGCAGAAGAAGAAGTTGCTGGACTTTTTCAGGCTTGAATAGTTTTGTCAGAGATGTCCTGTGGGCCAAGGTTTGTTCATGGGCAATAGATTTAGTGGGCCAACAATCTGCTTCCCATTACAACTGCTTTTTAGGGAATACCAAACAACAGACTAACTTTAACTCAAGAAGGAACCTGGAGAGACAGACAGACAGACAGACAGACAGACAGAGATAGACAGAGAGAGATAGAGAGAGACAGAGAGACAAAGAAGGTCTCAACTATATTCCAAAGCTTCCCAAATTACGTTTGCAAAGTCCAATCAGGTCTCAAAGAAATAGAGCACAAAGAGGACTTTTAGCATGAAGGCCAAGTGGTAAGAGCTCGCAAAGGGTGTGTGCACAATGTGTACATGTATGTCTACATATGAAACTACATGTGTGTCTAAGTATGGAAGACATTGGGGCCAGAGAGATAGTACAGTAGGGAGGTGCTTTCTTTGCATGCAATCAACTCAAGTCAGATCCCCTGAGTACTGCCAGAAGTGGTACCTGAGCTAAGAGTAAGCTCTAAGCATTGCCAGGGGTAGCCCCCAAACAAATAAATAAGTAAAAGGCAAGATAAAGTTCTTACCACTTGAGTATGGCATTCATTCCTGTCTCTTACGGTTTCCCTCTACTAAGAAAGTTTTGTTTAAGGTTCAGAAAAATATTACAATCTGTATGGTACTTGTCTTGCACAAGGCTAACCCTGCTTCAATCCCTGACACCCCATATGACTCTTTGAGGACCGCCAGGAGTGATTCCTAAGTACAGAACCAGGAGTAACCCCTGAGCATCAGGGGGAATGATTCCCCCCACAAAAAAAGGTTTGTTTACTTTTAGCTTACTAAGAGATTTTATACATTCTCAATAACAAATTAATGTTTCATTTATAATGAATATTCTATATCTGGTAGGGGTTTTTTTTACATCATAGATATTTTATTACAATATTTCACTTATTTATGCACTTAAGAAAAATCTATAATATATATTTCTGTTTTGTGCAAGTCAAGCATCCTACCCACTATACTATTCACCAGCCCTATTAATATAATATTTTTAACATAAAGCTAATGTTCCTTGTCTTAGAATAAAACACACTTTTATAAGCCTACTCAGATGTTCCTGTTGAATTTTTCTTAATTCCCTTTGCTCTTACTAAATTTTACATTTGTAGGATTTATCTGTTTAATGTAAATTTATTAATGTATTAGCATAGAATTATTCATAATATTAATTTTCAGAATTTATAGACCTGTAAAAATGTAGTTTTTGAAAACTTTTACTTTATCATTGATTTATAATTTTGTGGAACTGCAGGAGATTAGCTCTATTTATCTAATGTAGTGTAATCTAGTGTAGCTGCCACTACCTCCACAATTTAAAATAAAAAGAGGGGCTATCTCTTACATATGTGAGATAAAAAGCATAATAAGGGAACAACTAATGGTCAAAGCTATCAGAATTAAAATATTATATCTAAGGACTGAGCTCACATGTGAACTCACATGGGACATGAAAAGTGCTTGGGACATGGGTGGAGGAAAGTGGACTCTCTGGAAGTGAATCCGGTGTTAGAATGATGCATACATGAGAAGTGTGATTAACAGCGCTGTAAATCCTGATGCCTTCACAAAAATGATCGAAAGAGGTCCATAGCAATATGGGTAGGCCACTTGCCTTTCATAGGGCTGATCCGGGTTCTATCTCTGGCATCCCTGTGATCCCCTGAGCCCCTCAAGAGTGATTCCTGAGTACAGCGCCAAAAGTGAGACCTGAGCACCGCGCCAGAAGTGAGACCTGAGCACCACCAGGTGTGGCCCCCAAACAAACAAGCAAAAATGGTTAAAAGAGAAAAAGAGAGAAAAAAAGAGAAAGAGAAAATAGAGAGAAAGAGAGAGAGAAGAGGAGGAAAGAAAGGAGGGTGCCTGAGCTCTGGAAGGGGAGCTGTCTCAAGCACCTACTGATGCTTATCTCTGTGGTCAGCTTGTCACAGTCACGTGTGTCCTTCCACTTCATCCTCCAGTAACACTTTCCAGGAGACACTGCTGTTATCAAGCAAGGTCCAGGGTGCTTTATCCAATAATACCAAGCCAGTGATAGACAGTAACACACACACACACACACACACACACAGAATCACAGGACAGAATGTCTCAGACAGGTCCCTTGTCACCCATTTATAACATCACTGAGTACCTCCAACAGATTGGACAGAGGAGATGGCAGCCAATGAATGTGGCACAACGTTCAGTAAGGACAGCTGGAGTCCACAGGATCTCCCCACAGTCACTCCTTGTTTTACTTCTCAGTCTCAGAAACTTACCACGGTTGGGCTGTAGTTATCACTTCTTCTCTGAGGACATTCTCCCACTGATTCTCCCAGCCAAAGTTCTGTATTGGGAGCTGTAAGTAGCAGGAGTAAATGTTACTGCTGGAATGAAGGTGCCCATAGCTTAGAGCATCTTGGAAATGATGCCCAGACATTCCACCAAAGCTATGACACAAGTTCAAGTCCCACCCAAGGCTGGGAGGCAGCTGAGTGGAGCAGAGAAGACACAGGCTTTAGGGTCAGATGGTTTGAAACCAGATTCTACCACACACTGCAAGATCTGACCAGGCATCTACCAGACCCTGGCTTGCTCATTGCTCTAAGATTTCTGGTGGGAGCCACTATATGAAGGTCCTATTTGAACTCAGGAGTGCTGCTTCCTGCTTCTACTCCCATCTTCACTTCCTGATTCAGTGTGTCACACTGAATAAGTCATGGCCCATCTCTGCTTCACTTTTCATCTATAAAATGGGCTGAGTTTTTATCTCAATAGATTGTTGTTAAACTTACTTAGCATGCTGCGGCCAGGGGTGCTCAGGCACTTTGCTGGGAGGTGCCATAACTTACCACAACATAAATATGAACACTAATATAAACCACATCGCCTCAATAATAAAATAAAAGGGGAAAGTGCACTAATGCAGATAATGTGTGAGCATCATGCCAGGTACACAAAATACACATCCACAATATGTGCCATATAGACAAGATACAATTTCTCAGTAGCTGCCATCCTAAAATATACACAAACCCTGGCACAGGGTTGGGGGCTCACAAGTGGTGGTTATCTCTGTGTCCCCACAAAATTTTTATGATCCTTGGCTGGATTATAATTAGTATTTCTTGCCTTTCCTTTCCTTCCTCCCACAACACCCACCCCACCCCCAAACCCACGAGGGCTTCCAAAAAGAACCAGAAACTATTTGGGCCATACCTTCCATAAAGGTGTGAGTCCTTCCAAACCTGTGCCTTCTGCCCATCTCTCCCACTGTCCCTCCTTATAAATCACAGAGCCACCTGAGCACTGCTGGGGAAGACTGGAAACCAGAAGAATTCTCCTTCCAATGAGCATTCACAGATCTTCTCCAACCACACACAGATGTTTTTTGTTTGTTTTGTTTTGTTTTTGGGCCACACCTGGTGACACTCAGGGGTTATTCATGGCTATTTGCCCAGAAATTGCTCCTGGTTTGGGGGATCATATGGGACACCGGGGATCGAACCAAGGTCCATCCTGGATCAGCCACGTACAAGGCAAACACCCAACTGCTGCACTACTGCTCCGCGCCCACACAGATGTGTTTTTATAAAGAAGGACAGAGTTGGTTCAAATCCCGGTGTCCCATATGCCCCCCCCCCCCCCCGTGCCTGCCAGGAGCTATTTCTGAGCAGACAGCCAGGAGTAACCCCTGAGCAACACAGGGTGTGGCCCAAAAACCAAAACCAAAACCAAAACCAAAACCAAGGACAGTGAAGTTAAAGTCCTTGGCTAGAGTTTCCCAGCAGACCAACTTAAGGGTGAAATGCAGATGTTTCTTGATCTACAACCACTGTCACCTTCTCTCCTCAGAAATCACAGTCTTGTCCATGCTGCCATGTATGGATTATACAAACTTGGAGAAATCTCTCGCCCTCCTGAATCTGCACATTTACAACTGTCCAGAGGGATCCATCTTACATGGTGGTAGCTCCATTCAACACCAGGCTCAGCATGGAGCCTTTTGGACAGAAAATCTCTTGAAGCTTCAAGGTCTGCCCACCCACCACCTGCACAAACTTCTCTGGAAAAGGTATAATCATTTTATGTAGTTTTATGGAGAGACATCCCTTCCCTCCTCTCACAGAACGTAGACTCATTTGCCCCTGTTGAGTATGAGTTGCCAAAAAGCATGCTCAGTCCTCAGTCCTAAAGACAAGGCATGGAGTAGAAACCAAGGCAACTTTGGAAAAGCCTGGCTTTATAAGATCAACATCACCAGGCCCAGGAAAGATGCTGATTTAAGAGCATCTGGCATCATTCTTACTGTCCCTAACCATTTAAAATGCTTGCTGCCGAGAGCAGGGAATGTGGTCGGTTTTGTGGATAATTAACACAGGATTCCAAATAATGCTATGCCCATAGTAAAGACCCAATAAATTGAGTCTTTCCCCTGCAAGGGTTTGGTTCTGTAATTCACAGAGAAGAACACTATGACCCAGGAAGGTGTCTCCCTCCATCAAAACCATGTCCCAGGGCCCCACAAACTCCATGAGGGCCTGACTCTCTTCTTGCTGCTTCCTATTTGAACCTTCAAGACATTTTTTTTCTTTATTTAAGCATCATGATTACATACATGATTGTAGTTGGATTTCAGTCATAAAAAGAACACCCTCCTTAACCAGAGCAACCTTCCCACCACCAATGCCCCCTTTCTCCCTCTTTCCTCAACCCTCCCTGCCTGTATTTGAGACAGGCAGGCATTCTATTTCTCTTTACTCATTAACACTGTCATGATAGTTAGTGTAGTCATCTTTCTAACTAAACTCACCATTCTATGTAATGAGCTTCACATCAAAAGACAGTCCTTCCAGTCCTCATCTCTGTTGTCTCTGGGCATTATTATAATAATGTCTTCAAGATATTTTGTTTTAAAATGGAGGATCAATATTCTGAGTAAGAAATATCAAGTGAATAATAGAAGAGAGAAGAATATAGAACTCATAATAGACTGCCAGGTTAAATAGTAATATAGTACCCTGTTTATTAAAAAAAAAACTGGGAGAAGAAATAAAGTCCTGTGATATATTCTGTGCAATATTGGAGCAGATTTAAGCTGAATTTGAGTCATTATTTGTCTGAAATTCAAACTTATCTGAGGTCTTATATTTTAGCTGGCTTCTCTGCCTTGGCTGTCAATAGAAATTAGTTCAAATTCCAGTCTGCTATTTACTGTGAAGTCTTGGCCAAGTATCATAACCACTTAAAGCCTCCATGACTACACTATGGCTTGCTCTACCTTACTTATACACTGCTGGGAGGATTGAAGGAAATGGTGGATTGTGTCTCTGTCCAGCTAGGCACAGACTCCCAATGCCTCATTTTAAACACCCTCCATAAACTCCCTGAGGAGTTGCTAACTGTAAGATGGTACAGTATGGCCAGAGAGATAGGACATGGGGTAAGGTGCTTGCATTACACATGGCCAGCCCCAGTTTGCTCTCCAACATTACATATGATCCCCTGAGCACAGAGACAATAATAAGTCCTGAGCACAAATGGATGTGGCCCAAGTACCCTCCATGACCTCCCCTAAAAGATACCACAGTCTTGTAATTATGGTGCTTAAATAAAGATTTTATACATTAAATAATAATAATAATAATAAAAGATACCACAGTAACTACTATAGCATCGAAGTTCTTCCAAGCAGTCACTTGTTCAGTATAAAACAGTATAGGTGCTGGATGCAGAAGGCAAGCTTACAATCTGATATTTCTCAGCCCTATCAGACCCAACATTCTTTCCCATAATCACATTTATATATAAATTCAGGAGAACATGTTTTTCTCCCATTTAAATTAAAAAGTAAAAAATTCAATCAGATTATTTCAAAATGTGATGATTAGGTATGTGATGGTGAGATTCTTGCACAGACTAAAAAGAAAGAAGTCTGGACCAAGAAAACAGACAAGAGGTTGGGAAGAAAGAACATAGAGAATTCTAGTGCTAGTGAGGACGAGCTGAGGATAGGGTTCAGAGGTTCATGTTTGTGGTACCGCCAATAGTCCTCCTCTCTGGGCTCTAGATCTGAGACTCAACAGACTGTCCCTTGTTGGTACATTTCATAAGATTTGTGAGGGGGAAAAAATCCTCAGAAAGAAGAAAATTGTCCAAAGAATGATACAATTAACCTAACTACACTTGGAAGGAGCATAATTACACTTGAAATCATCGTTGAAATCCTCAAATATGCATATTGCAAAATGTAATACAGAAGTTGCAATAAAAAAAAAGAGCTTTCTCCATAGTCACCCAGAACTTTTTTTGTTTTGGGTTACACTTGGTGGTGTTCAGAGTTAACTCCTGCCTTTTCATTCAAGGGTCACTTTTGGTGGGCTCTGGGGAGCATATAGTATTGCCAGGTATAGAATCCAGGTCAACCATGTGCAAAGCAAGTGCCCTACCCATTGTACTATTGCTCTAGTCCGGAATAAAAAAAATTTAAACTAGGTAAAATTAAAGGTTTTGTTATTTTGAAAGAAAAAAGAAAAGAAAAGTGAACAGGAAAAAATATTGAAGAAAAGTAGCACTCCTGAAGAAAATGGATGAGAGGAAGGTGGTGTGCAGGGTAGTTCTGCCAATAAGAGGAAGAAATGGGGGCAGCCAATGTGAGAGTATGAGCCCCTGGCTGCACTGGCTCCTCTCAGAAGGTGGGAAGCAAGTGACTCACCTGGTCAGGGTTAGGATGGATGAGTGTCAAGAGAAATTACTCCCACCCCTAGAGCTGAGTCAGAGTTCATTTAGGTTACTGCTAGGGGGAGGTAACAGCCAGGGACACAGGTGATGAAAACTGAGAATTTGAGGAACAATATGCTAAGAGAGAATTCTAGTGCCTCATAGAATGGCTTTGGGGTATCTTGGGAATGCATTTGAGCTGTAACTCCACAGAAGCCCCTCCAAGAGGAAACTCCCTTCACATGAGGTCTTCCTGGAATCTGAAGCCATGTGTCTTTCTAGAACATGACATGGGTCCCTTCCCACCCAGCAGCTGACAGAACACACCACAGCTGTCATTGAGGGCTTCCATGAGAGGTGATGGCCTGGGAGTCCCTTCAGTGAGCTCTCAAACTAACTACCATTGAATTTTTCCTTTCCTTCACATTTCATTCTCAGGCTGGCCTCTGGGACACAAAGGCTGGCCCTTCATCTTAAGTCTCCCTTATTAGTAATGGACACCTCCTTCATGTTGCCTTGTCTCAAAACAGCTTAATGTTCATATTAGAATTCTCAGTCTCCTCTGTGGCTGTGACTAAAATCACAGCTGGTATGTTATAAACTGAGTTATTCCATAGGGCCACAAATGGGAAAAGTGTATACTTCTATATGTGTTCTCCTGACTGGAGTATGAGGAATGGACAGAACTCAAAGAACAATTTCTCTGTCTTTGTCCCATAATATGTACAGTAGCAGCATAAATGGACAGGGTTGGTTTTTTTTTTTTGGGGGGGGGGTTGTTTTGGTTTGGTTTGGTTTTGGTTTGTTTTTGGTTCATACCTGACAGCACTCAGGGGTTATTTCTGGCTGTGTGCTCAGGAATTGCTCCTGGCAGGCTCGGAGGACCATATGGGATGCTGGGATTCGAACCACAGTCCATCCTGATTTGGCTTTGTGCAAGGCAAACGCTCTACCACTATGCTATTTCTCCGACCCCAGGATTGGGGTTTTGACAACTTTATGCAACTATTCTGTTGGTCAAATCCCAGTTGAAATCGAAGAATTATTTTTGATCTATTAAAATGGAATTATATATGATGTAACCTAATATTTGACCTTCCAAATATAAGCAAACTGACTCTCCTGTGCCTATGGGATGCCAGGATTCAAACCGATGACCTCCTGCATGAAAGACAAACGCCTTACCTTCATGCTATCTCTCCGGCCCCACCTATGTGAATTTCTGCCGTTCAGAAGCTTGGAGGCAGCCAGCAAGTGTCTAGAAACACGTGATTGTCCCATACATCTGCTTAGATATATCAAAAACATTATGACAATCAAAAGCATCCCCCATTACAATTCCAAAATGACCAGCAAAGGTGGGCCCTCATTTGTCAGGAAGTCGTGAGCTCTCTCTACTTCTCTGATAGGAGCTTCCATTGGGTTCAATTCTTTCATTTGGTCAAAGATTTCAAAGATTTTGACCCATCATTCCACTTCTAAGAAGGATACTCTTCTAAGAATTCTACTTCTAAGAACATATGTGAGTAAATGATCCAAATTGCCATTAAAACTCCCATACACCAAAAAACTTAGATTTAATGGTGAGACTAATGACTTGCCAACCTCAGGGAAATGGTTGGATAAGTTATGGCCCAACCTCCTGCAGACTAGGAAGTGGCCATTGGAGAGAAAATGCTGGCAGCTGGTTTGGGGCATGAGTGTGTGGGGGTTTTCTCCCTCTGTGCTTCTCATTTTCTATAATGGTTTGCATTTTTGTAATAATTGGAGGAAAATTAACTCATGGAAAATAAAAACACAAACCATAAAGCCTTGGTTGGAATCTATTTCTGTGAAAATGAAAACATTGAGATGAAGCTATGGAAAGAGCTTTACTGTGGGCTCCCAGGAATCTTCCATCTCCCACTACCATTTGAGCCAGGAGTTGGGTCTCCTAGTGCTCCATAGAGGCTCCCAGGAACAAGATCTATGTAAACACAATCCAGCCTGTAATCTGCAGAGCATCCACAGAGCTTGTGCCCAGGAGGTGCCTTCTGGAACTTTCCTCTGGTACTCATGCCCCAGAATGCATGGCAGGATAAAAGGCGTGGAACACTCTGCCTAGATGCATCATGTTGAGATATCACTGATCTTAAGTGCATTAGTGAGAAAACACAGTCTACAAACAAGTACCTGTGATATTATTCTTGTGTGATAAAAATGCATGTGATTCTGTGTGTGGGTATATGGCACGGGAGGTACAATCTGAAAAAGCATAGAAAAAATGCTGCTGTGGCTTCTTCTGCTCTGTTTGTGTATGTGTGTATGGTGTGGGGGTATAAGGAATTGAACCCAGAGCCTCTCACATGCAATGTGAGCTTTCTCTGAGCTGCTATCCCAGCCAAAGGTTATCTAGCAGTTGAAAGAAGGGCAACTGGCCACTAAGCTCAGTACTAAGAATATCCAGGCCTCAGTTCCCGCCTGCTTTTCATTAAGGTTTAAATCTGGAGGAATCAATCAGTTGCTTAAGTTTCTCACTGTTATTTTATTTTGTTTTGTTGGGAGGTGGGACACATTTACCTTGCTCAAGTATGTGAACAAGCAAGCATTTTACCTACTGTACTTTCTCTTGTTCTCAATTTCTCCACTTAGAAGATGGGTGTATTAATAGCACTTGCTTCATGGAAGGAAATTGGAAGTCTGTATGCCTCTCTCTCACACAAGGCTGGTTTCCATTTGACTACACTACTAGAGGATGGATAGGATACTTGTGAAGGACGGAAAGGGGACTCACATGTACCCCTCACACTACCAAATGAGCTCAGTGATCACATTGAACCACAAGGATGCCTAAATACAAACCAAGATAAAGTGTGCTGGTTGACCTGGGGCTTTTCTCTGTCTCTTTCCTTGGATCTTGTGAACTCAACTACATGGAGGAAGTCTGGGGAAGGCCCTATAGTCAGGCAGTTGAACTCAGGGGCAGCTATACCATGAAAAAAGACCCAGAACTTATTTGCACTGCAGTTTGGGGTAAAGTAACACCCTGAGGACCAGTCGGAAGCTAATTGGAGACAATATGACAAAATTTAATAGGCATCTCTTCACCGAGAAAGAACCTGGAGCAGGCAGGAAGCAACATGACCGAAGCAGTTCTTTTGAGATTCAACTCCAATTTGTACCCCACTGTCTGCAAGGGGAGCACTCTTATTTGATCTGATTTCATTAGGCATTGATGGTGGGTCTGGGAACAATTATTAGTTATTTATGTATGGAAGAGGTTCTGAGCTTTCCCAGATACAAAAATTAATCTATCAAATCAGAGTAGACAGAAAGGTTCCACTTTCAAAGAGCAGGGGACACCTGTGTAAAAGACACCAGTTCATCCTTCATGGACCTCTTGTGCTCCAAGGCCACACAAACACCAGCAGCTGCTTGCCTTCCTGGAGTGTCTTGGGACAATGATTAATTATACACACAATAGGGAGGAAAAGTGATTGGCTTCTTACAGAATTTTCTTGTATTTAGTAGGCATTCAACCATTTTACCTTGTGATAAACAAGCCCATTCTATCTTGTTTCAGGATTTTGGATTTTGAGGTCGAAAATAGCATAATAATCTTGGTATTGCTTTTTGGTTTGGGAGGGTTCTTGGTTGGGATGAAAGGGGGTTGAACGACACCTAGTAGTGTTCAAAGCTTACTCTTGGCTCTGATCACTCATGGAAGTGCTCTGAGGACCATATGGAGTGCTGAGGATTGAAACAGGCCAGCCATATGTGAGGCAACCCCTTTACCTATTGTTCAATTTCTCTGGCCCCTGTGCAATTTTCCTAAGGGCTTACTTAAATGATAATCTAAGTTTTTTCAAAACTCCTCAAGCACAGAGCACACGTTTTGCATGCCAGGCACCTTGATTTGATCCCCACCTCTGCAGGGTCCCCACTTTCCCCGCAGTACTGAGCAAGAGCAACCCTCAAGCATAGAGCTAGGAGTAGCCCCCAAGCAATGCTGGTGTGACACCCCAAACTAAAAATACATATATTGTATTTACTTCTGGTAGTAATGATTTTAGAACCATGTTGGATACCCAGTTACACAGAACTTTTAAATACAGCAACTTTATTCTCATCTCTGCCTCCTTTATTAAGCTACTGACAGCCTCAATCTCTAGCAGAAGTGAGCATGTTCTTACTAACTACTAGGCTAACTTCCTAAATAAATAAGGGCATTCCATACTTTTCTTTTTTATCTGATGAACTTTAATTCTGCAGGAGCTCTAAGAAAACATTCTTGCCAGTTACAATTTGTACTGCTTCAAATAACCATCCACTTACTTAAGTACAGATTCCAGCCAGTGTTGAGATGAATATTTTTGGGCTGACTCTTCATTGCTACAGTTCCCTGGTTAGAGTGTTAGAAACTTGTTTTGAGATATAATGGGACCTGTGCATTTGTCAAGCAGAAGTGCTGCTTTATTCCACATACAACTAGACAAGTTGAAAATCCTGTTTCTATAGTGATTTAATATATTTTCTAACTAAAATAAAAATTTACCAACTAAATAAAATCTATAGAGTTTACATTGCATGAGAATGACCCAATTCAATTTCTGGCACTGCATGCTACCTTCCAACATCACTAGATGCAGCTCTAGAGGCCTCTAAGCACCATCAGGGTGGCCCAGATGATCCCTAGTACCACAGGGCCCACACAACACCACATTTTGGATCCCCACATTGAATCACCAGCTCGATTTGCCAAGATTTGACTGGAGGGAGCCTCCAGGCTTCTTGAGTATTGCTTAGGAAGCCAAAAGACTATTTTTTTTAATAATCAAAATTTACAGTCTAGACAAAGTCAGCTCAAGTAAAGCCCTTGCATGTGCTTTGCACCCTGTCTGATTCCTAGTACTACATGCTACCACCAATGGGCCTGCATAGCATCACAACACCAGGCCCAAGCACTGAACTGCCATGGCTAACCATGAACTAGCCAGTCTGAATATGACAAGGGTAGTCTCTGGGCTTATGAAGGACCCCTAAGTCCAACTTTTCAATTACAGTTCTTATAACTTTACAAATAAATAAAATGGCTTTCAGCCCTCTGTAGAGACCTAATTGTAGAAATGAATTGGTGATCAATATGGCCTAATGGAAATGGAATCCTGACCCTTGTCATCATTTCTAAGAACTAAATGGAAATTGTTCTCCCACAACACTCTTGCCTTTTTAGAGCATGACATTTTGGGCTGTGATATTTGTTAAGTACTTTTTGTTTGATTGGTTGTTTTTTGAGTTGGAGGCCATATCCAACAGTGCTCAGGACTTACTCCTGACTCTGCTCAGGGATCACTCCAAAGGCTCAGGGGACCAGGGGATCCCCTGAGGGGATCAAACCCAAGTTACTAGCTACATGCAAGGCAAATATTTTACCTGCTTGTTGTACTATCTCTCTTGACTCTGTTAACCAATTTTCCCTAAAGCACACAAATGCCCACAATTTCTAAAATGGTTTGGGGGAAGTTGGGCATTACAAATAGAAGGCTGTTTTTTTTTTAAAACACAGATATGGAATGAGGTGGCTGTTTAGCCAGGTAAATGTTTATGTCTCACAAAACAAAGTATTAAATATAAACTGTATATCTAAATCTAAAATCCACCAACTCTGTAAACAAAATCTCCATTTTTACAGATGCTATGTGCAGCATGTTTAAGCTGGTATAATATTGCTGGGGTGCAGTAGAGACATGCAATACTGAGGATCAAACTCAAGGCTTCACACATGTTAGGCATATTTTCTACCACTTAAAGTTATGCCTCCAACCCATAAAAATAAATCTGGCATTGTATAATGGAAACACAATCATGAACAACTTTGTAACTTTGTGTCTCATAGTGGGTAAGTATATTTAATTTTTAAAAACACATACACATTTTGGAGGCCAGAAAAATAGCTCAATGGGTTAAGTGTATGCTTTGGGTTCAATTCCCGTATCATATGGTCCCCCAGAATTGAGAGTGGCTTCTGAGCAGAGAACCAGGAATAGCCATAAGCCTGCAGGATATGACCCAAACCCCATCCAAAAAAGTGTTTTGGGATTTTAATATTGTAGTTTGTAGAATTACATATTAATTATAGATTCCTGGATGGTTGTGGATTATGGTGGATGGATGGTGAAGTCTTCCTCTGCAGGCCCGGACCAGGAGCTCGTAACCCCTTCCAGCCGGTGGGTCTGCGTGTTCAGTGTAGCAGCAAGGAAATGATCCACAATCAGGTTCAGGAGACATCAGCTTTATTCAAGGCCCTAACCACCATGTGTGGCTTCTAAGCTTAAACCTTTTAAGCAAGCTCCATAAATCGCCCTGAATTTAATCCTGATTCTGCCATCTCTTTATGCTGCCTACTTCTGCTGAGCCTTCTCACTGAATTCCTCTGAATCTTCCTCTCCAACCTCTTCCTGACACTGAGGCAACCCTTTTCTTACCTTCCATAGATCCCTCCCAAAAGTGGCTCCTCTGACCAACAGGTAATATTACCATTTTGCCCTGGGAGGAGGTGACAGTTGTGGGATATTTTTTGTCAGGGAGTCACACCGGTAGTGCACAGGGGCGACTCCTGGCTCTGCACTAAGGAATCACTCCAGGCAGGCTCAGGGGACCATATGGGATGCTGGAGATTAAACCTAGGTTGACCACATGCAAGGCAATGCCCTACATACTTTATCTCTCTAGCTCCCCCCGCAAAATAAAAATGCTTTGTTAATCAAATGTTTAAAAAATAATTCAGTTTTGGTAAATATAATATACAGAATAAATATGATATACAGAAAAGGTTAGGGGCCCGGAGTGATAGCATAGGGATAGGGTGCTTGCCTTGCATCAGAAGTTCCTGGACACACAGAACCCCTGATCACACAATTTCAGACAGAGCCAGATAAGGGCACCAGTAGGCTGCTATGAAAAGAGCTCTTGGCCCATTCATTACAGAATAATCCAGTGGAGATGAGCCAAGAAGAACAAAGATGCCACCAACAAAGATCCACATTTATCTGAACAAAGCTTAAGTCAAATTTTAACCTGAGTCACAGAAATACACAAACCATGTCATCATTCTTCACCCAACAACAAAGTGTGTGTGTGTGTGTGTGTGTGTGTGTGTGTGTTTTAAGGATTTGTCTAAGGAAGAAAGTAGCAAAGACAATTCAAGTGCAGGGTGTGGGGGATCCAAGGAAGAACCTTAACAAAGGATTTTGGTTTGCTTGCTAGTTTTGTTTTAGGGCCACACCCAACAGGATTCAAAGTTTACTCCTGGCTCTGAGCTTCCAGGAACACTCTAGGACTAGGTAGTGCTATATGAGGATCAAACTTGGGTCAGCCACATGCAAGGCAAGCGCCCTATCCTCCATACTCTATGTCCAGTCCCTAACAAAGGATTTTTAAAAGCACTTTAAGGTATGCTGTGGCCAGCTCTCCACATCGCTGCTGGAAATTATTATTCTAGTGTTTTTTAATAAGCAATGTGGTGAGCTATACTGATCATTTTAACATATTCATATCTTTTTCATAATTTCATCTCTAGAAATCTACCCTTAACACAAACAAAAATGTATTATTAAAGATATTCATTGCAGTGTGATTTGTAATCTTTTTAAGGAAATACCCTGAATTCTGTCCAATAATAGTTCAAATGGTGAGTTTTGCTATTATCTCTCAGTGGTGCATTTTATGATCATTAAAAAAATGTTTATGGAGCATTTATAATAACACAGGGAAATGTTTATGTTACCATGTTAAATGATAGAATAGGTTATTAAATTGTATATAGAACAATTTTAACTACATAAAATTTCACATTAAAAAACTGGAAAGGAATACTCTAAAATGTTATACAGATCCCCATAGATTGGTTGGACTCTGAGAGAGTTTGTCTTTTAAAATGTGCTTTTGAAATCATTTTCATTTACAGAAGAGCTGTGAGAAAAAGGCAAAGGACTTTCATATTCCTTTTACCCACATTTCCCAGCCACTGACACTTTCCTACATTTGCTTCACTGAAGCCCTGTGCTAACTGACTCTCTCTTCGCACAATACACAGAACCATTGTCTTTTTCTGAACCATTGTGGAGCCTCTGCAAATCCCCAGCTGCTATCCCATTACCCCTAAACACTCCAGAGTAAATTTGCTAAAAGCAAAGACCACTCTCCAATAGAACTTTCCAATCTGGAAATCAACATTGACACACGTCAACACCTATCCCACCCCCTATTCAAATTTCACCAACTGTCCCAACAATATCCATTTTTCCTTTTTGGCCCAGAATCCAATCCAGGAACATACTCTTGTATTGAGAGGTCCTGTCTCTCTGGTTTCTCCAATTTGCAACTTTTATTATTTTTATTCAAGAAATGAAAGCCTGTGTGCCAAAAAAAATCCCCAACTCACCCCCAGTATTTTTTTTCTTTTTTGTTTTTTTGTTTTTTTTTGTTTGTTTGTTTGTTTTTGGTTTGGGGGCCACACCCAGCAGCACTCAGGGGTTACTCCTGGCTATCTGCTCAGAAATAGCTCCTGGCAGGCACAGGGGACCATATGGGACACCGGGATTTGAACCAACCACGTTAGGTCCTGGATCAGCTGCTTGCAAGGCAAACACCACTGTGCTATCTCTCCGGCCCTTGCATTTCTAAATATTATTTTTTGTTTGTTCGTGGGCCACACCCAGAAATACTCAGGGGTTAGCTCTTCTAGCTCTTTTACTCCAAGGTTAGTTACTCCTAGCTCACACAGGAGTCACTCCTGGCGGTGGTGCTCAGGATGGGATACTGGGATAAATGTGGGTTGGCCATTTATACCAGGTAAATGCCTTACTTGATGTACTATCACTTTGTCCCAGCATTTCTAATATTATTGTCCACTCAATAATCCCTATTTAATGGAGCCTTGAGACTACACAAAAGCAGCGGTATCATTAGCTGCATTTAAATCCAAATAAGAATTTAAATGGCCACAGGAGAGTTCTATTGACTAGTTTTTAGTCAGGGAAATTGACCTTCCTGTAGAGAAAAGGGAATAGTAAAAATAGGAGAATAGGGCCAAATGGATAGTAGAGCAGGTAGGAGCTGACTGGAGTTCAATCCCCATCATCTTCTAGAGTCCCCCAAGCACTACCAGGAGTAGTTCTTGAGTGCAGAGCCCTGAGCACCACTGGGCCAGGCCCCTCCAAAATGAAAATAAAGCAAAACAAAACAAAAATTAGGAGAAGACTCTCTGGAGCTAGTCAGAACCCTCGCCACCACAAACTAACCAAACTGGATGAATACTTTAAATATCTAACCGCTTGAGTTGTTAAAATAAAACTATAACCTCCTAGTGATTAAAATCCCAAAACTTGTGAAAAATACTCCATCAGCCTTGATCAGAGGAACAAGTAATTGGAGGGTAGACAGCTCCATCCTATTCTAGAATTTTCAATAGCAGTTGGGCTTGCAACCTTGATGATGGAGATACATCCCACTAGGGTGACTGTTCTGTTTGTTTGTTTGTTTGTTTGTTTGTTTTTGGGTCACACCCGGCAGTGCTCAGGGGTTACTCCTGGCTCTTCACTCAGAAATCGCTCCTGGCAGGCTCAGGGGACCATATGGGACACCTGGATTATAACCACTGACCTTCTGCATGAGAGGCAAACGCCTTACCTCCATGCTATCTCTCCGGTCCTAGGGTGACTGTTCTAAATGGTTTGTTGGTTCATGAGCTGAGTTCAGGCTGAAATAATTGAAGTCACTTTTTCTATTTTACATTTCTGCCAGTACAAAAGGACTAGAGAAATAAGGTCTCATTTCTTGAGAAAAGTGCCTTCAACCCAGAAGAGAATTTAATCTTAATCTAATTAGTTTATAATTAGCTCTGATTTTACAAACAGAATTAAAGTGTCAGGGCCCTGGTAACTGAAGAAAAAAAAAAAGATAAATCTTCATAACCTGCAGTTTAGCTCCTTTCTCTTCCAGAGTATAATCAACTACGTCTCATCAGCTCTTCTTACGCTAGTCAAAGTATCCTGCTCTGCAGCCAGAGAAATTGTACAGTGGGTAAGACAGTGGCCTTGCAGCAACCAACCTCAGTTCTGTCTCCAGCAGCACATAGGTGCCCAAGCATCGCTAGATTCCCTGAGCATAGAGCCAAAGAATAAACCCAGAGCACAGCCAAGGAGAGGACCAACTGCTTTTTTTCAAAGTGTTGGTCCCCACAGTTTATTGATTCAACGTATTTCTGACACTACTAAGTGAATAGCTTCCATTTTTCTTCTAGTTTGCTTTGTTTTACTATTTTAGAATATAGCCCTTCCATTTTAACATTTTAATTAGGGTAACTTCCAATCCAAAGCCAGCCTCTGCCTACTGATGAGGCTCAGCCATGCATTCCAGCTAGGAATAGCTCAGAAAGAAGCTTTCGTTCTCATTCAGTGCCTGACATTAGTTGGTCTGGTACTTTGACCTTCATCTTTTTTTTTTTTTTTTTGGTTTTTGGGCCACACCCGGTAATGCTCAGGGGTTACTCCTGGCTATGTGCTCAGAAGTTGCTCCTGGCTTGGGGGACCATATGGGACACCGGGGGATCGAACCGCGGTCCATCCAAGGCTAGCGCAGGCAAGGCAGGCACCTTACCTTTAGCGCCACCGCCCGGCCCCTGACCTTCATCTTAACCACCTATTCACATTGGTTTCCACCAGAAAGTATTCCTTTCTCCTTCAATAAGAAACAGATATTTTGGAAATATTTTTCAGTTACACTACTTTTTTTTTTTTCAGAGTCACCTGCCTGTCAACATCCTCACCACTCTAGTTGTATCAGCCCCCACTGTCACTGTCATCTGAGGCTGTATTTTCATCATCCTGGCTACACTTATTTGTTGCTAGAAAGTTTTCCCTTCCTTCCTGTTTGTTTACTTGATTGTGTCATAGCAGACTCCAGGAGTCCTGTTGAGCCAATGAAGTACTATTACTTCTGCTATCACTGTCACTTTTTGAAGTACTATCTTTTATGCAAGTCCTCAAATTGCCCAGTCGATCACATGAGATCCTCCACTGGCTGACTCCTAGATTCTTCTTTGTCTTCATCATTCTTGAAGTACAAGTTTGATCACTGGAAACAGCCACTTCTCCTAGAAGTTCAGATTCCTCTTATCACAATGTAGTACTTGGAAATGAAGACCTAGGAGCTTGGTTGGTGTGTTCTCTACTATCAGAATGAGATTGTCTCTAGGTCCTTTAGAAATTAAGAAATGCGGGGCTGGAGAGATAGCATGGAGGTAAGGTGTTTGCCTTTCATGCAGAAGGTCATCGGTTTGAATCCCGGAGTCTCATATGGTCCCTGTGCCTGCCAGGCGCAATTTCTGAGCATGGAGCCAGGAGTAACCCCTGAGCACTGCCGGGTGTGACCCAAAAACCACAAAAAAAAAAATTAGGAAATGCAAGTGCATATATAAAGCCTATGTACAAATCCCTACACCTCTGTGTATTCACTTGTTTGTGCAGCTATCCATTAAAGCCTCTGCTATGGTGCAAATGCCAATATACACAGGCCACACCTATAACGTTCTTTCTAGTCTTTTCCCTCCCCATGTTTACAAGTCACTTTCCTTGATAGTAAAAAACTTAACTTCTTTTATTTGCTCAATGTAACCAATCATCCAATCACACAGCTGCTGCTGCTGCCCTTACATATCCCCTAACCTCTTTAGCCACCAGACACACCAACTCTGGGAAACCCTCAGGCCCCTACTCACTCAAACTCAGCCTGCCTATACTTTTGTGAAATAATGTCTTGTTTTTGTTTTGGGGCCATACTTGGCAGTGCAGTCTCTGTTTCTCTGCTCAAGGGTCACTCCTGGTGGTACTCGGGAAATCATGTAGGGTGCCAGGGATCAAACCCAGGTTGGCTTTGTGCAAAGCAAACACCCTACCTGCTGTACTCAGCTCCAGCCCAACAATGTCTTTATGGAATACCACTACCCAAACTTTTCCTTCTTAGAAAATGTGAATTCCAGGTCACTGATGGAGTATGAGCATAAAAGGCAGATGGGAATGTTTGGAAGTGAGCCATGGCCAGAGTCAAGACCCTAAGATGATAGAGAGGTAAGTTGGGGGTCTGCTTGGAACTATCCAGAGGTGTCTCAAATGCTACCATTCCCAGCAAGTTTCCCTGCACACAGACCTCTTCTTTTAGGGCAGTTCCCCCTGGTTATGCCACTTTCTTCTGTTTCAGGACAAGCCCAAGGTCTGGATTGGCTCCCATGGTTGTCCCTAAACAAATGAGATGTCAGCCAGTTCTAGAGTATGTGCCCTCTCTGGAAATAGGCCTGAAAATAGGGCCAGCTGGGGCCGGAGAGATAGCATGGAGGTAAGGCGTTTGCCTCTCATGCAGGAGGTCATCGGTTCGAATCCCGGCGTCCCATATATGGTCCTCCCGTGCCTGCCAGGAGCAATTTCTGAGCCTGGAGCCAGGAATAACCCCTGAGCACTGCCGGGTGTGACCCAAAAACCACAAAAAAAAAAAAAAAAAAAAAAAAAGAAAATACGGCCAGCCTTATCCCAACCAAACAGAAAGGTCAGAAGAGATAGGAGAGGGGCCAGAGCGGTGGCACAAGCAGCAAGGCATCTGCCCTGCCCTCGCTAGTCTAGGACGGACCTCCGTTTGAACCCCAGCGTCCCATTTGGTCCCCAAGTCAGGAGCGATTTCTGAGCGCATAGCCAGGAGTAACCCCTGAGTGTCACCGGGTGTGGCCCCAAAAAAGAGACAGGAGAGTCAGCAAGAATAGGGGAGGGTGTCAGATGGGGCTGGGAACTTGAAACTAAACTGCTGCAGGATTCAGCCTTCCAAGGGTGCAAAATGCCCTTTATCATAGCATGACAGTATATGGTGACTCTTGCACGTATTTGATCCCCAGCTGTGGAGCAGGAGATCCCTGAGGACAGAGGCCACAGTTCAGCTAATTTCATAGCAACTAGGCAGAAAAATCCCAAGGTGGGGGTTGGAGTGGGGAATGCCACAGAATTCCCCCAACCCAGCTGGCTGCAGGAAACTGCCCTTTTTCCCTCCCCAGGCAGGAAGATTCTCTATTCACACTTGCAGGGTAACATGGAGGGTGGGGAGGACTTGATCTATATGATAAAGTTCGGAAGCTGGGCAGCCCAAACAGGGAGCAGAAAGAGCTCAGTAACACCCTGGGAAGCCGGCCAGTGAGTATCCCCCAAGGCAGGAAGAAGCGAGAGAAGAGCAGGAAGAAGGCAAGGCCAGCTGGGCTGGTTCTACCACCTCTGACTCCATCAAGTGTTGCTTGAACATCTGCTCCACTCAGCAGCCTGTGTTCCAGGCTGATTTGGAGAATCAAATGGAAAATACTAGGTTTTTCCAGAGACCCACATGGGGCAGGGACAAGAAACCACACCAGCAGGAAAGGCCTGGCTAGATGAAGAATTCAGTATTGGGACCACAGAGGGGGTTCAGTGGGAAAACACAGGCCTTGAATGTTCAAGACCCAGAAACACACACACATACATACACACACATATGCACACTTCAATATGAATGGATCAACTGTCTCTAAATTGTAAATTTTAAATGAACAAATCACTGGGGACATACGTAGATCAGTGGTAGAAAACATGCTTTGTTCAGTCCCAGGAACCCAAAATAAAGATAGTTAAAATGGAATATCATAGATATTATCACAATTAAATGAAAACAAAGAAGAAGATGTTATCTATATGGCAGTGGAGAAAGTGTTGGAGGATGGGGAAGAATAGGGTAGAAGCAGTAATCCCTAAGAGAAACTAAAACCCCAGTACTCCCCAGACATGGGCAGGGATTGGTTCCTGACATCTGTGCTAGCAACTCCGATCTGTTCCCTTCCAGGTGGAGAGGCTAGGGATGCCCCCTGGCTGCAGTCGCAAGTGTATAAACATTAGAAAGAGTTAGCCAATCACAGCCACTGTCAATGCTTGTTTTCTTACACCAGCACTGAGCTCCAATCAACTGTTTCCTATCCCATTGACTCTTGAGATGCCTTTTTTTAAATTATTATTATTATTACTTAACAATCTGGAAATTAGGGTTCACCTTAGAATCCATATAGTAAACCAACTGATTACATTTTTTTGGAATGTCCTTGTTGGACACCTCCACCACCAACACCACATCAACAAAATGTGGTTTTTCATCATGACAGCAGCATCTGGGATTCCCTGGCAGACCCCAGAAACGGGAGAATATGAGCTGTTTCTCTGTGGGCTCTCTCTGGTCAGTGCACCCTGTGCGCACCCTTAGCTCTGCCTTCCTGCAGAGCAGGGGAACTGTGATATCAGAGGGCAAGACCGGAGATATGGGCTCCGCAAAAAGCAGGCTGCCTTGCCTGGTGCTGTTTTGTTAAGTCAGGCCAGCATGAGAGCGTGCACAGCTGGAAATAAAGTGCCTGGCAAAAGAGATGGGTTTCTCAGATGTGTGGTGTTTGCAGAGGAAGTGAAACTGCTGTTGACTCCTAGCCTTGCATCCTGTGCTCAGCAGGGGAAGCCACTCCAAGACTCAAGGTCCAGGATCCCATAGGGGTGGGGGAAATATAGTGGGGAAGCAGCCACCTGGTAAATAGTCTGCCCTTCCAAGGAACTTCAGCAACTGCTGGTCTTCCCTTAGAGGGAAGGTCTTCCTAAGGTCTTCCCTTAGAGGTTCACCCCAGGACTGTCTTTGACTCCCAGCTCCTCTCATTCAGCTGCACACCTCAAATTTAGCAGCATGTCTGGGATTTCCTCGAGGCCCAAGGAGCTAAAGCTGGGCAGCCTCTTTCTCAGCCTCCCCCCAGGGCCTGTCTCATGAAGTAGCAGCAAGAGTGGGGTCAGCTGAGTCAATAGCTGAAGGGAGGGTAACTGTCCTGTATTTTGGTGTTTTGTTTGTTTGTTTTTTGGGCCACACCTTGTGGTACTCAGGAGTTACACCTGACTCTGCACTAAGGAATTACTTCTGATGTTGCTCAATGGACTATATGGGATAGGGCAGAGGTCGGCAGCCTGCGGCTCGCGAGCCACATGTGGCTCTTTACACTTTTAATTTGGCTCTTCTGTGTGCTGGGCGGCTGCTCCGGGAGTCAGGACTCTGCTCTTAGCCTCTGTCAGTGCGCGCCCTGTGTGCAGCCCTGGCAGCCTACTCCAAGAGTATATGATGATACCCAGTATTAACCCTAAACAAAAGTGTTCCTCCAACGTCATCCTTTCTTAAACCTCTTCCTTTGATATGTAAAAGTCCACTGAATATGTACTTTTGTTTCTCTCTCTTGACCTGAAGCCTCCTGATATTGGGAATTGGTTTTAATAAACAAAAGAGGTGTTCTAGCTTTTTGGGCTCAAGGCAGATAGTACAAGGTAAAAGGCCATGGACTTCATGATCATCCTTTCCTGGCTAGCTTGGTTTATTATTTCTTTCCTGCTACCCTGCTTCTTCAGACCAGGTTGGGTGGGGTTTAGAAATACAGTGCCTGGAGTGATCTAAAAACATATTTTATTTTGCACAAGAGTGGACATCTTCCATGAAGGGATTCTCAACTCAGATTTTTCTTTTCCGTGGATTCTCATGTTCAGAGTACTCATAATTAAAGTTGTGAGCTAATGCCCTTAAATGCTGTTTTTCATATTGAGTATGACTTTCTGCATAATATAAGTGCCAATCAGAAACTTTTTGCAAGAGTGGAAACATTTCAATATCTCCTTCTCAGACACAGCTATCCCAGAATCAGATTCTTTTTTGAACACATCCATCTTATGTCTCACTGTAAAAACTACTTATGAAACTCCCTGCAGAGAAATATTAAATTCATAGAGAAAATGAACAATGTCTGCCAAATACACAAGCTTAGCTACCCATTCCTTGTCCAACTGGGGCTGTACAAAGTCAGAGTTCTGCTCTCACAGGAACTGCACTACTTCTTCCCTCTTGCCAACAAGGTGAGAGAGCACCCTTCCCCTGAACAGCCACTTCACTTATTCATGGAGAAGATGCTAGTAGTGGGCATCCATACTCTCACCCAGGGTGGTGAATAGCCTGGATTTGATCACAATTGTAAATTTCACAAATTATCTTTACTGTGTCATCTGTCACAGAGTTTAGTTCAGCAGGGAGTTTTTTTGGATCCAGTCTATCATACAATGTATGGTGTGCAACTTCTGTTTCTTATAACTACACAAATACACTGAGCCATGCACAGTGCATCATCTGTACATACATCAACACATCAGATTATTATTCTGAGTGAAATAAGTCAGAAGGAGAGGTGTAGACACAGAATAATCATTTGTGGCATATAAAAATAATAAATGGCAATATAGTAATAATATATAGAGAAAATAGGGATGAGTGACAGGAGGACTAGTCCATGATAGGAAGCTTGCCATAAAAAGTAGTGAGTTCAGTTAGAATAGAGAAAGGTACATTATGACATTGATAGTTGAAACATATCACTCTGGACAAGAACTGGATGCTGAAAATGGATAAGTGGCATGCATGGTACCCTTTAATTAACAATATTGCAAACCATGGTGTCATAAAGGAAATTTTGCAAATCTCAGTGTCATAAAGGAAAAGATAGATAGAGATAAAAAAGTAAAATGCTTGCCCCTGACATAGGCAGAGGAGGGTGAAGGGGAAGGAAACAAGGGACATTGGTGGTGGGGAAAGTGCACTGGTAAAGGGTGGTGTACATTCTAAGATTGAAACTCAAGTATGAATAATTTTGTAGCAAATATGCTTAAATAAAAAAATTATTTTAAAAATGTTTTAGTCACTCTATCATAATTCCTTTATAATATAAAATCATATGCCTTTAATAAAGTGAGTTTTTGTTTTTGTGTGTATTTTAGTTTGGTTTCTTGCAGCACACACTAAAGTGTCAATAGATTTTTTTTTATTTTTTTTTTTGGTTTTTGGGCCACACCCTGTGACGCTCAGGGGTTACTCCTGGCTATGCGCTCAGAAGTTGCTCCTGGCTTCTTGGGGGACCATATGGGACGCCTGGGGATCGAACCGCGGTCCGTCCTAGGCTAGCGCAGGCAAGGCAGGCACCTTACCTCCAGCGCCACCACCCGGCCCCAATAGATTTTTTTTTTCCTTTCAGTGAAATCACTACTTTTCTCTGGAACACTGCTCTTGCTTTTAAAGATTGTTAAAAAGGGTTTTCTCTTTTAACTGTTTCATCTCCATATTGTAGGGTTTCAAATTTTCAGCACATTTTGGTTATCAAGAGGAAACATTTTCAAAAGTGTTGCTTCCTTATTATCAGAAATCAAAGCATTTTTCCTAGAGAAGGGTGTTCACTATCCAGAATTAACAAACGATCAGTGGATTCAAAAACCGTATTTCATGGTGGATGTTTCTTCACATCTAAATCAGCTTAATCCTAAACTACAGGGGAAAGGAAACACAATTTTTTCGATGTTAGAAGAAATTATTTCGTTTTGAAAACTAATTATCTGGGGCTGGAGAGATAGCATGGAGGTAAGGCGTTTGCCTTTCATGCAAGAGGTCATCGGTTCGAATCCCAGCGTCCCATATGGTCCCCCGTGCCTGCCAGGAGCAATTTCTGAGCATGGAGCCAGGAGTAACCCCTGAGCACTGCCGGGAGTGACCCAAAAACCACAAAAAAAAAAAAAAAGAAAACTAATTATCTCTTTGCTCAAGATTTTGACAGAGCAACTTTGATTCACTTTCCAAGCCTATTGAAACATCACCAAGAAAATAATTCTGATATTGACATTACCTATTTTAAAACAGCATTTTTAAATATGAGGGAAGCTTTTTTCAAGAGGTTTCAGGATTTCAGAAACAGCAAAGCAACGTTGGCCTTTGTTAAAAAAAAAAAAAAAAAAAACTCTGGATGCCACTGTAACGGAATTAAACTTTTCTCCCTCTAATATCGACATTGGCAACTTTGAAATGCAATTGCTAGATTTAAAAAACAAAGAACGGTGGAGCTCGAAATTTGAACGTCTTTGTGCTAATTTAGAAAGATTGAAAAAAAATTTAAGGGGCCAGCGAGGTGGCGCTAGAGGTAAGGTGTCTGCCTTGCAAGCGCTAGCCGAGGAAGGACAGCAGTTCAATCCCCTGGTGTCCCGTATGGTCCCCCCAAGCCAGAAGCAATTTCTGAGCGCTTAGCCAGGAGTAACCTCTGAGCATCAAACCGGTGTGGCCAAAAGAAAACAAAAACAAAAAAAAAAAATGAGAAAGACTGGAGAAACACAAATGTGAACTTAGTTGATAGCACAAGTAGTCTGCTTTGAAAGACCTGGAGAAGGAAGATATGTTGATTTTTAACACCAGGAACAATATTCCTGACTCATATAATCAACTAAAAAAGCTAGCGTTTGCTGTTCTTTCCTTGTTCATGTCTACATATTTATGTGAACA
Organism: Suncus etruscus; assembly: GCF_024139225.1. Taxonomy (NCBI): domain Eukaryota; kingdom Metazoa; phylum Chordata; class Mammalia; order Eulipotyphla; family Soricidae; genus Suncus; species Suncus etruscus. The sequence continues at coordinate 163,612,004 of NC_064848.1, read as the reverse complement.
ATCATTTTCAAGCATGAATCTTATCAAGAGAAAATTGAGAAATCGTCTCATCGATGAGAACCTGGAATCGTGCCTAAAATTAAAAACAACATACAAACCTGACTTACTCAAATTATCCAAGGAAATGCAAGGCCAATGTTCACATTAGTGTTTGTGACTTTGTCAGTCATTGTCAGGATGTCATTTTCTCTACATTGTAAGGCAATTTTTACGGAATTTAACGTTATCGATAAATAATATTGTTCTAAAGTTTTTGTTTTAAATAGTTGTGTTATTTATATCCTCCCGACCTATGTGGATACTTGCATGCAGAATATTCTCAATCAAAACTTATTGAAACTAAAACCAATATACCATCTTATGTATTTTCAGTTTTAAAAATGTGGCTCTCAAAATAAATTTTAATCGTTTTGGGGAGATTTGGCTCAGTTGAACAAAAAGGTTGCCCACCACTGGGATAGGGGATAGAACCCAGGTCAGCCTTATGCAAGGCAAATTTTTACCTGCTGTACTATCTCTCCAGCCGCTGTGTTTGTTGTTTTTTGTTGTTATTTTTATTAGTCACTATATCCCACCACTGCTTCTGGCCTTGAGGGTTTCTTTTGACAGGTCCACTGTAAATCTTAAGGATGCTCCTTTGAATGTAATTTCCCTTTTTGATCTTGCTGCTTTCCATATTCTATCCCTATCTGTGGGATTCGTCATTGTGACTAGGATGTCTTAGGGTGCTCTCTTTGGATCTCTTAAAAAAAAAAGTTGCTTTACTGGCAACTTGCTGCAAATGGCAGACTGATGTCCTTGAAACAACCATCTTGTCTGCGTAGTCACAAAAAGGAGTTTTTATGGAAAAAGGACAGGGAAGGGCGGGTTACAGACTGGTGGGTTCCAGAACAATGACTTCCTTCCTGGACTGGCCTCCTGAGGCACACCTCATCTTATTGTTGCCAGTGGCTTGGCAAAGTGGGGGACAGAGAAGTTGCTTTGAGAAAAGAGTGCTTCCACTTCTCTGCTCAGTCTCCTCAGCCACCAGCACTCAGGGTCTGCCTTGGGTCAGGGCTGGTCAAGTCTGCTTTGAGCACCTACAGACATAGCAAAAATTCTCACTTCCTGCCAGCCCATAGCACAAACACTCACGTCCTGCCAGCCCCACAATGCTAGGCCTGAAGTCTACTTAATCTGCAAAGTGTAGGAGATGATTTCTGCCATTTGGTTACTCAGGGGAGCCATGGGCTTAGCCTGGAGCAAGGATTTGTTCTTTATAGGAAAGAAAAGTCAGTCCTAACTTCAATGCCTTCCCTCACAGAAAAGAATATTATAAGGAAGCGGAACAAGATAGTTTTTTATTGGGGGCCAGAGAGATAGCATGGAGGTAGGGCATTTGCCTTGCATACAGAAGGACAGTGGTTTGAATCCCAGCATCCACATGGTCCCTCGAGCCTGGCAGGAGCGATTTCTGAGCGTAGAGCCAGGAGTAATCCCTGAGTACTGCCAGGTGTGACCAAAAAAAAAAAAAAAAAGATAGTTTTTTATTGAATGAAACTTATTTAGAAAGACATGAGGGGGTGGAGCCCAGAGTGATAGCACAGTGGGTAGGGCATTTGCCTTGCATGGGGCCAACTCAGGTATGGTCCCCCTAACCCACCAGGATCGATATCTGAGCTCAGAGCCAGGAGTAACCCCTGAGCACCACAGGGTGTGGCCCAAAACAAAACTAAACGAAATAAAAGACATGAGGGAAGAGAAAGGGAGAAAGTACACATTCAAGAGAGAACATGGACTTCTCCAGAGGGGTAAACACAAAAATCCATAAATAAGCAAGTGAGATACATGTTCAGGGAACAGACAGGTTTGTGACCCAAGCCTGTTCTGCATTTGTGTTTGCTAAATCTGGTAACCCTGATCAGGGCACAACCCAAAGGTCAGTTCTTTCTGATTCTCCATGGCCACCAACCACAGCTCCCTTCCACTTAGGGCCAGAACAGAAGCTCCCAGGTTTAGTGTTTAATAAGAGAGAGCATTTCCCTGCTATCCCCCTCACCTCATTTTTGTGAGCTCAGGCCACCTGCAGGCCATTCACCTCTCTGCAGGGAGTCTCAAAGTCTGCTTCTTTAAAACCAGGCATTTCAGCTAGAAATCTGTCAGAAGCCTCCTCAGGAGTATCCAGTGTTGGGTGAGTAATGGCCAAAAGCCTGTGAATATTTCTCTATTCACAAAAGGTCACTTTGCAGATCTATATAGAATATTGAAATTATCTTGCACCGTCAGGGTGGATCCTGACTGCAATCTTCTTATAAGTACTGGTATGTAGCTTAGTACTTGAGTACATGCGTCCCATGTATGATTGATTGGGTCTCTGGTACCTTCCCCCAAAAAAGGGGTGCAAAGGTTTACTAGAGAAAATAGGAGATATTGCAACAGAAGCAAGAGGTTGAAGTGAACAGGGAAAATGTCATAAATAAGGCATCCAGGTGGATCTAAGAGTGATAGAAGCAAGGAAACCTATTATTGAGCTATAAGAGAAAGTGAGGTCCCACTATGAACTTGATGTGAGTTCATGAAACCCATCTCAGGTCTCTGGCCTCCCAACACAATGATGAAGAAATAAATTTGTATTGTTTAAAAAGCCTCCTGGTGTGTGCTGATTTGTAACTTAGTCACATAGGAACTGTGCTTTAAAGAGTCCCATATTTGGGCTTTTGGTTTTGGCTTTTGTTTTGTTTTGGGGCCACACACAGCAGTGCTCAGAATTTATTCCTAGCTCTGTGCTCAGGGATCTCTCCTGATCATGCTTAGGAAACATAAGCAGTGATGAGTATCTAACCAGGATCAGGGTGCAAGGCAAGTGCCTTGGCCCCTATACTATATCTCTGAACCTCATGTTTGGCTTACGGTTTTTTGATGCTGCCTTAAGATCCTAACTTTGGAACAAGCCCCACATTTGAACTAAGTCCTACAGGAAATAGTTCTGGAATTTGATAACCTTACAGTTCCTATAACCCCTCTAAAGCCAACACATCACTAGGTGTATCAGTGTTATTAAAAAAAATAGGGCAGAAAAGCCTTATTTGTTTATAATTAAATATATTATAAGGGAGTATATAAATTTTACACACATTTAAAAGGTAAAATAAGAGACACCTCAATTCCCCCTCCTTTTTTTTTAACATCAAGAGAATTAATGCTGACCAAACTTCCAGGTCCTTTGGGGATGCTCCTTTCAGGAATGGCCATCCTAGAGCAGTCACAGATTTCTCCCTCAAATCAGTGTACATTCTACAGGAAGCTTCTGAAGATTGATCATTAAGAATTGGAGAATTCCTCTCCAGTCAATACATTCCCAATCAATAAATTCCCTGGGCAGGGTCAGAGAACTAGTATTAAGACACTTGCCCTGCATGCAGTAGACTCCAGCTCAATCCCCCAATTCATGCGGTCCCGTGAGCACTCGATATTGCCCTGGAGGCCCTAAGCATTGCCAAGATTGCCCAGGTAATACTAAGCATCATAGGACCAAAAGGACCACAGCCCCAGGCTTCACCTTAACTAAAAACCACTACTTTGGAAGCTCCCTCAAAATCCCCCAGTCTCTCTGGCCTTACACACTTAGTCCTACTATGTGTAACTGTTTCCTTATTTGTAGTCCAGAAACTGGCAACACTTTCAAACTGGGGATCAGATGGCTAGTGCAGCAGGTAAGGCACTTGCCTTACACAAAGCTAACCTCGATCCCACATATATTCCCTCTCCTCAGCCCCACTGAAAGGGGGCATAGAGCAGGAAGTAAGCCTTCAGCACAACCAGATGTAGCCTAAAAACAATAGCCTTAATAGTTCAAGTCATAGTTTATTCAATTTGTTGTTAGAGCATTTGCTTTGAAGTCAGACAGGTGACTGTCATGGACTCGCTGAGGCCCAAGGACATATTCTTTCTATCATTCAACTATTAGCCAAGCACCTACTATGTACCATGCGTTGTTCAAGATCATGGTGATACCTCAACATGTCAGATTGTGTTCAACTTGGTATCACTGCTATTCCCTTCTATTGAGGGAAAGTCAAGAACCACATTTTCCAGAACCTCTTCAGCTATACTGATTAGAAAAGATGAGCATTTGGATGAGATTAGAATTGCTATTGAAAAGAAGAAAATTGGGGCCGGAGAGATAGCATGGAGGTAAGGTGTTTGCCTTTCATGCAGGAGGTCATCGGTTCGAATCCCGGCGTCCCATATGGTCCCCCGTGCCTGCCAGGAGCAATTTCTGAGCCTGGAGCCAGGAATAACCCCTGAGCACTGCCGGGTGTGACCCAAAAACCACAAAAAAAAAAAAAAAAGAAAAGAAAAGAAGAAAATTATTTTTAAAAATAAAATAAACACTGGAGAAAAATAAAGAAAGAAGAAAATTAACTGAAAGGAAAGAATGACCAAAAAAGAAAAGAAGGAAAGCCATTTTTCTGTGCAGTGATTGCAAACCAGCTCACATGTTATATTATGCCTCTGGTTCCCCAAGTCTGAAGTCTTTGGTGAGAATGAAGGTTGCAAGAGGAAGAAAGAGTCAGAGATCTTTATCATGGACCTAATGAGGGTCCAATTCTAGAGCCCAGCCATTTACCTAAACCACAAGTGTCTTTCAATTCCCATTACAGTATAAGCCCCACAAAGCAGGAAGCTTGTCCTGTTCAACCTTCTTTCTCCCGGAGCACAGTACCTGACCTAAGGATCAAATGAATGAAGTGTAATAAATGCCATAAATAGGCATTTTTGAGGTGTTATAGAATCTTCCAGGAAGGAAATGAGCAGGAAAAGGACTGGAAGGCAGGTTGTGAAATTATTTCTAACCAGCAATGTTGATGTCACAAATCAAAGGGAACCAGAACCAATAAGCAGAAAGGGGGCCTTTGGTTTTGCTCTTCAGCTCAGTTGATCCAAGGATAATGTTCAATGGTGACCCTGTTTCAGGCAGAACTCCCCTGGCCATGAAGTGGAAAAGGACTTTCAGGGCCTAATTTTTGCTGGTCCTTATACCACATCATTCTCCTGTGAACAACAAAACTAGCTAAGCAGCAAAATCAGAAATGCATCTGGGTGGCTAGGAGAAGCAGATATCTGTATTTTCCTTGGCAGGGTTCTGCCTTGGTGACAGTTGACACAAAACATTTGCTAAAACCCAGGATTGGAGGGCTGGTACAGTGAGTAGGGATTTTCCTTGCATGCAGCCAATTTGGGTTTGATTCCCAGCACCACTTATGGTCCCCCGAGCACCACCAGCAGTAATGCCTGAGTACAGAGTCATGAGTAACCCTTGAGCACTGCCAGGTGTGGCCCAAAAACCAAAATAAAAAAAAAAGAAAAAAGAAAGCCTGACACGCTATCTACGAAACATCCAAGGTCTTTTATAGCAACAGTTGGAAGCAGTCCTCTACCAGGAAAGACACTACCAAGGGTCTGACATCGACCTCCTAAAAAGACACCTCCGTTTACACTGAGTAGACGTGACAACAACAATGACCTGCGATAAGACGTGACAACAACAATGACCTGCTCTACAGGACATGGTTCTCTCTATTGCCCCTTAAGTGTGAGATGAAACGAGAGAATGCTCTGCACCATCCTGACTGCTATATGAGACATGTAGACTCCAGGATCTTTAATACAGAAGCATGATACCAACAACAGAGACTATGTGAGGAATGGAGGTGTATTGCCACTACAGACGATGACTTGAATTGGACAAACTAGTTTGCCTGGAGCCTAGAGTCAGTCCTGTGCCAGGGAACTTCAGGGGTAGGGTCTCCATCTATTTAGACCATAATTTGTCTTTCCATGTCCCTTATGTTTTGGTGGGCCTATGCAAACAAATGCCACTTTAATATCGTTTTTTACTATGGTCCCTTGACTCCAATCCTTAAGAAAAACAACCCACTAAACCTTTTGAGGTTAATTTAAACTAGTAAGCATGTGCATGGATCTAGATAAATGCACTTTGCCCTCAATGTTTAAAGAGTTACATAAGTCTAATATCTTTAGATTATATGGTGTGCTGCTAAGAAATAATATGTACTACAACGGGGGATTTGAGGGACAAAGTAATTGTATGGTACATGGGTTCAGTTTTGTTTTTCTTAATGTTCTTTGGCTGAAAGTATAAGGCTGGGATATCATCGATGGGACTACTGAGAATCCTGTTTATGGGTGATTGGGCTTCCACTGTAACTTTACCCTGTCCTCTTTCTTTGCATCTTTGTTGTCATAATTAAAATAAAAAAAATTAAAAAAAAAAAAAAAAAAAGAAAGCCTGAAACATCTGTCCACTTAAGTTGCCTTGGTGATACCCACACACCAGGGTAAAAACCAAAGATGCAGCCAATAAAACTGGTCATGATCGGGTTGCTAAGGTCTCTTTCTTCCTCATTACTTCCTGACTCTCCAAATCCAGCCTTGGTTTTCCATAAGACTTGAGGCACCAAGGAAACAATTGGTAGGTAAAAACCAAAATGACTTTTCAAAACACATGACAATTCCCAGAGAGGTAGTTCAGAGGTTAAATCACATGACTCTCATGCGGTAGACCTTGCTCTGAACCTTGGCACCTCATAGTCCTTCATCACCACTGTAAGTAGCACTGCCAGGGAGGCCCAGTTAAGCCCCAGCACCACAGGGCCCAAGTAGTACCTTATCTTTGGGCTCCTGCAGAGAATCACAAGCTGTTAGCCAAGACTTGCTAGAAAGGATGTCTGAGCCTCCTGACTACTATTTGGGTACCCACCAAATAAATTAAATAAAGCACATGGCAGTCCCCTGCTTGGAACTAGTCAGGGCCTCCTCTACTTTCTCACTCAAATAAGGTCTAGAATCTTTCTTGTTTTCTACTACATCCACCCTGTACCAGCTTCCCTTCTTCTGGAGCTTGCTGATGTTTCTTGGTCACACCCTCTTGGTTTTTCTTTTTTCTTTTTTTTAAATTAATGCAAGTATCCTTAAGTATGCAGCTTTATTTTATTATGTATGTACCACATTTTTCACTCTATAAGACACACTTGACCATAAGGTGCACATAGTTTTTGTTTTTTTCTTTTATAATATCTTTATTTAACACCATGATTCAAACATGACTGTAGTTGGGTTTCAGTCACAAAAAAGAACACCTCCTTTCACCAGTGCAACATTCCCACCACCAATGCCCCACATATCCCTACTCCCACACCCTCTGCCTATATTCGAAACAGGCATTCAACTTCTCTCATTCATTAACATTGTCTTGGTAGTTGCTAGTGTATTATTTCTCTAACTGCACTCACCCTCTTTAGGAACAAGAACAATAATTGCTGGCGGAGATGTGGGGAGAAAGGAACTCTCATGCACTGCTAGTGGGAATGCCGTCTAGTCCAGCCTTTATGGAAAACAATATGGAGATTCCTCAAAAAACTGGAAATTGAGCTCCCATATGATCCAGCTATATATACCCTAGGACCACAAAAATGCAATACAAAAACCCCTTCCTCACACCTATATTCATCACAGCACTGTTTACATTAGCCAGACTCTGGAAACAACCAAGATGCCCTTCAACAGATGAATGACTAAAGAAACTGTGGTACATATATTCAGTGGAATATTATGCAGCTGTCAGAAGAGATGAAGTCATGAAATATTCCTCTTGGTTTTTCTAACCCAACCTGCTGGGGGAAAATATTGTACATTTATTTATTAACTATGTGCCTCCCACTTCACAGTAAATTTGTCAAAGTTTCAAGTGTCTTACGGCTTTGGACACAGACTTCATTGCCTACTGCAGTGGGTATGAAGGAGATTCTCCATAAGCACTTGTTTCCAGATTTCATGGCACCCATCCCCACTCTAAGGAAAGAAGGAAACCTGATCCATGGATGGAGGGAGGGAAAAGGGGCGAGGGGGTACCCTATGGAGTACTCTATGGGGTCTGTCACAGACAGACCTCCCTTATCATTCCCTCTATCTCTATCATCCTCTCTCTCTCCCCTGTCACCCTCTCTCTGCAGGTCTCTACAGCTGAGAAGCAGTTATGTACAATTTGAAGTAAAGCAAAATTCACTCCCAGGATGAGTGATACTTGCTGCGAACTTTTTATCATAATAAGATAAAAAGTCCCTAAGCAGACCTTAGTGGGTTCATTTTCCCACTGGGAATCAAGCGGGTGCACGAAACGAATGAATATGAAATATGAAATAAAATGAAACTACACAGAACTGCATGGTGAAAACAAGAGGGAGAGGCCAGAGAGAGAGGCCAGAGGCTTTTTTGGGCCTTATATAGATGGATTTTTGGGCGTAGCCAGGGAGAAAGGAAAAGGGGATGAACCAATGAGATCAAAGCTAGAATTAGCATATGAAGAAACAGATAAAGAGAAACCAGATACCTTTAAGGAAATGGGGGGAGAAGGAGAGATCACAGGAGCTCAGCAGGAGACTTTTGGCAGGCTTTGGTACTGTCCTCCTTTGTTAGAAAGAAATACGGAGGCCTGATTTCTAATAATGGTCAAAAATAAAGAGAGAGATAGTCCCAGCCACGTTTAGAATTATAGCCAAACAATCCACGCAAAGGGTCAACTGATTTGACTACTCTAAGCGGGCCTTTTTGGCAAATAATTCTTTTTCAGGAGTGCACTACACCTAAGAAGGCTAAAAAGTACTTCTGATGTGTGCTCTTCCTGAGTGGGGTGTAACAGATACTTGAGGTACTTTTTTAAAATTTCAAATAAAGGCTATCAGGACAAATCCCACTGTATCAGAAATAAAATGCAGCTTGAGGCATCAAACTCGGGGCTTCATACATGTTGAGCACCTGAGCTATCCCCACTCCATCCTTTTCATCTTTTGTTTTTGTTTTTGTTTTTTACTTTTGGGTCACACCCACCAGCGCTTAGGGGTTACTCCTGGCTTTATCCTGGCTTTATCACTCGTGGCAGGCTCGGGGGACCATATGGGATGCCGGAATTTGAACCACCATCCTTCTGCATGCAAGGCAAGTGCCCTGCCTCCATGCCATCTCTCCAGTCCCCATCCTTTTCATCTTAATGATAATTAGCATCTCTCTTTTGTATCCTTAATACCACAAAAAGTGCCAAGAGCATTTTGTAAGCCTTATCCCTACAGAGTTCTATGAAATTGGGATTATTATTCTCTTCATTATTATTAATCCCATATTATTATCCTCTCTGTTGATAATAGCAAGTGTGAAGAGGTTATGAAAACTGTCTGAAATCACCTAGTGATAAAATTTAAAGAGTTGGCCCTCTTAACCTTTCTGTTAGTGCCCTCTCCTGGGACATAACAGTATCCCCAGTCCCCCACCCCACCCCCAGCCACTTGTTCTGGGTGTCCATTAGGAGGCACCAGATTACTTTGGGAGGCAAAGGGTGCATACACAGTTGAAGAGACCGGAAGTTTTATTTTACTGGGAAGAGGCTCTTAAATCTTTGGAAGTTAGGGGACAAATTATGATGATTAGGAGAATAGAAGCAAGCTGAAGGATAATTCTCTTAAGGTTATTTTTAGTATTTGATATTAGTGGTAACTGCCACCATGGAAACACCTTGTGAATCTCAGCAGTTTGACCCAGAAAGACCTATTTCTTATCCATACTCCAATAGGAAGGTGACCATTTGTAGCTTTCCTCCAAGCAGTTTAATACAGTCTTCTCTTCTGTACCTCCACCATCCCAGAGCGTATGGAAAGGCTTAGGACTGCCCAGGATTGCAGGCTAGGTCAGGCCACTTGTATTTCCATTGGCCAGAACAAAGCTGCAGGGGTCTTATGGGACAGCAAAGGAGACTGAGAAATGTATCATTCAATGATACAGTGACAGCAATGGGGTAGGCACTGAAAATTGCTTTCCCTGAGGGCCAGAGCAATAGTACAGCAAGTGTATTTCCCTTGCATGTGGCCAACTCAAGTTCAATCCCAGGCACCTCATATTATCTCCAGAGCCTGCCAGGAGTGATCTCTGAGCTCAAAGCCAGGAGTAAATCCTGGGTTGATCCCCGTATCCCATATGGTCCTCCTCCCAAAGATCAACAAGAAATGGTCCTTGGAATAAGCCAGGAATAAGCCCTGAGAACCTGAGTGCCCCCCAAATATAAAAAGATTTTCTGAGTCAAAGAGGTAGTATAACAAATAAAGCATTTGCTTTGCATGTAGTTGACCCAGGTTTAATTCCTGGTATTTCATACAGCTCCCACTGAACCCTGCCAGGGGTGATCCCTAAGCACAGGGAGTAAGCCCTGATCATAGCCAGATAGCAAAAATTAAATTAATAAATTTTTTTTTTGGTTTTTGGGCCACACCCAGAGGTGCTCAGGGGTTACTCCTGTCTGTCTGCTCAGAAATAGCTCCTGGCAGGCATGGGGGACCATATGGGACACCGGGATTCGAACCAACCACCTTTGGTCCTAGATCAGCTGCTTGCAAGGCAAACGCCGCTGTGCTATCTCTCCGGGCCCTAAATTAATAAAATTTAACATAAATAAAGCTTGACATATGTGGGTATGAAGCCAGGAATCAAACATATAAGGTTTCACATATACAAGATATGTGCCACTTTCTTCCCCAGCCCAAAATAACTTGTACAACAAAAAAACCTAGAGAAGTCACTTCCCTAATAAGTAGAAGTGAAGAATAAACCAGAGGAGAGTCAGAAGAGACTCCCCAAAGAAACCCTGTGGCTTGGGGCTAACAAGCACTCATGGCTTCCCCACTCAAAGTCTCTTCCAGAAATCACCTATGCCTACAAAGACAGACCCCACTGGGCTGTGCACCATTGGGAAAGCTCTGTATTGATGAAGTTAGCTGCATTATGCTATGGACACTACTCCCAAATCTCAGAAGCTTCATTTCATATCAATTTATTTTTGGTAGATGTTTTGGAGAAGTCAGGGAAACAGTCCTGTCCCCTCCTACTGAGGGGCTCCAGGACCAGGGTGAAAAGGACAATCGTCTCTGCACCCAGGAGCACATGGATGACTGGGTGTCCAGAGCTAGGAAGGAGCAGTTGGCAGGGTATGTACCTGTTCCCTCACTTCCCCCACTCAGAAGGGACACATGACCTTGCCCCTCCAAGCCCACAACCAGAATTTTGTTTCCACAGGTCTCCCAAGGCTGTTGGTGCATCTTGGGGTGGCCACACAGATCAATCTTGTACTGCTACCACCAGGGAATTAATGGTGTTGAGAGAGAGGTCAGAGACAGTGCCCACACTGGAGTGGAAGACTCCAGGTTTTCACTTCCCCCAGCTTGGTCAAGTCATGGACACACATGGATTGGCACTTGCACTACATTTGAGTCTGTGTCACCTCAGCCCATCAAGACATGAAATCATGCTTATTGGGAAGCATTGAGGAGGAGAAAGCTCCACATCACTGACTATAATATTTTCTAATCCCCTGCCTCCAACTAGGAGTCACCAGCTCACCATCAGACATAATCAAACCAAATACGATCACACCAAACATAATCAAACCAACAAACATAATCAAATTGTGATGTGTTTTTCAGCCATAAGCAGAGCCCCCTCCTGACACACAGCAGGTCCTTCCAGTACCTCCTCTCGGCCACTTCTTTCTAGGACGATGTATTCCCAAGGGGACTCCATCACCTCACCAGCAGATTCCCTCATATCTCCTGTGGTCTGGACAAATCTAACATGCCCTAGGAATGAGGAAGGCTATTCTAGATCTTTATTCATGTTAGCAATATACAAAAAAAATCATTATTACCCGGAGAGATAGCACAGCGGTGTTTGCCTTGCAAGCAGCCGATCCAGGACCAAAGGTGGTTGGTTCGAATCCCGGTGTCCCATATGGTCCCCCATGCCTGCCAGCAGCTATTTCTGAGCAGACAGCCAGGAGTAACCCCTGAGCATCGCCGAGTGTGGCCCAAAAACCAAAAAAAAAAAAAAAAATCATTATTAGAAAATTGGCCTAATTTGTGTTTTTGTTTTAGTTTGGGGCCACTCCTGGCAGTGTTAGGGCTTACTTTTGGCTCTGGAGATGCTGAGGGAACATTTTGTGCGATGGTAAAGCAAGCCTGAGTTTGCTGCATGTTAGATGAGTGCCCTACTGCTATACTTTCCCTGCAACCTGGCCCAATGTTTTTTAGACAAGAAAGCACTCAATTTTGATCTGGTGCCATCAATATCAAGTATTCCAGAGAAGCATCAGTAGCAATAAAGATCATAGTAACAGGGGCCGGGTAGGTGGCGCTGGAGGTAAGGTGTCTGCCTTGCAAGCGCTAGCCAAGGAAGGACTGCGGTTTGATCCCCCGGCGTCCCATATGGTCCACCTAAGCCAGGGGCGATTTCTGAGCACATAGCCAGGAGTAACCCCTGAGCGTCAAACGGGTGTGGCCCAAAAACCAAAAAAAAAAAAAGATCATAGTAACAATATTAAATATCTCTTGAGTATTCAGGTCCCTAATGTTTTTAGTTGATTTTTTGTTTGTCTGTTTTTGCGTCACATCCGGCGACACTCCAGAGTTACTCCTAGCTTTGCACTCAGAAATCGCTTCTGGCAGGCACAGGGACCATAGGGGATGCCTGGATTTGAATCACTGTCCTTCCAGGTTCACTGCGTGCAAGGCAAACGCCCTACCGCTGTGCTATCTCTCCAGCCCTTATTTTTTGTTTGTTTTGGGTTTTTTTTGGGGGGTCACACCTGGCAGCACTCAGGGGTTACTCCTAGCTCTACACTCAGAAATCCCTTCTTGGCAGGCTTGGGGGACCAGCTGGGATGCCGGGATTCGAACCACCGTTCTACTGCATGTAAGGCAAATGCTCTACCTCTATGCTGTCTCTCTGGCCCCTCCAGCCCTTATTTGATTGTGTGTGTGTGTGTGTGTGTGTGTGTGTGTGTGTGTGTGTGTGTGTGTGTGTGTGTGTGGTTTTTGGGTCACACCCAGCAGTGCTCAGGGGTTACTCCTGGCTCCACACTCAGAAATCGCTCCTGGCAGGCTTTGGGGACCATATGGGATGCTGGGATTTAAACCACCGGCCTTCTGAATGAAAGGCAAATGCCTTACCTCCATGCTATCTCTCCGGCCCCCCTTATTTGATTTTTAATAACTATCTACACCAGCACTCCACTCCTGAATGTGAAAGGAAACTGTTTTCTTCTCAAACTGCATCCACGCTGAGAATTAGCACTCAATTTTTGTAATAATTATTTTATTTAAACATGTGATTACAAAATTATTTATGATTAAGTTTCAGTTATAGACTATACACCACCCTTCACCAGTCTTCACCAGTGTGCATTTCCCACCATCAATGTCCTCAGTTTCCCTCTTCCCACCTCCCCCATCTACCTCTGGGCAAACACTTTAACATTTTATTTCTCTCTCTCTTCCTTATTGACACTGTGGTTTGCACTATCGTTAATGAAGGGGTACTATGCATATCACTTTATCCCCTTTCTTTTTTTTTATAATTTTTTTATTTTGAATTATGAGAACAAAAGATGCAAAGAAAGAGGATAAGGTAAAGTTACAGTGGAAGGACAATCACCCATAACATAATTATCAGAAGAAGTCCCCTTGCTGATATCTTAACTTTGAACTTTCAGCCAAAGAAAGTTAAGATAAATAAAACAGAATCCATGTGCAATTACTTTGTCCCTCAAGTTCCCAGATTGTAGCACATTATAATATTTCTTAACAGCACACAAGGCAATCTAAAGCCATCAAACTTACATAACTCCTTAAACATTAGAGGAATAGTATTTTTTTACATTTCCATGTATATGCATATTAGCTTAAGTTAACCTCAAATTTTAAGTGGGTGCGTTTTAAGGATTAGAGTCAAAGGAGCACAGTAAAAACAGTGTTAGAGTGGCAATTGTTGTTTGCATAGGCCCACCAAAATATGAGAGGCATGGAAAGGAATAACCTTGGCCTAAATACAGAGAGATCCTACTCCTGAAGTTTCCTGGCATAAGACCAGCTCTAGGCCTCAGGCAAGTTATCGTTCGATCCAAGACATTGTCCGTAGCGCCAACACACTTATCACACAGTCTCTGTTGTTGGTATCATGTTTCTGTATTAAAGATTCTGGAATCTGCATGTCCTACATTGAAGTCATGATGTGGAGTGCCTTCTCGTTTCACCTCACCATGAAAGGGCAATGCAGGAAGCCCTGTCCTGTAAGCAGGTTGTTGTTGTTAAGTCTTCTCAATGTTAAGGGAAGTCTCTTTTGAGCAGGACGATGTCTGAGCAGTGGTAGGGTCTTCTGTGGTAGAGGATTGCTTCCAGGTGATGTTATAGACAAACCTCACCATTAAGGGGCAATACAGCAAGCCCTGTCCAGTAAGCAGGTCATTGTTCTTGTTGTCTTCTCAGTGTTAAGGGGTGTCTCTTTTGAGTAGATCGATGTCAGAGCAGCTGTAGGGTCTTCCCTGGTACAGGAATGCCTCCGGGTGATGTTATATACAACCTTGGATGTTTTGTAAATGTCTTCTGTAGATCAAGGGGTAAATGGAGAATGCCCATTCTTCTGAGGCCTGTGCCAGGTCTTTATGTCAATGTCCAGGGTGTAAGGTCTCATTGCACTACAAGATTTGTGTGTTCCCATTTCTATTAGATAAGAACTTATTGGTATGTATAGTATTTTCCCATGTTAGTGTGCCTACGCAAACAAGATATAAAGCCACGTGGTGCTATCAGATATATGGGGGCATAAGAACATTTCCAACAAGACCCATGACTTGGTTCAAACATAAGTATTAAACTGAGGGATTCTGTCACACCAAATTCCATATTGAGCAGTTCACAAAGAGAAGATAAAAGGGGATCATCACTGTATAAGAAAGTATTCAGCAAAAGTTATAGCCGTCAAAGAAAACACCCATAAAATGTTGAAAAGATATGTGTCCTTTTTATGCCTTTTAAAATAGTTGGGTGGGTGTTAACTCCAGGGCACCACTTTGGTCTGTGACTTAGGACTCAACAGTACTTAAGTTAGAAAGGGTAAAAAAGGAGTAATGATGATAGGAGTTAAAGAAGTTAAAGAGAAATATGAACTTATGAAGGGGTATGCAAAAGGGCAGAGTACAAAATGGACATTCTGCATACATAAAAACATAATTCAATGATAGTGAGTACTATTAATGTTTCTTGTGAGAATACTATTAATGTTTCTTGTGAGAGTACTATTAATGTTTCTTGTGAGAGTACTATTAATGTTTCTTGTGAGAGTACTATTAATGTTTTTTGTGAGAGTACTATTAATGTTTCTTGTGAGAGTACTATTAATGTTTCTTGTGAGAGTACTATTAATGTTTCTTGTGCTATTGCCCCCGCACGATTTTGAAAATATAGACTGGACAGAGATTACCAGTGCCAGCCAAACCTCCTCCTGCTAGACTCCTGGCTCCCAGGAAGGAGAGATCCTTCAAGAAGCTGGGAGACCAGAAGTTCAGAGCCCCACCCAGACCCTCCCTGAGGAGCTGCATGGATAGTGGGGGAAGGCCTAGGGTACCTTCAAGCTCCACCAAGGGACCCAACTCACTGGCTTGCCCAGGCATGTGGCCCGGGGAAGCCCTGGAGATCTGGAGCAAGGCGGTAGAGGGGTGCTGGGATTACCCAAGTCCCGCACTCCCACTAGGCCTGGTCAAGCAGGCCTCCGGCATGGCGGGGGCCTGCCAAACCTCCTCCTGCTAGACTCCAGGCTCCCAGGAAGGAGAGATCCTTCAAGAAGCTGGGAGACCAGAAGTTCAGAGCCCCATCCAGACCCTCCCTAAGGAGCTGCATGGATAGTGGGGGAAGGCCTAGGGTACCTTCAAGCTCCACCAAGGGACCCAACTCACCAGCTTGCCCAGGCATGTGGCCCGGGGAAGCCCTGGAGATCTGGAGCAAGGTGGTAGAGGGGTGCTGGGGTTACCCAAGTCCCGCACCCCCACTAGGCCTGGTCAAGCAGGCCTCCGGCATGGCGGGGGCCTGCCAAACCACCTCCTGCTAGACTCCCGGCTCCCAGGAAGGCACTTTATCCCCTTTCAACATTCAGTTCTTTTTTTTTTTTTTCAGGCCACACCCGTTTGATGCTCAGGGGTTACTCCTGGCTAAGCGCTCAGAAATTGCCCCTGGCTTGGGGGGACCATATGGGACGCCGGGGGATCAAACCATGGTCCTTCCTTAGCTAGCGTTTGCAAGGCAGACACCTTACCTCCAACGCCACCTCACAGGCCCCTAACACTCAGTTCTTGTCCAGAGTGATCAGTATAACTATCATTGTCATAGTGAAGCCTTCTCTATCCTAACTGCATTCATGTATCACTCTTTGTGGGAAGCTTCCTACCATGTACTAGTCTTCCTGGCCCTCATTTCTATTATCTCTAGATATTACTATCATACTGTCTTTTATTTTTTTTATACTCCACAAATGAGTGAGATTATTCTATGTCTATCCCTCTTTCTCTGCCTCATTTCACTCAGCATAATACTCTTCATATCCATTCATGTATAAGCAATTTCATAACTTCATTTTCCTAATAGCTGCATCGTATTCCATTGCGTAGATGAACCACAGTTTCATTCAGTGGTCCTCAAACTTTTTAAACAGGGGGCCAGTTCACTGTCCCTCAGACTGTTGGACTATAGTAAAAACAAAATCTATGAACAAATTCCTATGCAAACTGCATATATTGTGTTGAAGTGAAGAAACAAAGCAGGAACAAATACAATATGTGACCCATGGGCCGTAGTTTGAGGCCCACCACTAGCTACTCATCCATTCTTGGACATCTGGGTTGTTTCCAAATTCTGGCTATTGTAAATAGTGCTGTGATGAACATAGGAGTGCAGAGGACTTTTCTGTATGATGTTTTTGGGTTAAGCACTTAATATTTGTAAAAAGGCAAAGATTTGGGGCCGGAGAGATAGCATGGAGGTAAGGCATTTGCCTTTCATGCAGGAGGTCATCGGTTCGAATCCCAGCATCCCATATGGTCCCCCGTGCCTGCCAGGAGCAATTTCTGAGCCTGGAGCCAGGAATAACCACTGAGCACTGCCGGGTGTGACCCAGAAACCACAAAAAAAAAAAAAAAAAAAAAAGCAAAGATTTTGGGATTCATTCTCTCTCTTTCTCTCCTTCCTCCTATCACACATTTTAGCTGTGGTGTTTGGACACACTGAGCAGGGGTGCAATGTACCAGTAATCAAATACTTGGTTGTGGCCACAGAGATCACAAAGGAAGAAGTTGGTGTTCAGACACAAATTCACAGCCTCACCTGCCTCGCAAGCAGCTGCTTTCCTCTGCTCTTTCTCTCTCTCTTTTTAAACTGCTCAATTTACTGATAGTGATTTGAATAAACCACAATAAGTAAAGTAAGGGCGAGTCTTAAAAAGCAACAATCTAGGCTGGAGTGATAGTACAGCAGGTTGGGCATTTGCCTTGCATATGGCCAACCTGGTTTCAATCCTCAGCATCCCATATGGTCCCCTGAGCCTGCCAGGAGTAAGTTATGAGCACAGGAATAATCCTGAGTGCCACAGGTTGTGGCCCAAAACCAAAACATAAATAAATAAATAAATAATAATAAAACATTCTAAACTGTGATTATTATGTATAAATATATAAATTTAAAATGATGTAAAATGGGCCAGAGAGATAGCATGGAGGTAGGGTGCTTCCCTTGCATGCAGAAGGATGGTGGTTCGAATCCCGACATCCCATATGGTCTCCCGAGCCTGCCAGGAGTGATTTCTGAGCAAAGAGCCAGAAGTAACTCCTGAGTGCTGCCGGGTGTGACCCAAAAACCAAAAAATAAAATAAAATAATGTAAAATGTATCAACTTATAATGATATGAAGTTGTAGATTAAAAATGATAATCAGGGGCTGGAGTGGTGGTGCAAGTGGTAAGGTGTTTGCCTTGCAAGTGCTAACCTAGGATGGACCACGGGTTTGATCCCCAGAGTCCCATATGGCCCCCAAGCCAGGAGCGATTTTTGAGCACATAGCCAGATGTAACTCCTGAGTCACTGGGCGGATGTGATCCAAAAACAAAAATAAAATGGTAATCAGACATCAATCTGCTTTTCATTTTTTTTTTACCTTTTAATTATCTTAATTCATTCCTTACACTCTCCCTATTCCTTCACCTCTGACAACTATCAATATTCCCTCTACCCAAAAACATTTTTGTTTGTTTTTAGTTCTACATAAGTGAGATCATATGGTATTTTCCTTTCTCTGCCCAATTCCTCTCACTTAGCATAAAGCCCTCAAAGTTTATCCATGTTGTTGCAAATGGCAAGATTTTATTCCATTTAATTTAATGTATTTAAAGAAAATGCATCACAGAGTTGACATAGTTGATCATAATATATTTGTTTCCAGAAAAGTGAAAGCAAACTTATTTTAAAAAGAAAAAGAAAAAAGAAAATTGAAGAGAACAGAAAAAAAGAAAGAAATTACAATAACATTTGTGAAATAATAATAATGATTTTCATTTGCAAAAATTTCTGTATCACCAATGAAGTCATTAATACAATGGCAGAAAGTTTAGTAAGTACCTGTTATTATATGTCCAGTCTGTTAAATTGGGATGTTCCTTCAGGGATGACAGCATCAAAAAAAAAAAAGTGAAGTTGGGGCCAGAGAGATAGCGCAGCAGTTAGGGCGTTTGCCTTGCAAGCAGCTGATTCAGGACAGATGGTGGTTCGAATCCCTGTATCCCATGTGGTCCCCCGTGTCTGCCAGGAGTAATTTTTTGTTTTGTTTTGTTTGTTTGTTTGTTTTGGTTTTTGGGCCACATCCGGTGGTGCTCAGGGGCTACTCCTGGCTGTCTGCTCAGAAATAGCTCCTGGCAGGCACGGGGAACCATATGGGACACCGGGATTCGAACCAAACACCTTTGGTCCTGGATCGGCTGCTTGCAAGGCAAACGCCGCTGTGCTATCTCTCCGGGCCCTGTTTTGTTTTGTTTTGGGGTCACACCTGGCAGCGCTCAGGGGTTACTCCTGGCTCTACGCTCAGATATCACTCCTGGCAGGCTCGGGGGACCTTATGGGATGCCGGGATTCGAACCACCGTCCTTCTGCGTCTAAGGCAGGGGTCTCAAACTCAATGTACCTGGGGGCAGCAGGAGGCAAAGTTGGGGTGAGTCAGGGCCGCATAAGGGATTTTTGCCTACCGAATATTCGCAATAAAAAATCGCATTAGTAAGAAAAAATCGCATTAAACATTGGCAGACCCCTAACGGAACTGCTCAGGGGGTAGGCGAATGTTTAATGCGATTTTTTCCCTTTTTTTTTTTTTTTGTTTGTTTGTTTGTTTTTGGGCCACACCGGAGGTACTCAGGGGTTACTCCTGGCTGTCTGCTCAGAAATAGCTCCTGGCAGGCACGGGGGACCATATGGGACGCCGGGATTCGAACCAACCACCTTTGGTCCTAGATCGGCTGCTTGCAAGGCAAACGCCACTGTGCTATCTCTCCGGGCCCGATTTTTTTCTTACTAATGCGATTTTTATTGCGATGATTCGGTAAGCGAATAATCGCAAATACTGCGATATTTGAAGGCCGGCCGCGGCCACAAAATGTTGTATGGAGGGCCGCAAACGGCCCGCGGGCCGCGAGTTTGAAACCCCTGGTCTAAGGCAAACGCCTTACCGCTGTGCTATCTCTCCGGCCCCCAGGAGTGATTTCTGAGCGCAGAGCCAGGAATAACTCCTGAGCATCGTTGGGTGTGATCCAAAACAAAACAAAAAAGTGAAGTTGTCCAGAAATTCAAAGCTACAATAATACGAATTTTAGGGGCATATACTCAGCTGCAGAGCAAAGGCCCAGTTAGAACATAGAGACTATATTTGTGGGCGAGGTCAAAGCTGCCAGGCTTTTCCAGAAGAAGGAAGATATGGGGAAGGTTGCCTGCACTCTCTCCAAGAAAAACCCTGGTGGTATCAGCCCAACAATCAGTGTAGCTGAAGTGTGGTCAGATCAGCATCCCTGTAGGGAATCATAGAGGGTCAGTGATGATTCAGACCATGTGGAAAATGGTGATTCTGGTTGATGAAGCAGCAAGCATGGCTTGGACTGGCTGGTTGGGGACTTGGCCCACCCTCTGCTCCTGAAATGACCTGTTTTGTGCTTTGTGGGCCAGTGAAGCCATAATCTTTTACAATTTAGTTTACATTTCATTCGTGGAAAGAGTGACTCTATAGAGTTGGCTGGGTTCAAACATGGCGGCTGTTCATTTTATGAGTGAATAGTATTCCCTAGTGTATAACCATCTTCTTTCTTCATTCATCTTGTATGTATATGAAGGGTTTTTTCATGCCTTGTATGTGACTTTTTTTTAACCTCTCTGGTTCTTCAACACCCTATAGAGGCAGGAATTTGACCTAGAATTTTCCTACATACACTCAACTAGTAAGAGCAGAATACAAACCCTGCTATTAAGGCGCCAAAGCCCAGGATTTAGAGTCTCACAAAGTTAGGAGTCAAAAATGTCACCCAATGAAGGTCTGGGCTCAGTCTCTAGCAATATTGGGGGAGGAAAAAGGGAGGAAAGCTTAGAGTATTACAAAGTTTATTAGATTTAAGTTTCAATTAAGTTTAAATCTAGCTCTACTATAGCACATGCTATATGTAACTTTGAGAAAGTCATTTTTTTATCGTTGTGTCCCAGTTTCTAAAATATATATTAAATGGGGCTGTAGAAATAGTACAGCAGGTAGGATGCTTGCTTGCATGCCACCAAGCTGGGTTTGATTCCTGGCACCACATCTGGTCCCCTGAGTCCCACCAGGAGTGATTCTTGAGCACAGAGGCAGGAGTGAGTTCTGAGCACTGCCCGGCTCCTCTTCTCTCTATTTGAGTTTGGCTCTCTTCCCTAGAAGATGAGTTAATAAGAACTTTCTCAGATCCAGAAAGATGACTCAGAGGGCTAAGAACAGGTTTTACATGCAGAAGGCCCAGGTTTATTCCCAGCATTGTATGGCCCCCTGAGCACTGCCAGGAGTAACCCCTAAACCCTGGGCATAGAATAGCTTTGAGCCCTGCCAGATGTGGTCCAAAAGGCAAAATAATAATAATAACATAATTATCTTATATATAAGGTATACTACATAAAAAAAAGCCATATTCTCTCCCCCAAAGTAAGATGCTAGCATCAGGGGGCCGGAGCAATAGCACAGAGGTAGGGCGTTTGCCTTGCATGTGACAGACCTAAGACGGAGCTTGGTTCCATCGTTTCCCAAAGCAGGAGCATTTTCTGAGCACATAATCAGGAGTAACCACTGAGCATCACAGGGTGTGTGTGTGGGGGAAATGCTAGTATCTACTTCTCTGAAGTTTGCCGAAGATTAGCTGGAATGCTCTGGAAATTTCCCAGCACACATTGGCCCATGATACAGCAGAACAAGCCCCCTTTGATTGAATTTTTCTACCAAAATGCCCTTGATAAGAGCTCCTCACCTTCTTTGGGAGAGTCCCCTCCCCTCTCCTCATGGTGCCTCTGTGAGGGGCTGGGGTCACTGCTCCTCTATCTCCCCTACCACCTCCAAAGCCACTTGGAACAGTTACAGTTTCTCACTCATAAACACTGGGCCTGACACGCTTTGCCCAGACCTGTGCCTGGCTCCACCTCTGGCATTTCTCCCCGCTTTCTGAGTCAGAGCGGGTGGGGAAAGGTTCCTTTGGAAGTGCCTCCAGGAGACTGGCCGAGAAGCACCTCCTGACCCACCCTTGCCCCAAGACTGGAAAAGGCAGAGAAGTCACAGCTGTGGGTTCCACCCTGTGCTGCACCAGCCACCCCTGGCTGATGTCTGTGAAACCTCACCCTGTATGGGAAACTGTCTGGTGAAAAAAACGTCCAAACAAATTTCACTTTTATGTGCCTGACATCCATTTACTATTAGTCACTGCTCAGCAACCACACCCGACAGCTATCATCCTCCCAGCTGCCACCCTCCTTCCAGAACCACTTGCTGGAACACAAGCTCTCACTCTCCTCCACCACCACCACCACCCCCAGATACCCCAGCACACAGCTCTGCCTTGATGGCTTCTTAATCATTTCTTACTCCAGAAAAAAAATAATAACCAAAGTTATCCACAGCCTAAAAGTCAAACAAAATATTAAACTCCAGAAAAGAGAACCAAGCTGATTATCTGAGCCCTGAAGTGAAAAATTCAAAGGTAATTTGAATTCTGAACCATGAATCTAAACCACCCCAACATCCTCTCTGGACCTAAGCTCTGGAATCAGCAATTCTTTTGTTGATCTGGAGAACCAGGACAATTGTTCATGTCTTAGTCTGTTCAACCTGCTATAGCAGAAACAGCACAGACCAGACCAGGAAACAACAAATACCTATTTCTCATCCTTCACCAGTTGGAAAATCCAGGACCAAGGCACCAGCCAAATGAATGTCAGGTGAGGAGAATTCTGTCTCATAGTTGACACCTTCTTGATGTGGCTTCCTAGCAGTGGTCCTCAAACTATGGCCCGCGGGCCACATATTGTATTAGTATCTGTTTTGTTTCTTCATTGCAAAATAAGATATATGCAGTGTGCATAAGAATTCGTTCATAAGTTTTGTTTTTACTATAGTCAGACCCTCCAATGGTCTGAGGGACAGTGAACTGGCCCCCTGTTTAAAAAGTTTGAGGACCCCTTATAGGGACTAAGCAAGAAAGGTCTTGGGGGAGGAAGGTGTCTCTGTGATATGACATAATCCCCATGTACGAATTTGGGGGATCCAGATTCATTTCGTTCCAAGCACTGACTTCACAAAGTGACTGAACACGTGAAAAAATAAATGTTGGAGGCAGAGAGGAAACTAAGTATAGACCCAGAAATGGTCAGGATACCATCCAGGGCTGAGAATTGAACATGGACCCTGTGTATGCCTGGCCTGGGATCCATCTCCCAGTGACTCTTTCTTCTATTTAAACTTGGTTCTCTTCTCAGGAAAATGAGATAAATTAGAGCTTTCTCAAATCCAGAGAAATGGCTCAAATTGCTGAGTGCAGACTGTATACCAGGTTGATCCCCAGAACTGCATAGTCCACTGAGTACCACCAGGAGTGACCTCCAAGCATAGAACCCAGAGTAGCCTTGAGCTCTGCCAAACTAAATAATAATAACAATAATAGACAAGTTGGCTGTGATCAAGAATGAGAACATCAGGTCGCCTAATGGGGGCAGACAATATGAAACCTAACTTGCTCAACCTAACCTAGTTACTTTTTTTTTTCCCTCAGAGGCTACTTATTTAAATTGAGAAAGTTAGTTTCTGTGCTTTCCACCCTCACCAAGCAATCTGCTGCCCCCATTTTTAACCACAACCACCATGCTCAACCCCACACTTGGTCCCCACCTTGCACTGATCTTCTGTTATGTTTCACTGGAAATCAGGCTCTGGCACATACCAGAACTAGTCTCAGATAATATATATCTTTTTGCCCTGAAGACAAGGATCTACCTTCCAACCTATGCAGCCTCAGAGATCACATGGCCCTGACTAGCACACCACCAACACATGTGCCATATGACACTTGGTCCTTGACTCACCCTGTGTTCTCTCTACATGGAAGGTTATTTTTGTCGAGATGACCCAGTACTAACCATGAGAATCTAATCTCCTTGGCAGATGCTAGAAGCACTGAGCAATCACTTTGCTTTATGTCTGTAACAGGAAGAGGATGGGAATTTCCTGTAATCTCAGATTTTCAGTTAAAGACTCAGAGCTGAAAATGACAGATAACATATCTTCCCACCACTAATGATGTTAACCATATCCATGCAATATTTTATGAAAGATACCAAAACCAAGGCAGTAGTCATCACACCCTCCCCCACCGTGGTCCTATATCAGCTTGACTGTATCTGAAGACTAGAAATGGGGAGAAAGGGAAAAATGTCACTGACAGAAAGGCAGATAAAGGGGTAGACATGCAAAAGGAAAAGAAGGAGTACAGGCCATCAGGTGTGAAGTTAGATTGGGCCATTTAATATCTGAGAGTGAATCAACAAACCAACATAGAGGCCAAGGTTGAACTGACAATGACAAAACAAAAGTCACTGAGTATGTGCGAAGAAAATGAAAGAGAGAATCAAGATCATAATGTGTTGGATTCATAATGTGTTGGAATCAATGCAATAAAAAAAAGGATATTTGATCATTATAAAGGACGTGGTTACACACAAAAATGCATATGGCAAATAACAAAGCATTAACAATATTAATCAGAAACTTCTGGAGAGACTGGAGCAATAGTGCTGCAGGTAAACACTTGCCTTGCACACAATTAACCCAGGTTTGATCCCTGGCATCACTTATGATCCTCTGAGCTTGTCAGACTAAAATCCTTGAGTCTGAGCCAACAATAAGTCCTAAGCACCATCAGGTATGACCCATATGCCAACAAAAAACACCTGGAAACATGGAGGGGGGATATAAAACACATTTGTGGTGAAGCTTAAGTAGCTTCTCTCAGTCTATGACTTTATCTACTTAAACAAAATAGGTAAAAGAATGAAAGTACTTGCCTTGAATACAGCCTACCCAGGTTTGATCCCCAGAACCTCCTATGATCCCTGAGTAAACACACATCCAAGAGTAAAATCTGAGCACTGGCTGGCGTGGCTCCCCACAAAAGGATGGAAAAGGCCCAAATAACATAACTCATAAAGTCCATCTCCTAACATACCTCAAGCCCCACTCTAAAAACCAAGTGTCTTCTTGAAATTCAAGTCACAAAATTTAACCCCAGGTTGGACCTCAAATTATATTGTTTTGTTTTAGAGCCATGCCTATAAATGCACAGGACTTACTCCTTACTTTTTGTTCTGGGATCACTGCTGGTGGGGCTCGGGGCTCAGTAAATATTCTTGAGGATTGAACCTGCTGCATACAAGGCAAGTGCCTTACCCACTGTACTATCTCTTCAGTACTTCTTTTTAAACTTACAAAGTAAGAATTGGTCATGAATATACAGGTCATGGATATATAGCTGAAAACTCTGGGACACTGATGGGAGGGAGACAGGCCATGTCCCCACCCTGCCAAGCCCTATATTCACACCCACAATCACTATCACACCAACAGCTTCAACAACTAATTTCTGCAGAGACAACAGATGGACAAAAACTCCAGGTATGCCAGTTTGGGAGCTGGAAACTCTAGGGTCTTCTAGAAGTGGAATTGGGCGCTTCTTTCACTCTACTTCCAGAAGCCCCAGGGTCACACCCACATCCCACAGATTCCATCTGGTAAATTCATTGACACAGATCCTGGAATTCCTGGAGCACTTGGCTGAGACATCTCCAAATTCCTTTATACTGACACCCCCATAGGACAAACCAAATTAGATGTGAAAGAAGCATAAAAACCATCTAAACTCAACAAACAAAAACAACATAAAATGCTCAATTAGTAACAGTAAACCTTCAGACAATGACTTAAATAGCCAATTGAAATATAACAATTTTCACTGATTTTCTTTTACTAATTTTTTGGGGGGTTACACCCGGCAGTGCTCAGGGGTTACTCCTGGCTCTACACTAAGAAATCGTTCCTGGCAGGCTCTGGGGACCATATGGGATGCTGGGATTCAAACCACCGTCCTTCTGCATGCAAGACAAATGACCTACCTCCATGCTATCTCTCCGGCTCCTGATTTTTTTTTTTTGTAATTCCATTACTATTTTGATCATTTCAATACCAACCTATAAAGTAAAATTTTTTGTTCCTGCCAATGGAATAATTTTGGGGTGGATAGGAAATTGGGAGCAATGAAGAAGGGATTATTACACTCTTACCAATGGAGGTGGTAGGTTTTGTGTTGGAACATTAAATGCCAGAAACAATTGTATTGTGAATTTTGTAAACCATGATGAACTAAGAATTGGTTGCCCACAAAGTGATGGCCATTTTCTTTTTTTGTTTTGATAGGACCTCCACTTCTATTCCCCTAGCAAATACACCTAAAAACAAAAAAGGTCTGGGGAATAATTCAGCATCTAAAGGTATCTACCTCCAAGCCTGAGGCCATAAGTTTTATCCCTAGAAATAAGGACAGAAATCTGTAGTCTGGGACTCCCAGCACTGCAACACAGTTTTGATCTCTGGTTCACAATTGCATAAGTGTGTGTGTGTGTGTGTGTGTGTGTGTGTGTGTAAAAACACAACTAAAAAAGTGTGCAACCCCCAGCAATCACTATGACTGAGATTCTGTACAAGGAACCACAGTCAGAAGTGTGACTCCTGGCTTTCCCCAGCTAGATGTGGGTGACTCCATTATGCACATGTGCAAACACCAATCTGAAAGGTGCCATCCTGAGCTGCACCACAGTCAAGCATTTAAATGACCCCCAGCAAGTGTAGACAGTCAACAAAAGTAAGGGCAAAGTGGGTCTCATTTGATGCTCTGGCATACAGCCTGGACTTCCACAAGTTCTAACTATCTGACAAGATCAATGACTACCCATAAGTTCTCTTTTCAGTATAGCTCCTTTTTTTTTTTTTTTTTTCCAAAACCTCCAGCAAAAGTCACCTCTTTAGAGAGATCCCAAGCCAGCACTCCTATGCAACAGAATGTAATACTCATTTCCCTGTTCCTTTTGGGCTTGTTTTTTGTTTTGGAATCACACCTGGCAATGTTCAGGGGGTACTCCTGGCCCAGCACTCAGGAATCACTTCTGGCGGTGCTCAGGGAATCATATGGCGTGTCAGGAATTGAATCAAAGTTAGATGCATGCAAGACAAGCACCCTACTATTTGTACTATCTTACCAGCTCTCCCTGTTCTTTTCTTCACACAAGACAGTTTTTAATTAAATAAAAAGTACTTAGAAAGATATGAGAAGAGAAACCATACCTACACCAAACATAGTAGGCCCAGTCTCCAGGCCTATAGCCCTCTTGAGATGGGCCAAATCCCTACTTTGTTGGAGGGCCCAGCACTCTACCCACCTACGCAGCTTCTGCTCACATTTCACAACCCATCATGGAAAGAAGCTGCTACTGAGCAGAACCTGGTAGGCCCACCCACATATCCCCAAAGTTCACAGTACTGACAGCCCAGTAGAAACATAGAAAATTAGAGGGGAAAATTGTGTAGAAGTCCACTAATCTCGATGAGCAAAAACAATAGCACAGAAGACTCAACTAGATTAGCAAATCCTCAAGCAATGACTTTAATAACACCATTATGAGATATATATTGTAACAAGCAATATACATAAGTAATTTTGTGCCTCTAAGGGGGCTGGCTAGGGGTGTGGGGAAAATATGGGACATTGGAGAGAAGATTACACTAGTTGTGGGATTGGTGTTGGAATATTAAATACCTGAAATGACTACATTATAAATAACTGTAAATCATAATTTTTAAATAAAGTTTCAAATGGAAAATAGAAACAATGCAAGGGGAGAAAAAGAGAGGAAATATGTGTTGAAGAGAGAAAACAGGCGTGAGAGGGCAAACCTCATTTTCCTATTCTGTGGTGTTTTGTGCATATCTCTAAAGTGGCACTTGTCCCAATTTATCTCCTGCCCACTGTACAAAGAAAAGTACCCAGCAGAGACTTGCTAAGTGAACAGATGCATGGATGAGCAGAGCCCTAAATGGAACACTCTGCCATGAGGTCCCAAGTCCCAGTCAGAAGCTGGACGTTAGCATGCAGGCAGCAATTGCGCCAAAGAATGATGGTCCCTCTAAACCGACTGGAAAGATGAGGCACTCAGAGGCAGAACAGTGAGACACAAGGTAATTGTCGCTGCCCCAGAAATTAATGGTAACAAAGACAAACAGATGCACGAGCACTAAAACAAAGTCCTTTCCTTGGCATTTTTACAGTGGAGCTGATGGATCAGTTATGAAAATACTAAATCCATCACGAAATAGGGGTCTAGAGAGAGCCTCTGACAGGGAGGGCTTCTGCTGCCGTTTTTAAAAGCAGAAGCATGGGTTTATTGAATCTGGCAGGTGTACTAAATCCTGCTTTGGAGCTGGAATTGTGACAAGGTCCTTCTGAAGCCTGTCCCTGCAGGTGGGGGAAGACCTCAACTGTGAATGCTTTTGTGTGACTCATCTTACCTTCTGCATACAGCCTTGTTCTGGGGACCACCCATTTGGAGCCTAGTGGGAAACACCTAGAAAATTATTGTTGAAAATAACTGGGCCCAGAGCCAGAGAGAGTGCAAGGGTTAAGACACTTGCTGATCTTAACAGCTGACTGAGTCAGTCCCCATCACTGTATATGGCCCCCACAAGCTCTACTAGGCGTAATCCCTAAGCACAGCTGGATGTGGGAGGGGAAAGGAAAGGAAGGAAGAAAGAAATGAACAAATGAATGAACTATTTCCCTCATGCACCAACACAGATGTGCTCTTATTTGATTAGTGTTGATTGTCTAAGTATTGGACATTTAAAATAAATGCACACACACACACACACACACACACACACACACACATTACTCTGATCCATAACTGGATGGAAGATGCCCATGTACAGAATGAGATTTATATGTGCTAAAAATCTCAGTAGATTTATAAGCCCTCTAAGCTCCAGAAGGTTCTAAAAGGGCCCTAATCATCGATCATCACAACAGGGAGGCTGGAGCAATAGCAAAGCGGGTAGGGCATTTGCCTTGCACGTGGCCAACCCTGACGGATCCAGGTTCGATTCCCTACATGGTCCCCAGAGCCTGCCAGAAGCAATTTCTGAGTGCAGAGCCAGGAGTAAAACCCCTGAGTGCTACTGGGTGTGGCCCCCAAACCTAAATAAATAAATAAATGTTGAGAGAGAGAGAGAGAGAGAGAGAGAGAGAGAGAGAGAGAGAGAGAGAGAGAGAGAGAGAGAGAGATCATCACAACAGTTCTCAGCCCAAAGGGTGTACTGGGAAAGAATTTAAGGAAAATCTATTATCAGGCCCAGTCACAGATCACTTGAAAGGTCCAAGGTGAGGCTAATGAACAACCAGGGTTGATTCCCCAAACTAGAGTGAATGTTCTTCTAATGAAAAGTACATTGGAACCACCTGAACAGACTTATTAAATCTGCTGGGTATCCTCACCAGAGGATCTGATATCAAGGACATGTTGCTGGTCTGGCCTTCAATCATGTGATTAGGAAGCTCAAAAGATATTCAGGATTTTAAAAGTATTCCAAGTGATTCAAATAAGATGTTTGAGAACAACTGAGCAGTCAGTAACATGTGAGCAAGCTGCATCTGGGTTTTGTTCAACATACCAGATCCAGCCCTGAAGATGCTCCAAGAGATCTGGGTGAGTTCCCAGACTGCATCATCCTCTGAGACATGCAAGTCATTGTTCCACCCCTGCTTCCTGCCAGTGGGTCAAACTTGTTTTCCAATAGTGTGTGAGTGTGGAGATATCTAGGAAAGTCTAGAACCTACTGCAGACCCACTGATATGATTCTATAAGAGAAGGGTACAAGAACCTTGTGTCTAACCATTGTGATAAATGAGGGATGGAGAGATAGAACAGGGGTTAAGGTGCTTGCCCTGCTCATAGACTGCCCTGGGTTCGATCCCTGGTTCCACATACAGTTTCTTGGTCTCTACCAAGAGTGATCCCTGAGCATAGAGTTAGGTATGGCAAACAAACAAAACAAAAACAAAAACAAAAAAATGCAAGTGTGAAAATGGATACTGAATTCCTGCTTAAAGCAAGCTGGAAGATTCATGCCCTGAGCATTAATGGGCCAGCTACAGGCTCCAACATGCCTTGCTACCTTTCTGATAGGACAGGAACCTGCTCTCCAACCAGAAAAGGGAAGAACCTGCTGGCCCCTCAAAAAGACATCTAGGAAGGTGCCAGCTATGGATCCATGGGAAATTCCTGAGTCTCACCTTGAGACCACTCTGACCAAGCTGCCTTTGAGATGTAGTCTACAACAGATCTCTCTGTGAATGATGTAAATTATTTTTGTTCAAGATCAACAAAAATGGGCCCGGAGAGATAGCACAGCGGTGTTTGCCTTGCAAGCAGCCGATCCAGAACCTAAGGTGGTTGGTTTGAATCCCGGCGTCCCATATGGTCCCCTGAGCTTGCCAGGAGCTATTTCTGAGCAGACAGCCAGAAATAACCCCTGAGGACCGCCGGGTATGACCCAAAAAACAAAAACAAAAAAACAAACAAACAAAAAGATCAACAAAAATAACCTAAGTGGATTTTAAAAGCCAGCCACCGGTGGAAAAATTGAGCTGGGTTTGATGTGTCCTGAAAGTAACTAAGAGATGAAGGAACCCTGGCCATATACTGCCCTGGAATTCTGAGTTTATTAATTCTGTTCATCTGACTCTGCAAGGATTTTGAGAATCTGGCACTAGATGACCCCACAAATGTGTTGTGTTGCAAGGATTTTGAGAATCTGGGACACAAGTTGATGGTATATAAGTCCCACCTTTTCTCCAACTGCAGGGGTTGGTCTAGCTCATCCTCTGGATTCTTTTTTTTTGTTTTTGTTTTTGTTTTTTTTTTTTTGGGCCACACCCGTTTGACGCTCAGGGGTTACTCCTGGCTATGTGCTCAGAAATCGCCCCTGGCTTGGGGGGACCATATGGGACGCCGGGGGATCGAACCGCGGTCCGTTCCTTGGCTAGCGCTTGTAAGGCAGACACCTTACCTCTAGCGCCACCTTCCCGGCCCCCATCCTCTGGATTCTTAAGGATAAAAAATTTGGCAACAGAGAAAGGCTTCTGAATGTACCACAAATAAAAGTTAGTTCTGGCGATTGTTCTTTCACTGTAACTTTACCTTGTCCTCTTTGCAGCATTATTCTTATAATAAAAAATAAAAAAAATTTTTTTAAAAAGTTAGTTCTAAAATTTAGAATCTAAATCAAGCACATCATGAATCAAAGGTATTTCTGGCAGCATTCATTCATTCTACATTTCTTGGCAAAAAGGGGCTATGAGCAGAAAAACTTAGAAACCCTGCTACAGGGGTCAGAGTGAAGGTACAGTGAGTAGGCAGTGCCTTGCATGCAGCCAACCTTGGTTCAATCCTGAGCATCCATATGGTCTCTTGAGCACTGCCAGGAGTAATTCTTGAGTTTAGAGTGAGGAGTATCATCAGATATGAAGCAAAAGAAAAGGAGGAGAAGGAGGAGGAAGAAGAAGAGGAAGAGGAGGAGGAAGTGAAGGAGGAAAAGGAGAAGAAAGAGAAAGAAAGGAAAGAAAGAAAGAAAGAAAGAAAGAAAGAAAGAAAGAAAGAAAGAAAGAAAGAAAGAAAGAAAGAAAGAAAGAAAGAAAGAAAGAAAGAAAGAAAGAAAGAAAGAAAGAAAGAAAGAAAGAAAGAAAGAAGAAAGCAAGCTCTGCTGTAGGCCATCTCAGTTCCTTCTCCAGAATCTTCTCTGCCATAGTTCTTGGCAACCTTTAAAAGCCACTCTGAGGACCAGAGCAATACCACAGCGGTAGGGCATTTGTCTTACATGCAGCCAACCCGGGTTCAATTCCCAGCATCCCATATGGTTCCCCAAGCCTGCCAGGATTAATTTCTGAGCGCAGAGCCAGGAGTAGCCCCTGAGCACTGCTGAATGGGGCCCAAAAACAAACAAACAATAAAACCACTCTGAGCTTCTTAGTCTAACCTCTGCCCTTCTATCTAACCCTGGATAAATATCCACCAGCCATTTAAAATCACATTAGTGATGCTGGAGAGATAGTACAGGAATTAAGACATGTGTTTGCCTTGCATGTGGCCAACTCAATCCACAGCACCACAGGATCCCCCAAGCATCATCAGGTACAGACTTGGAAGCCCCCAAACCCAGTGCCCAAGTAGCAGTGCCCCATTCTTGTGTTCTTGCACTCAACTGCTAGCTTGAATAGACACATCTCTCCAGGAGAGGCCTCTAGGACTCCTGAATACCACTTGGGATACCCAAAATAAATAGATACATAAAATCAACCTGATGGTCATTTGTACCTTCAGCCCAAGTTTCCCTGAAGGACTGGGGCTATAACTGGTTTACCCTGTAATCCTACTAGCTGGTATCAACCAAGCCCTACATAGAGACTTAAGAGTTTATCAGTTCAGAAAGAGGACCCAGATATACTGAGCAAGAAGCACTGTGGGAGAAGTATTTCCAATGAAAGTACAGGCATAGGTAGCAGACACTGCTCTTGAACCCATTGAAGATTAAGAGAGAGAGAGAATGCAGTCCTGTCCAGGGATCCCTGATATTGAAGATATTTGGAATAACAATCACAACATGAAGTTAAAGGAGAAAGATCTCAAACAGAAGCAAGGTGTCCCCAAGAAACACAGAATTGAGACAGAGTAATTGTAGAATGGGAGAGACACTTACCGTGAATGCAGACAACTAAGGTTCTATTTGTAACCTCCCATATAGTACCCCAAGCCCGCCTCAGCAGTGATTCTTGAGTTTAGAGCCAGAAGTAACTCCTGGGCATCACTATGCTAGGTGTGGCCAAAAGTTTAGGAAGGAAGGAAGGAAGAAAGGAAGGAAGGAAGGAAGGAAGGAAGGAAGGAAGGAAGGAAGGAAGGAAGGAAGGAAGGAAGGAAGGAAGGAAGGAAGGAAGGAAGGAGGGAGGGAGGGAGGGAGGGAGGGAGGGAGGGAGGGGGGGAGGGAGCATTCCTGGTTCTTATTCAATGAATAATCCCAGAGAAATGGCAAATTCCATTTTCCTTTCCCTTAAGTCTTATATTACCAAGTAATATGAAATAAATTTTTTGCAGGGGCCAGAGAGATAGCACAGTGGTAAGGCATTTGCCTTGCATGCGGAAGAACAGTAGTTCGAATCCCAGCATCCCATATGGTTCCCCGACCCTGCCAGGGGCTATTTCTGAGCATAGAGTCAGGAGTTACCCCTGAGCACTGCCGGGTGTGACCCAAAAACCAAAAAAAAAAAAAATTTTTTTTGCATGTTAAGATGGCAAGCTGGGGACTGAGAGGGAACCTGGGGATGATGGTGGAGGAAAGGGGACATTGGTGGTGGGATTGGTCTTAGAATATTGATTGCATCCTGAAATAACTCTATTATGAACAACTTTGTTCATAATAACACAGTGTCTTAATAAAAAAAATTTTTTTTAACTTCTAAGGGGGAGGGATCTCAAACAAGCATAAAGTATCCCAAAGAAACACAGCATTCCTGGTTCTTAATAAGGGAATGCCCCCAAGAGGAGTAGCATGGAAGGTGAGACTTCCTTGGTGAGACAAGCAGGGAGGACTTTGTGTTTGGATGAGCAGACGTATATGATAGAGTATCCTGTTGTATTAAATAATTAAAGATGGGGCTGGATGGCGATGGATGAAGGTGGATTTCTCTGTTTGCCATCCCAGGTCACGTGGCTCAGCAACCCCCATGCAGCCGGCGGGTTCCAGGCCCAGGTAATCGGCGTAATCAAGACTCACTCACAGGCAGGCATTAGGAACCATCAGCTTTATTCATGCCCTAGCCACCACGTGTGTGTGGCCTATCTCATAACCTTTTAAGCATTCAGCCATTTCAGGCTACCCTGCGTTTAAACTCTTTCAGCCATCTTCCTCAAAGCGCCCAGCAGGGCCAAAAGGCAAAGACCCTTAATCCCCTGGCTTCCGGGTTTATCTACCTATTCCAAGACCCCTCCCAGGAATGGGCCGGGTCTTGCAGGTAAAGTCACACCTATTATCCGGTTCCCAAGACCCCTCCCAGAAATGGGTGGGTCTCAGATAAGTACCCTACAGTATCCCAGAAGGAAGTAACTGGATGAGCAAAGGGACAGAAGCAGGAATGCTCAGAGAGGCATGTCTATGAGGGTCTGGGAGAGGAGCAAGCTTGCTCTGTCCAAGAGCAAAGAATCCACTTAAAATCTCACAGGCAGGAATCTGAAGTCCCAGGCTCCCTCCATTTCATAGCTCCCCAGAGAAACTCTCTGAAGAGTCTGGCCTCCCTTTATCAGTTATTGCCACATTTTCTAGATTTATACCTCTTAATTGATTCACTTTCCACCGTGCACACACATTCCCAGGACTTGCAGCCTCTCCCCAGGGTCTCTGAGAGTTTTACATGAAAGCAGGGTTATCTACTCAAGACAGCAATGAGGCAGAGCTTCACAGGCAAGATTGGGGGTGGGGGTGCACAGAGGGTAGACAGGGCAGCACCCTGCAT
This sequence comes from Suncus etruscus, assembly GCF_024139225.1. NCBI lineage: Eukaryota > Metazoa > Chordata > Mammalia > Eulipotyphla > Soricidae > Suncus > Suncus etruscus. Next base: position 163,577,891 of record NC_064848.1, on the reverse strand, counting down.
TTGTTTGTTTGTAGGATGAGTTTAAAACAGATCACAAGGGCTGGAAAGATAATACATAGGGAAGGTGCTTGTCTTGCACAAAGCCAACATGGGTTTGATCCCCAGCATCAGATATGGTCCCCCACGCACCACCAGGAGTGGGCCCTGAATGCAGTCAGGATAAGCTCTGCACACCACTGGGCATAGCATTAAAATAAAATAAAATAAAACAAAACAAAACAAATAGACCACATGGTCCTGGGAGATAGATCAAAGGAGTGAAGCACATACATGTCTTGATTTCATGTACCCCCCCCACCCCGTTGAAACCCCAGCTCCATCCTAGTTGCTGCTTATTGTAACCCTGGCACCCCTGGCACTTAAAACCTAGCAGGCAAGCTCTGTAAGTACTACCATAAAATTTATTTTAGAGCCATAATTTATTTCTTCCAATTTACCCAAAGTTTCAGTATGTAAACTAAAAAAAAAAAACTTATACAATTTTTGCCTTTTTTTTTCCAATTAAATCTTACTGTATTATACACTTCACATGTGTATTAACGCAGAGAAGCTATGCAGAGAAATAATGCTCATAAGCCGCCTGTGACTGGCAGCTTCTGTTCAGGACAGGGCAGCTTTGGAGCTCCTGACCTGTGGGCTGGCCTACAGCTGAGGGAAGCAAATATGCTTGTCTCATTCATGGGCAGAGCAGAGGCAACTCTTACTACCCTCTCTGTAAGAGTGGTGTTGGAAGTTTTCTTTTTCATATGCTTCTTAACTTTTAGTTATTTTGGGAAAAGGATGAGTATGGGTTCTACCCAGTGGTGCTCAGGATTTACTCCTGGCTCTGCACTCAAGGATCACTCCTGGTGGTGCTCAGGGAACCATATCTAGTGCAAAGAAACAAACCCTGTTAGCTCTGTGCAAGGCAAGCACCCTACTCGTTGTACTATCTCTCTGGCTTCTTCTTTTCATCTGTTTCTCTTCTGTGTCTCTTTCTATCCTTTCTGTTCCTTCTGAAGTTACACACTGATTAAGCTGCCCCACAGAGCACAAGAGCATTAAGAAGGGACTCTTTCCTTTGAGACACTTTGATTGCTCATCCTAGCTCATTTGTAGTAAATCCTGCAGAGCAGATCCAAGACTAGCATGCAGATAGGAAAGGCTTCCAGCAGGGAGACAGCAGGCAGCCAGGGTACATACAGGCCCAAGGACCTTGAGGCTTAAAGCATTGCTGGTTCTGGATGCTGAGAACTGGGCTCAGTGTTGGCATAAGCTGGATCTCCTCTTATTGGCTGTCAGATGGTCCATGCCCTGGGATTTCCCAGGCCTGTCCCTGAGGATATCTACATTTTAATGTCCACTTCCTCCAAGTGACAAGGCATGGTAGGTAGGAGCTTGCCTTAAGTGACCTCATTGTTAAAGGACTTGATCTCTTCTTGAACATAGGAGATCTTAGGAGCTGAGATATTGATAAATGAATTAAGGGAGTTTGATGGAGGAATGCAAAAGATTGATAAAAGAGAGAAGACACAGGATGCTTTGAGAGTAAATGTCAGCTAGAGGCTACAGAGAGCAGAGGGGTGAGAAATTGCCTCCACATGCAGCTGACCCTGGTTATATCACCCAACACTACACAGTCTCCTGAGTACCACAGGAAAAAACCTCCCAAGTGCTGTCAGTAGCCCCCAAAATTCACAATTTATTAATTTTTAAGAAATTATAGTTCCCAAGACCCTTAAGACCTCCATGGGAAAGACAGAAGCTAAGAGTGCTAGGAAGCTCCTAGTTTCAAGATTCCAAGCATTTTTCTGTTTTATCAGCATTGTCACCTTTGACTACAGGAGAAATTCACTTCATCTCCTCTCTCTCTCTCTCTCTCTCTCTCTCTCTCTCTCTCTCTCTCTCTCTCTCTCTCTCTCTCTCTCTCTCTCTCTCTCTCTCTCTGTCACACACACACACACACATTCTCCTATAGCTATGGAGATCACAGAAACCACCAAAAGAAATCCAGTAAAGACCATGGATGTCATGAGTGACTTGTTGCAGACCAAGAGCCTTTAGAAATACTTCCCATGCCAGGTATGGCTTTGGGGGTATCCTGTGACCAAACACCATTACTTAAATGCAGGAGGATGTGGTGTCTTCTGCAGGTCACAGTCATAGGTGAGGAGAAACTGAAGCAGATCTGGGTTTCACAAGCTGAAAAAGCGAATCTTCCAATGTTCCCCTCAGGATGTTATTCAAGACCACAGTAGCAAAGCTTCAACCCTGACTTTAGAGATACAGTCTTGTGTCCTCAATGAAGGAAACTGCTGAGTAAAGAAGGACAAAGTTATTCCCCTGCAAGATAGACATGGCTTACTATTGTCATAGCTCCCAGACATGCTAGGAAGAGGTCAACCTGCAGTGTAGAGCCTAGAGGGGAGATAGAGCACTGGTAGAACATGGGCCTAACATACACAAAGTCCTGAGTTTGATCTTTAGCACTATATGTCCCCTGAGCACTGCCAGGTATGGTCCTGGTGGCCCTGAACACTTTTTTTTTTTTTGAAATTGTTTTTTGGGCCATACCTGGCAGTGCTCAGGGGTTACTCCTGGCTCTATGTTCAGAAGTTGTTCCTGGCAGGCTGTGGGGGGGGGGGGGAGATTTGTATATGGAATGCCAGGAATCAAATCCAAATCCACCCTGGATCAGCCATATGCATGGCAAACACCCTACCATTGTGTTATCACTCTGGCTCCTAGGCACTGAGCACTTATTAAAAAATAAAATAAAATGAAATGACTGAAGCTGTAGGTGCTCACTCAGAAGAGACATTAGTCTTCTCCATAAAGTTGTAGGAATACAGGACAAGCTAGCTGTGCAAGAGATGGCCAGGCTCTGTGGCATGAAATGGGGCTGAGTCCAATCCAGGGGTAAAAAAGGAATAACCAGAACAGAACAAGTGAGCACAGAAGCATCTCCAGAAAAGTCACAAGAATTACTCAGAGAGGAATTAGCAAGTGTGACGAAGTGACTATGGATGTTCAGTGATAAAGTGATTTTTTTGGAAAATTTTGTCTGTTTTTGGGGTCACACTCAATGATCCTCAGGGATTAATCCTGACTCTGCACTGAGATCATCCCTGTTGTTGCTTGGGGGACCATATGTGGTGCCAAGGTTTGAACCTAGGTGAATCGTTTGCAAAGCAAGTCCCTTCTCTTTAGCCTGGAAGAATTTATATTTCTCCCCTTCTCTTCTTTGTGTCATTGTTTCTGCCATGACTGGAAGGTTGCAAGCACTTATTGGTGGTACTTTACACTACGTACAGAGTTTACCAGAGATTGCACAATTTTCAGGAAATTGCATACTTTGTGGTAGTACAGATAATCCCAACAGGAAGGCTACTGGGATGGTACTTGAGCATTTGGGAGGTGGTGCCAGGGATCCAATTTATGTTTAACAGGTATACAGCTGAGCTATCTCAGACCCCTAAAGTGATCACTTTTAGAAGATGCTGGCTGGAGCCCGGAGAGATAGCACAGTGGCATTTGCCTCGCAAGCAGCCGATCCAGGACCAAAGGTGGTTGGTTCGAATCCCGATGTCCCATATGGTCCCCCGTGCCTGCCAGGAGCTATTTCTGAGCAGATAGCCAGGAGTAGCCCCTAAGCACCACCGGGTGTGGCCCAAAAACCAAAAAAAAAAAAAAAAAGAATATGCTGGCTGAAACCTGAACCTATTTTCTCTCTTCCACTGGGCAGCAAGTTAAGAGCAAATTTCTTACCAGAATGAGCCCAGCACAGTGAAGCACCTCAGTCCTACATTTCAGGACATAGGAAGCCAATTAAGTCCAGTCCTGCAAAAAGAAAAACTGAGTCTCAAGAGTTTCTGATCATCAGGGGTCTAAGAAGAACATAGGGGAATCTCAGATGATTATTTTTCTCTGTCTTTCTGGGAAGAAAGCAGCAGTCTACCTCCCACCCTCCAATATGCCTCTTCACAGAATTTGCCTCCCAGAGGAACAATGTGGAAAAAGCCAAACAGAAAATCATAACACAAAAGAAAGGGGAATGGTTCAGAGGAAATTGTGTCCAGGCAAACATTCTGTGGAGAAAGAAAGAAAATTAATCAGTGGGTGTGAGTGGGAGGGAATCTGGGAATGCTGATGGCGAGACAAGGCACTGGTGGGATTGGTGTTGGAACATAGTAAGTCTAAAACTCCACTATGAATAGCTTCACAAATTATGGTGCTTTGGGGCCGGAGAGATAGCATGGAGGTAAGGCATTTGCCTTTCATGCAGGAGGTCATCGGTTCAAATACCGGCGCCCCATATGGTCCCCCGTGCCTGCCAGGAGCAATTTCTGAGCCTGGGGCCAGGAATAACCCCTGAGCACTGCCGGGTGTGACCCAAAAACCACCAAAAAAAAAATTTATGGTGCTTTAATGAATCAAGAGCAAAGGCCTGTATAGGGTCAGATCGTCAGCATCTCCTGTTCCTGAGAATGATCAATTTCTAAAATGATTTCTCTCCTGACAAGCCCAGATTCAAGCAAGAGCTTTGGCACATCTGCCTGGACTGGTGTCAAAGGAGATGAGGAAACAACTGTAGCCAGAGCATTTATTTGTAGGGTGCAAGAGCAGAAGGGTTAGTCTGTCTTGGTCTCGCCATTCTCTGCAGTCCTTTCAATGGGAAAGAGAGGCCAGTGCTAGGTCCCACTGCTTATACAAATAGACAAGCAGAGACCCTGGGTCTCACCCAGAGGTACAATGCCTACCTTGCAGGTGTGACGTTGTGAGAGTTTGATTTCCAGTCCTGTTCCACATGCCAAATGTGATCCTGAAGGCAGAACCTCCTACCAAGAATCCTGCATTTGGGGCCAGGTGTGTGTAAAACCACTGCCAGGTGGGCAAACCGGGACCCCCCCAGGCAATCAAAAAGGGAAAGGAAATGGAAATTAATGTGTGTTATGAAAGATGAAACTCAGTTCCCATATAAGCAAGGCCAGTGCTCTGATGCTAAATTGCATTTCTAATTCTTTAATTCATTATTTTAAATAAAAGTGAAATGAAATGATTTAAGAGTAAGCCTGAAGGGACAGAGAGAAAATAAGACATTTTTCTTGCATGTATCTGACTCCAAGTCAAATACCCAGCACCATATGATTCTCTGAACACTAACTAAAGTGATTCCTGAGCACAGATCTAGAAACAGATTTAAGCATCACCAGATATGGTTCAAAACCCTCCACTACTACCTCTAAAGAGAAATTTAAAATGAGCCACCCAGAAGTAAAACCCTAAACTGATGTGTTGGGGTTTTTTCCCCAGCATTTTCACATCTATGAGCCAGTTAGTTGCTAAGTATACACGTACACTGTGCCTGGTAAGAAAACGATTTCCAGTGCCAGGTACCAAGTGCCCAGAATTCAACCCCACTGCAGCCAGCCCCTACTGCCTTCCCTTCTGTGTCAAGAGCTAGGTGTAGCTTGCCTGGGCCACCAGTGCTGCAGCCACCTGAAGCTGAGAGCTTGGTTTCATTCTTTTTGTGTTGTGTGTGGGGGGGGGGGGGGGCGGGGGTCATGCTCAGGGGTTACTCCTGGCTTTGCACTCAGAAATCGCTCCTGGCAGGCTCGGGGGTGGGGGGCATATGGGATGCTGGGAATCGAACTGGGGTTCGGCCTTGTTGGCTGCATGCAAGGCAAACACTCTACCACTGTGCTATTGCTCCAGCCCCTTGATTTCAGTCTTAACACCCTGTTTCTTCTTTTGTTCTCCCAGCCAACCTCAGGGAGCCTGGTCATAGACCTGCCCTCCAGTCCCAGGGCAGAAAGGAATGTGGTTCAACTACCTCCCTGGGAAAATAGGCAAGAAATTTCCCCCAGAGACAGATATGCTAAGGCACCCATCATTAAAAAACAGAGCTCAGCAGTGCAGGATCACAATAGTGGTGCAGCAATGCCAATAGGCTCAATGTCACTAAAGTGAACAAAAACCTGCAAGCAGAGAAGACAAGCAGCTGGAGAGCTGGTGCAAGGACTAACATTTCATGTATGGGAGCCTCGGGTTTGGTCCCATGCACCACTTGGTCCTGAGTACTGAGCTGGGAGTAGCCTCTAAGCACTGCCAGGTATAATCCCAAAATCTAAATGACTAATTCTAGATTCTGTATAACTTATTAAAAATAAGGTTCTGTATAAATAATTTTATCATAAATTTGTTTTCTTTTTTTTTTTCCTTTTGCAGTGCTGGGGATGAGACCCAGGTTTTTCACATGCTGAGCCACATCCCTAGATCTCAATGTTAAAAAATATCCCAAGCCATGGGGTCTGGAGTGATAGCACAGCAATAGGGCATTTGCCTTACATGTAGCCAACCCTGGATGGAAGAACGCTGATTTGAGTCCCAGCATCCCATATGGTCCCCCGAGCCTGCCAGGAGCAATTTCTGAGCACAGAGCCAGAAGTAATCCTTGGCACCTCCTGGTATGACCCCCTCCCTCCAAAAAAGATCCCAAGCCAGGGTCATGATGTGCACACATGCTTGGTGTACTTGAGGACCTGGATTTGATCCTCAGCACCAAACAGGAAAAAAAATGCAACAGTAAATATGAAAATTGACTACCCTGGGTCTCAATTAATGTTCAGTGAGAAGGTAATCAGAGGTGTTTGGGAAGAGACTGGGCTTCTAGTACATAACAGTTGTCCCAGTTACCATTTAACATCTCTCCAC